>NC_064897.1:12682500-12983750 GCF_929443795.1 Astur gentilis | reverse complement strand
TCTCCTGGCAGTGCTAAGAGAATCCTAAGCCTTTCAGAAAAGCATTTGCTTAAATCATTTATTTGGAAAGTAAAAAGGATATAATTCTTTTTAATTCTTAGGTGTGCTTTTTTTTTTGTTTTGTTATGATGCCACTGCTTTTGACTGACCTCTTCATGCAAGGATTTCTAGCTCTTTTTAACAAGACTTCCTATTTGAAAGGCAGCACTAATTTCTAAAATTTAATTGACATCTTCATGATGTTAGGTTTATGAATTGACAGTTACATGCACTCAGGATATTAAAAAAAATAATCTATTGATACTCCCATTATATTTTAACACTTTCATTTAGGAAGAAAATTGAAACCGTAGCCTTGATCCCCAGTGTAGAGAAAACAGGCTGCTTAAAATCAGGCTCCAGTTGAAAAAGTCACGTGACCGTAAAGGCCTGCCATCTGAAATAATATTGTTCCAGTTAAGCGTGTCTGGAAATATGAGCGTAGTTTTAAGCTATAGTAGTACTGGTTTGACAGGAAAATGATAGAAGTAGAGAAGATACAGAGAAGTTGGGACAAGGTTGATCGGAGATGGAAGCTCCTCATTTGAAGAACACCTATAATACTTCATTGAGGGCTGATGCAGAGAGTGTAAGTCTATAAAATTATAAATGGTTGAAAGGAGAGTAGAAAACACATTTGCTGCATATTCCAATGAAAGAACTAGCAGGAGGAATTACAAATCAAGAAGAGTTGACCCTTGTGGCTAATGTTCAAAAGATCTGAACGAAACCCATATGTAACTAGGAAAGTGACTGAAAACGTGTAGGAAGCATAGCTCGGGATGCTGTAGGCTGTAAGTCTACATTCATGAAAGAAGAATATCTGGCCACCTCTTTCATTTGGTATCCCACCTCTGAGGCTTATAATTGCCGAAGCACAGTATCACTGTCTGTCTCCCCTGTTCTGGTGGGCTTTCAAAGACGTTTGCTGCTTATTGTGGCTGGGATCCACTGTGTTACATGGATTTTTGATCTGACCTAGTTCAGCTGCTCTTAAGAACAACACTAATCACCAAGTTATAAATATTCATTTACTAGTAGTAAATGAGAGGAAGGTTGTTTTAATTATGGTTATGCAGATTCTTAGGAATGGTCTTGCAGAGTATTTCCGACTGGTATCTTATCAGTAAAGCTTTGATGGACGCCGTGTGTGCACAAAACATTGCTGTATGGGAAGACTTAATACTTTCCCTATAGTAATGTATTGGTCTTACCCTGTTTTGAAAATAAACTATGTAAACACAAAAATGCTACTGATCTTCCTACTTGAGCTTTACTACACACAGAGATTTAACGAGAGGAACATAGAACTTACGAAATCATTAGATACTGTCTGCTATGAAATCATTAGATACTGTCTGCCAGTAGAGTATTGATTTAGACTGATGTAACTGACTTAACTTTTTGCACAAAAAGGTTTGTGTGAGTCAGGTGGTACCTGGCAAAGAGATCTTAAGCTGAATTGTTTTTCAGATTGTAAATGGAATTGAAGTGTTAAACTTGTACCTGCTTTCAGAAATCCTATGAGATCATTTTGGAGATAGTCAGAGATTAATTTAGATGATGCATGCTTGGAGAGGGGAGAGCGAGATATTTTCAACAGTCTAAATGACACACGGATTACTTATTTGCAAAAAAAAAATAAAAAATTGTATTTTCCTCTTTTCTCCCTTTCTTCCCAAAAGACACAACTGTTCCACCTAAGCACATGGGCATTTAGGAAGAATGATTTTTCTTCAGCTCTAAATCAGTACTTGGATTATTAGGAAATAACTATTTGTTCTATATTACTCTCTCAAGAAAGAAATTCTTCGGAAAATGTAACAACTGGGATACAAATACAGTAGAGCTTTAATCAACATTTATACAACTTTAGAGAAAAAAGTTAGAGATTTCATTATCTTCTTTTTTATTAGTGAAACTGTAGGAATTTGAGCAATGAATCTGGAAGCTTTCTTACATACAGATCTCAATGTTGGTCAACTCTGAAAATTAAAGTTGGTTTTCCTGCATATGGCCCATAATTGATATCAGAATTCAGATTTGCAAAGTAACAGGCCTATTCATAAAATCAAAAGACAATGACTTACAGTGATTTAGTATTAGCAACAGTAAGGTTGTATACACAAGACTCCAAAAGGCTTTGGAGTACAAGAACTCTATTGGAAAGCTCTGTGAAAGGTTTAATTTTTTTGAATCAGTATTATCTTATTAAATAAAAGAGAAAGCCTGAGTTGTTCCTTTTTGGATATTTTGAAGAGTGGAAATACAGACTTCCTGGCTGACACAAATGATGTTTTTTTGCTGTTAAACTACACTTGTGGGAATAGACGTGTAAACTGTCTGAATGGATAGGAATCAATTCCTAAATTTGCTGGATGTGCCTGTGGAATATCTTTAAAATATAACGAGAATGCTATAAAGAGAATTTAGCTGGTAAAAGCTGCTTAGTGTAACACCACCTGGATTCCTAGTCTAGGGTTTATTTGCATTTAATTATTTCTCATTTGGGTTGGGAGGAACAAGATTAGGAATAAGTATATAACAATACTAGAAACCTGGGTTCTCATTTTATCTAGCAAACAAATACAAGAGAACTGAGTAGCAAGAATATTGGAAACTGGTAGTTTATAAATCAAATTTGTTAATTTAAAATACTCATCACCAAGACCTAGGTTGTGAAGCGTTCTACCAACACTGCCCAAATTTAATCCTACCAGGAATTCATCCAAGCTTTTAAAGGCATTTGATGACTTTTTTGCATGGCTTATCCATTTTTGAAGAGAGAATAAGAAAATAACATAATTAAAGAATAACTGAGTTTCCAAATGTTGATAAAGATCTTGCCATGCTTTCCCAATTTTCAGGCTCTTCAATTTGGATTGTTTTGTGACTACTACTTTACCCAAAGACATGTCAGTTTAAATCCTGAAAAACAATAGAAGAATTGTTTGGCAGAGAAGTCAGCAACTAGTGTTTTGGCACTGTCTTCAGCTTTTTAAGCCAGGTTGCTGACAGCAAAAGCATGAACAGAACTTTGAGGAGAAAAAAAAGAAAAAAAACCCACCAAACACCCCCCCCACACACACACCTCCAGTCTTCCAGAATTAAGTCTAAATGGAAAATGGACTCCACTTTAGAGAGACTACAAATTTCTATGCAATTACTTTGAAATTCTTCCATATAAAATAATAACACTTGAAAAATATTTTTATCTGAAAACGGGTTCTGTTTTCTGTATAGGTTAATTAGCTCTTGTAATTACTGATGCCTACTCTTTAATACATGTGATGGCACTTCCACATAAAAAATGATAAATTATTGGGGTGCAGCTACGTTTAGTTTCTAATTTTCATTCCCTGCAAAAAAACTCTTAGGACCTAACTCTTGCAAAACTCTTTGTAATAGATGAAGGAACTGGAATACAGGAAATAACACAAGGAATTCTCTTAGAAGTTGTGTCAAAGGCTGCCACAGTAGCAGGTCTCTGCCACTGTTTGATGTATACTTTTTGAGCAGGCTTGAAGCAATGGTGAATAGAAGCTGCTTTAAGTGCTGACAATATAAATTATGTAAACAAAAAAAACCCCAGACGTGTGAATTCTGTAACAAAAATCTCTGTGCATGGAATTGTCAGTGAAAGTTATCCTTTGTTAATCATAACCATTTTAAGAGAGTGGGAGTGCTGTGCAAAACAATTATTTCATGCTTTGTGCATTCTCTCTGAAGTACCCATGAAATCAGTTACTCTTTCATAACTGTGGTCAAAGAATTGTGTATTATGGATGTGGGTTTGCCAAGTCCAAAGTTAATGGCTCACTCCAAGGAGAAAGGGGGTTTTAATTTTTTCTTTTCTTTTTTTTTTTTAGTGTACCTTTGGAACACTTTCCTAGGATAGGTTCATCTTAGCTTGAAATTGATTTGAAACTATCTAGAAAAGATCAGTCCCACATATTCCTTTCCCTCTAGTCATGTGGTCCTTCCTCTCTTATCATGGCACTTGCAATCATGCAGTTGTAGGGCAAGTCAAATCAAACTGAAAATTTGTCCATTGTAGGAACAGTTTTCAGTCAGATCTGTGAGCTGACTTGAACCTGTATTGCTTTCAAGAAGTGATTCTGCAAATACCAGTTCATCAGGCAGTATCAGCTATTCAGAGAAAAGACTTTTTATGTTGGCATAGCTCCATCTGTCTTAAGAGGGTTTGTTAATGCTGAAACGTTTCTCACTAAATAGCATGCTGTATGGTACTGCTATGTGGGGAAAAATCTGCTGTGTAGATTTGCTTATAGTTTCTATGCAGTGTTCTTATGTGCATATGTAAGTAATGCCAGCTCAGTGTTTCCCTGCAACTCACTCGTGTTTCTATTTATACTTACAGTTTTCTTTGATTAGCTAAAACAGTAACTAGGTGCTATTTCTAGCATAGAAGGCGTATAGAAATAGAGACGTAAAAATATTCTTTGAAGTCTACTTTTAAGGCTGCCTCCAAAATCAGCAGAAGCTTTAGAATCCAGCAAAATTGTAAATACTGTTTATTGAATTGAATTGAACAACTTGCCTGTCCGTTCACAGAAAATTGAAAAGGAATGCTGTAGTATATAGCTGAAATGGTAGATGAGTCAAGTTAAAATGTAGCTGTACTAACAGGAATTTATTACAATTGTAGAATTAACTGTTCTGGTTTAGCAGTGTGTGTTGAGATCTTTGATAACTGGAACTGTGAGATAAGTTTAAAGCTTTTGATTACACTTGTAAGTACAAGTCTAAACTTTTGTGAACTTTTAAAAGTGACTTTGGGAATGAGGGGAGGCTACTTCACCTTCATGGTTTTTCCTTACTAGTGTGTGTGTGTGTGTGTGTGCGCGCACATATGTGTGTATACCTATGAAACAAGGTTTGAGATTTGTGTAGTTTTCATTTAGTTTTTATGTTAAAAGTTCAGGCACTCTCTCGGGCTTCTAAGTGACAGCTAGAGGACTGTTGAAATGTACATAAAAAAATGAATGCCAAGCTGACTGAGCAGGTTAAGGCTTTTTTCAATCTCTAGATTAATAATTTTATTTTAATCACCAATCCCTAATGAATAATTATGAGAAAAAGTAGAGCTGTATTTAGATAAAACAATTCATGTTTGAGATCTCTAAAATTCCAGCAAAACCAGAAAAGAATTGACTTAACATTGCTAACATTTCTGTGGTAAAGCAGGCAATGAAGGTAAGATAGGAGGGGAGCACCAAATAAGAAATAATGGCAAAAGGAACGTTAACCTTGGCTACAAATTCCTGGAGGAATTTGAATCCTTAGGTTGTCTTGTGCTCATTACTATAATTAATTTAAAATCAAAACAAAACAAAAAAACCCAAACAACAAAAGAAGTTGACTTCAGAAGTGCAAGTCATTCATCACATTGATAAAATAAAGGCAAATACCATTCATTTATCTGACTTGTTTGCAAATAGTTTTTTCTCCACAGATTATTTGATGTGTCTGTTGGTTTTAAATGCAGAGAACATATGCCGTATTTGCTCCACCTGTTATCACAGTGTAGCACTAAAAAATGGACCTATATGCCTAGAAATAAAGGAAGTATTTCTGACTGAATACCATGAGTTTTGTCAGTTTGGGCAAGAAGACTTGAGGACATGATTCTGCCTTGAAAAATACTGTCAGAAACAAGTTTTCAGTGCAGAAACTCTATTACAGGAGAGAGCTGTTGCTGCTAACTTTTTCAGAGCTATTTGACATAGCAATATCATTTTGTCAGCAACAGCAGGGGCTTTTGCCAGCTCTTGATACGAAGATGTAAATATCCTTGAGAAGTGCTTCCTCTGTGACTTGCCTCATCTCAGTTCTTGCCCAGAGAGGCAGTGGGGTCTCTGTCTTTGGAGATTGTCAAAACTTGACTGCACAAGGCTCTAATTAACCTGAACTAGGTTTGAGCTGGGCCTGTTTGCGGCAGGGGGTTGGACTAAATGAGCTCCAGAGGTACTTCCAGGCCTCAATCCTTGTGTGATTTTTGTGAGTGAAACAGTGGATCTTCCATAAGAAGATAATATTGTAGTAGCTCTTTTTCCACAGGCATTAGCTTTTGGCTGAAATGTGGAAGGGGGAATATTAAGCAAAAACGTATCTACATACACAGAATTATTTTCTGAGAAGTGCTTGATATCAGGTTGAGTAGAGAGTGGTCTTTTGTTGCTTTTGTGTTTACCAATACAGTTGTAGCTTACGGAGAGTTGTAAATGTCTCTGAAATGCCACAGTTTGTTCAGTAACGATGCAAACCAGGCACTTTCATGGATCCCAGCGCCAAGGAGAAGTGAATTTTCAGTGTAGTCCTTCTGAGCTAAAAAATAAAGACAGACTTTGAATGTAGAAATTAAAAGTTTTGTCTGCATGTACCTGGGAGGGAACTGAAGCTTAAACTGAGGTGGTTGGCTCAAACTTAGTTCAGAGCACCGTGATGTGATGCAGTCTGGATTGGGGTGAATACTGTAAGCAAGCACCATCCCCAGGGCTCTAGATAAGCTGTCATTTGAGTTTGTTTGCAGGACTAGAGTTTTGTATGATGTTAAGAGAATACTTAAAATGTGTTTTGGGGGGAGAAGACCCCTTCATACCTGAGTGGTTATGATGAAAGGTCAGTGAATAATAGTTGAAATAGATTAAAAGTTAATGAGATGGGTTAAGGCACCAACTCCTCCTGCATATATTGAGCTGACGAGAAATTTATGGTGCTTTTTCTGTGTGTTGTATTTTTAGTGTTTCTGATATGTTCATAGATTTTTATTTATTTTTTTAAGCCAAGGATTATTTCTACTTCCTGTTAGTTTTTATAGTTTGTTTGGAAACTTTAAGCACTACAGTAACTATTAAGAAAAATCTTCTCCATAATATGTTGAATTTGGAACTTAGACCTTTTAAACTTACAAAAACCTTGTTCAAAAAAGTCTTAATAATCAAGATTATCTCTTCTGACCTGTCTAGTACAAGACATTTTTCCTGGTCTTGTGCTTTAACTGACAACTCGGGAGTAAATATAACAGCAGAGGGAGCTTGGTGGTGTTGGCATCTTTAAATGCATCATTTAAAAACAAGTCAAAGAAAAAACCCCAACATTTTGCATACCTTCTTGAGAGAGCTTTGTGGTACACTTCAAAGGAGAAACATACAGAGAAGCTGCAGAGCAGTATTGACAGTTGCCTCATTTCTGGTTTGGTTCTGTAAACTGTTAGGTGGTACAAGAGAGGTGCATAGGCAGGAAGATGTCTTTTGCTTTTTAAACATTTTCAAGACCATGGATGATGATGATTATAGCGTTTCTCAGTTTGGTTCATATTGTTGCTCTTTTTTTCACATGAATGGATAGTAGAAGAACTCAAATGTTTGTGGATTTATGCAGATTTTTTGTACTTTTAATCTGTTTTCATGCTTTTACATGCATATGCGTGTCCAAGAAGCATTTGATTCTGAATCATTTAAAATGGAATTGGAGGAGGATTGAGCGTGACAACTTTACTGGATGTTACCAGGCAAAATATGGTTTGGTTGCGGGGGAAGATGTTTTGTTTGGGTTATTTTTTTGGGGGTGGGGTGTTTGTTTGGTTTTTTTTTTAATTCAATAGTAGTTGAATATTTGCTTACAACTATAAGCATAGATGGTTTTGTTTTGCTATGTGCTATGTATTCTCTAAAATGTTGTTATTCTATTACATAAACACAGAAGGCAGAGGTAGCTAGGTATCTAATAATACTGTTGGGTTTAGAGAGTCTCGACTGTACAATATATATGAAATAAGTTGCATTAAAGAATGCTAAAAAAGAGTAGTGTTCCATGTATGTGTTAACAGTGCAGATACAAGCCACCATTATGTATTTATTATTAGAGTTGACTGTTCGTTGATACAATGCATTCAAATAAACTGTATGTTATGAAGTCTCAGGTGTATATAGGTTTTTTAGGTACTAAACATCTCTCTCCATAACTTTATTGTATTATATATATTTATTGATGTGATACAGAGGTACCTTCATTTTTTCTTTTGTTCTTTAGAAACATTTTTTCAAACATTTGTACTGACCTGGAAGTAGCCTGGAAAACAGTGTAATCTTATTTTGTGTGTTTCCTTTAGCTTTTATTTATACAGTGTAGCTGTAAATTTTACCTGTAAATATGGTAAAAAGAGTCAGAACTTCATTAATTTTATTGTTACTACTTGTACTATGTGAATTTTTTTTTTGGTGGTTTGAGTCTGTTACAGTGCTTGTGACAAACCTAGTTTAATTTCTAATTTCAAATATAGTTTAAAAATTAAACAGTTCCCTCTGTTATGTGGGAGTCTAAAGTGGGAAGAAAGGAACATGGACTTTGGTAGAAAATGTGTGTACTGATGGACTGATCTTTATTTTTTTTGCTTGTTGTAGAGGATCTTTTATAGAAGTTAGAGAACATATGCACTTATTTGGGGGAGTTTCTTTTTTTCCATTTTGAATATTTTTTTGTAACTACTGCCTTTTCACATCCATAGATTAATTTCCTAATTTTATTTCATAGGTATGTTTTTCTTGAAGAAATAAATTGCGGGGAGAAGGTCTGGGATGGTAACTGTGGTCCCACTGATGTACACACAGACTTGTAACTCAATTGAGATCACTTTTTTGAGTTGACTGGGTTTTATGCTCTCTCTGCAGACTTCAGTTAGTGTAACTTGCCTGTGGCAAATGCAGATCACTTCATAGAAAAACAGCTTTGCCTCTTTATGTGGGAGAAGACTAACTAGTAAAGGTACAGCTACCCTCTGACATCTTTGTTGTCTCATTCTTATCTCTCTCACAGTCTTCCTCTCGTGCATATTCTCTCTTGCTAGTGTATAGATGGCCTTACTTTGTCTTATAGCTGTTGTCACCTGGACAAGGCCATCTGTGTCAGCTGGAGTGGACTGTGAGAATGTTACTAAAGGACTTGAACTAAAGGACTTGTTGTCCTCTGTCTTGATTGTCAACCAAAGGGAAGCCAGGCCGAAAGATTCTTAGGGGGAAAACGTGACCATGGAGAGATTAATTGATATGCGTATGTAATGACACTTGAGTACAGTAATTTCAGGCATGCCTGGAGTGGGTTAGAGCTCAAAGATGATTAATTCCTCGAAAGTTTTGTGAAAACAGATAGAAGGATCTACTATGTATGGGAAAAATATTATGGAGAGTCTTAAATATTAATTCCTGTGTGAGATGTTAGAAAATCAACTACTTAATCAAGAAGTCCTTCCCGAGTGAGATTTCTGGAGCCTAAAGATGACGTGTTTGTTTCATTTTGGTTTGTTTGTTTTTAATCTCTGACATCTGTACTAATTCCAGACGGAAGCTGCATTGCTGCGTGGTTCTGTGCTGTGTGCTTGTATTTCCAGTTTGGTCACTGTTAGAGATTTCCACTGTGCTTTCACATCTGTAACGTCATAAATTTCTTAACATTCACTAGTAGAGCAAAGTGAAGGCTGTCTAATAGACGTCTTCCAAAGCATGATCTTAACCAGCATTCAGAAAATAGAGCAAGCGTGAACTTTTGGGCCCCTCCTAGAGAGAATCTGTGTTAGGAGAGATCACTACTGCAGTTAATTTTAGTTCATGCTTCTGGAAAACATTTGGAAGCATAGATGATAAACTGGTACAATGAAGAATAGACAGGAGGAAATTCTAAGTAATTTTTAGGATGCGTGGAGTAAAGTTTGACATTTTGGTGCAAGCAACCCCAGCTGCCTATAGTGGGGTGGCAGTAGCTGCTCTGAAAAGGGTAGAGGGGAAATAGGTGAATTACCCTTTCCCTGCCCCCAACCTCCAAGGAAAAAGAAGTTGAGATGATTCTTTTTGAATGGAATAGTTTCATATGGGCAAGGCAAACTATTTGTAAGAATAACAAAAATACTATAAGAAGCTCATGTATGGAGCAGGATATTGAGAAACCCTTACCTGTTGAGTCTGGAACTTCTTCACTTGATCAAGCCTGTTTCTTTCAGAAACTGCATGAATGTGAGTCATGACTGCAGTTCTGTCACACTATATGAAAGGCTTTGATCTTTTATCTAACTCATGCTAATTTCTTTGACAGTGGTTTTTGAAGTAAAATCAGTGTACATGTGTTGTGGGGTTTTGGGGTGGGTGTTTTTGGTGGTGGGTTATTTTTGAGTATTCAAATTGTGCTCTTCTATTAGAAATGTAGTTATTTGGGGAAAAAACTGCAGCAGTTTAGCAGACTGCAGGAGTTTAGCAGAGGGCAAGGAACCACAAATACTATTGTCGAGGGTTGACTCTGGCTGAATGCCAGGTGTCCACCACAGCTGCTCTATGACTCCCCTCCTCAGCTGGACAGGGGAGAGAAAATATAACGAAAGGCTCATGGGTTGTGATAAGGATAAGGAGAAATCACTTGCCAGTTGCCATCATGGGCAAAACAAACTCAACTTGGTGAAATTAGTTTAATTTATTGCCAATCAAGTCAGGGTAGGATAATGAGAAATAAAACCAAATCTTAAAACACCTTCCCCCCACCCCTCCCTTCTTCCCAGGCACAATTTTACTCCCAATTTCTCTACCTCCTCTCCACCAGTGGCACAGGGGGATGGGGAATGGGGGTTGTGATCAGTTCATCATATGTTGTCTCTGCTGCTCCTTCCTCCTTAGGGGCAGGACTCCTCACACTCTTCCCCTGCTCCAGCCTGGGCTCCCTCCCATGGGAGACAGTCCTCCGCGAACTTCTCCAGCGTGGGTCCCTTCCACAGGCTGCAGTCCTTCAGGCACAGACTGCTCCAGCGTGGGTCCCCCGCAGGGTCACAAGTCCTGCCAGAAAACCTGCTCCAGCGTGGGCTCCTCTCTCCACAGGGCTACAGGTCCCGCCAGGAGCCTGCTCCAGCACGGGGTTCCCACGGGGTCACAGCCTCCTTCGGGCACCCACCTGCTCCGGCTTGGGGTCCTCCATGGGCTGCAGGTGGAGATCTGCTCCACCGTGGAGCTCCCTGGGCTGCAGGGGGACAGCCTGCCTCACCAGGGGCTTCCCCACGGGCTGCAGGGGAATCTCTGCTCCAGCGCCTGGAGCACCTCCTGCCCTCCTTCTGCACTGACCTGGGGGTTTGCAGGGTTGTTTCTCTTACATGTTCTCACTCCTCTCTCCGGCTGCCGTTTCTGTGCCACAGCAACTTTTTTCCCTTCTTAAATATTTTCTCCCAGAGGCACTACCACCATCGCTGATGGGCTTGGCCTTGGCCAGTGGCGGGTCCGTCTTGGAGCTGGCTGGTATTGGCTCTGTCAGACACAGGGGAAGCTTCCAGCAGCTTCTCATAGAAGCCACCCCCATAGCCCCTCTGCTACCAAACCTTGCTACTCAAACCCAGTAGAACTATACTTAAAGGCTGTAAATGATAGAGGGCGATTGAGGGGGCTTAACAAGTCCAGGACCTTACTTCTAGGCACAGAGCTTGCAAAACGAGACTACGCACACCTGTACCTGGTAGGAGTGTTGTCCCTGTTCTAAAGGAGTGTTCGAGTTCTGAGTATATTGGTTTGGGTTTGTTTACCTAGAAATTAATCCTGACTTTGCAGTTTGATTGCTTAAGAGGGTAATAATTGCCAGGATAGTAGCTCAGAAATCTGAGAAATGTTGATTTGAGAATTGAAGACATAGATTGTTTTTTGACTAGTAGAAACCAAAGAGAAACAGAACTTAAGCTTCTTGTTGAAGTGACCTAAATATTAAACTATAACCCTCACCTTTTGTCTCATAAGGCACAACATAAGTTAGGACAAAGTGTGGGAGTAAACACTTGTATTTTAGACTAATGATTTGCTTCAAAGCATAAAGCAAGACTTGCTTATTTTCATCTGTGGGAGGAGTCCTGTTATTATATCTGTTGTGGCAATGTGTGAAAATGTCTATTTTTCGAGCTTCAGATGGCTATCTTGTAATATTTTCCTCTTTACTGTGATTTTAATACTTTTTTTTATGGCCTGAAAGGTATCTGGATGTTTAGTTAGTTATACAAATTAAGAACAAATCCACCTAATGTTTTTCTTAGACACTTATCAAAAATTAGCTATCCTGTGTCCAAAACTTTAGTATCCTTCTCATTTGACTTCATGAAATAGCAAGCGCTTGTGAAACTTCTTCCATAGGAGCTTAGCATCCCTTTTGATGAGTATTTGATCAAATACAGAAACGTTGTCTCTGGGAGAAAAAAAAAAAAAAGATAGAGAGGTGCTTTTGTGTGATTCGTTTTACCTGAACTCGGTTGGACAATGGAAGACATTAATCAGCAAAGTTAGACTTATTGCTTTAAGACCAACAATATTGTAGCTATTATAAATTATGTAGTGAAGCTGTGGTGAATGTAAAGTTTAGTAAGATTTGTTTTAAGATTATTCATATGTTGCACAACACCGTGTACATGGGATTGTAGTTTTCCTGGGCGGTGGTGCAGGTGATGAATTTACAGTTTACAGCAATTCACAACCAGTTTAGGACCTCGTCTTTCAAGTGTATAGCAATGTGTAGTTAAATAGGTAATAGCAATAAAATGCTAGCTTTGCTGTTTGAGTTGCTTTGATTCAATGCTGTCTCTTAAGCTTTTCACTGTTTTGTTTCAGTTCTCACTTAAAACATATGAGTAATTCTGGGGTGGAGGAGTCTTGGCAATGAATTATCTTACCTCAATCTATAAATGGACAAGGACTAGCACAGAAGGAAAAAATAAACATCCTTTCTGTACACCACTACTTAACTGGAGTGTGTTCTTCCTTGCTAAACCATGAACTTTATGGTTGGTGTGCTCAACAGGAAAAACTTGCTTTTGGCCTCAGGGCAGGTACCTGATGACTGCTGTGAAGCTCTTGTGGGGTTTTCTTTTTTTCTTTTTCTTTTTTTTCTCTCTTTAATTCACTTGGGATTATACAAACTTTAATGCTGCTGTTGACTTTTCTGCTTTCTTGAGAAATAATGCATTATGCCAGTGTGAAAAAAGGAATGAGTGAAAATTGTATGACTTCTTAAACAGAGCTTTGTATAACTGGGATTTATAACTTTTCAGACCAAAATATTTAAATAAATTTGGTTTAGTGAGATTAAAGTTTAATCTTTTTGGAAGAAGATACAACAAGAAGATATAAGAAAAATGCCTCAAGGCAGGAAGTAGTTTCATGAATGTAAGTGTATTTTGATTTGTAACATGGAAAATGGTATATGACATTGGTACCTACCAGAAAAATGAGGATAAATGGAATTTATAACATGACAGCTCATAAGTTAAAATAAATAAAACTAGCAACAACAAAATATAAAACCAAACAACAACAATGAAAGAAGAGCAAGTGCAGAAAGAATGTTTGACTCAACATAGTGGTTATAAAAGTTGTTCAGCTTTAAGGATTTTGAGATTTTGAATTCTTTGCCTGGATGAGGGGGAAGGGCCAAGTATTTTCAAGCAGGAGTATGGCTCTTGCAAGATGTACATTTTGCATTGCCTTGCACTTTGTAGCTGGATGCTTATGTTAGTAATAACGTTGGTGATGCAATGCTTTCTCTTCCGGCACATACCACAAAGGATAGCTTGTATGTATCAGTCTGCTTTAGCTCTCTAAAAGTCTAGATGTATACATGTTAATTATACCATGCCTAAAAAAACCAAACCAACCAACCAAAAACAACAACAACAAAACAAACAAACAAAAAAAACCAACCTAGGAAACTCCCCAAATCCCCCCAAACCTGCAACCTATAAAATTCCAAACTTTGTTTTATTTAGGAAGTTATTTATGGGGCGGGGGGAGATAAAGGTAAATATTTGGGAATTAAGAATTCAAAAACTAAGTGCAGCATGGTATGATAAATACAAAACTGGTACATTTTTCAGCATTTTTAGTTTTTTGGCTGGTGTCAGACAGTCCTTTTTGTGTGCTGTCCACTGTCCCCATTTAATTGTTCTTAAGATATTTTACCTGAAGTGGTTAGAATTTACTGGTATCGGTGAAATTAACATTTGAATCAGTATCAGGGTGAAATTAACATTTGAATCAGTATCAGCGATTGATACAAATTTGAATTTCTGTCAGTGATATTAACATTTGAAGTTCTGAAATAAAGAAGTTGAATAGCTCTCAAAAAGTGGTAGGTAGTTCAGAACAACTTTTAAGTCAGTGTTCTGGGTGAGAAGGCACTTAAAGTGGCAGATGCAACCTGAAACGCTTGGTAGGGTTCTGAAGGAAGGCTCTAATCTGAATACAGCAGAAAATGGACTGTGCTAATATGTTACAGAAATAAGTGTAAAGAACCAATGTAGGGGGATAAAGATTGGAAACCTGCCAGGTAAAGAAAGCTGAGCTGATCCCTTAATGAGTCTGCCTTCAGGTAGACTTCAGCAATTCATGGTGGTTTTATTTAAGAGGTTACCTCACTTAGATCTTAAGTTTAAGAGGTTACCTCCCCACTCTTTTCTGAATTTTTTTTTAATTTTGTGTGTGTGTGTGCAGGTAATCCTTCTAGGAAAACCGGCACAACAAGAGACATGTCTGTTATTTATAGCAGAACATAAAGAAACTCCATGGCTTACAGTTTACAAATTAGCATGTATATTCATGGCTGAGTTGCTGGTAAGTGTAGTCTTCTTGGACGTACCTATTGATAGGATGAAAGCCAACAGATGTAAGTTGTAGCGAGGGAAAATTGAGTTAAGTATTAAGAAAAAAAAATACTATGAGGGTAATCACATATTGGGACAGGTTGCCCAGAGAGATTGTTGAAACTCCCTCCGGGACTCAACCGGACAAAACCCATGTTGGCCCTGCTCTGAGTGAGGAACTGGTCTAAATGTTTTCCAGAGGTCCATTCTAGTCAAAATTATTCAGTGATTTAGGATTCTGCCTCCCCTGCTGCAGGCTTGGAAACTCCTAGGATTGAGGTGGGGTGGGCAGCTGTTTTTTTAATCTGTCTTAGGTCTTGAATTGCCAGAGCGCATCTCTGAGCTGTCAGGTTTATAAATTTCTAGGTATTCTTTGGGGGGGGCAGGGGATGTATAGAAGTGTATTTGGAAGTCTTCTCATAACCTCAAGTAACCTAATGGAACTAATATTTCTATTTTTTTCCAACTACTCTTTAAAAAAAAATTGGGTATATAACGAGAGGGGATTTTGCTCATTTGTATTTTATCTTTAATAAATATCAACTGGCATCTTAACTAATTAGTTACAGATCCTTATCAACGCTTAATGGTAGTAGCTCTTACATGTGAAAATACTGAAGTGTCTCGCTTTTTCTTCTGAGAAATGTTAGGGATATAATTTTGCTTCTGCAGTAATTTCAAGTGCTAAAAATATATTTTAAATCCTGGTAATTTTAAGACTGTCTGGTAGCTGCAATATGCATGTATGTTATGGATATGACTAACAGCCACCTTCTTATCTTCCCATCTTAAAGAGAATGTCTTGGAAGACTTCTGTCAGTCAAAAAGTAGTTTATAAATGAAGCCAAAAAACTGAACTCGGCATCTGAGTTTTACTGCACCTTGAGGCCAAGGGGAAGAGCCCTTTTAATTTAAATCCACATCAAAGAGTTCTTTCACAAATTGTCCAGAGTCAGGATGGTCACTGCTTGACATTCACACTTTTGCCAGTGAGTGATTGTTATCAAGGTTCCTTATGGAATTACAGAAAAAGATAAGATGTAGTAGTCATCCTCCTTGGATTTTCAGTGGCTTTTACACCACCAAAAAAATCTTCTAAAGTTCATTCCTTTTTTTTGTCTTGCAGTCATGGTTACACCATAAGAAACCCTTCTAATAAAGACTACATTGTCAGATCATTGGGAGCATGCATTAATTTGCAGTGTTGCCTTCCCTGCCCCCTGGGTGCCCCATCTGATAGTCCGTTATTGGCCTGTAAGCAGACCTACTAATTGGAAAGATTACAGAATTAGAATTGTAGACCCTTTAAAACTTTCACTAACTTCCATACCATTTGTTTGCTGGAACAAAACGCAACCTTCTGCAAGGCTGTTTGAGACAGTCACTCTTAGAGCACGCTTTACTGGTTTGTAGGCAAAAACAGAAAAAGGAGAGGATGTAGCCAAACAGGAACTCTTCTTTTTTAAGTGTGGTCATCATGTTCAACTAAGATACCCCAACTGAAGCTACAGAAAGATTTTGAGGCAAGCAAGTGGCAGGATATTTAAAATAATGTGACATTTCCCCATTTTTAAATAGCCTGACTGCTGGCATGTTTAAATTCAGCTTCCTACAGAAGTGTGAATAAGTTATTCTGTGTGGTTGGTTTACTTCTTAATTTTATTTTGAGAACAGTAAAACTTCCATGCAAGTTTGGCCAGCTCCCTCTGTTGCAAACTCTGAAGATTTCTGTTCTGTGGTGCGCTGAGCCTCTCTGTGAGCTGGAGCACCATTTATTTCCCTGGTGTGTTTCCTGCAGAGATTGTTATCCCCAGGAAATGTGGGCCTCCGCTCTACACTTTGTCAGCCAGGGTGGACCATTGAAGGAAGTAGTTAGTAGCTTAAAATTTCCTTCTCCTGTTACTCTGTTTCAAGTGTTCAATCTATGGCACTAATCTATAGCTACTGTGAAGTATTTGAAAACAAAACCGGACCTAACTGAACTGTGTAGGGTTTGCAAGTCCCCGGCGCCAAAGGTTTTGCTTTTAACGGCTCCTGTTTGTTTCCTCTACTTGCTCTGCTGTGGTCAGTTAAACGTGTGTGTTATCCTCTTTATATTTCACACAAGGTTTTACAATATCCCTGTTCCTTACTTAACAGCAGGAAATATACAATAGTCAAAATAATATCAGTTTCTGGTGTATTTCCCTGCTTATTTTCCTCTTTGTTCAAAAGTTTTCATGGATTGAGATGGTTCAGGATTTTAAACATTTTGTGAAGTTCTGTGCCCTTTTTTTTTTTAAACTAGTGAATCTTTCTAATCTAGCATACCTTTTCAGCTAATGCGGACTTTCCTCTTACAAAAATCTGATAGTCTTAGGTCTTGTAAGACTTTGAGAGCCTTCCATTATGCCCTTTTTGTGATCCTTTGTTGCTGTTTTCTTTCAGAAATTTCCTAGTTTTGAAACGTCAGTGTCAATTAAGGCAGCAAAGTAATAATTCTTAATTTGTTAAACATTTTAGCTTATTGACTGTTAAGAATTTTCATTAAGGCCTACTTTTTTCCTCTTCCCTAACTTCACTTAATGGATGCTAGAGGCCTTTTCAGCAAAGATGGTTACACCAGGATGTACTACAGTTAAACAAATACTAAATTAAGTACTTACTATCCAGAATCTATAAATTTTACACAGCCTGTAACTGGATGTACATGCTTTGTTTGAATACTTGATGTAGAAATGGTAGAGTAATCCATTATCTTTTATATATTTAAGTGCATAAAGACTGCTAACACTAGTTTCAGTTATAGCTTTTTTAGCAAAAGTAACTATTGTAGCACACTCAGCTGTAAAAATACAGAACAAAAATATGAAATATGTAGTATTTTTCTTTGTGCCATTGTAGAACAAATTGCTGAAATATGTCTTGTGTTAAACAGGAACTATTTTCACAAAACAGACTTTTTTTTTTTGAAGAACTTACTTCAAACAAAGAAGTTGCATTTAAACAGAGATACAAACACAAGCTCTGGCAACTCAATTCCTTAAAAGATTATAATCTGAACCCCAAAGTACTATGTACTAGCAGAAAGGGTTTAGATAAATTGTCGTAAAGAAAAAGGGGTGCCTTCAGGTATGAAATGGGCCCTTGGTATAAGTTGTAGCTGTCACACAGGTATTAATATGAATTTGCATTATGTGCTTTATGCTAGAGTAAGTAGAATCACTGAACTGAAATATCTTTTAGACCACGGACAGACTCCTTGGCCAGTTATATATTATGGGGGGACTGTTACGTGCAAGACGAAAGCACAGTTGCATTTTGCAGCAAACACATGAAATGTCTCTTTCACAGTAGAACATACTCATTTACTCAAGCCTTTCAATTTTGTAAATGACCAGGTGGTTCTGGTTTCAACTCTAGTGACACACAAATGGGACTGAAATAAATCTAGAAGGTAAGCTTCTACATTATAGCCCAAATAGTGCCTTTGCACTGAAGTTTCACTTGTATTGTGTGCTTAGCAATTATTTTGTGTTTAAATTTTCCCTTTAAACATTTGGATTCAGTAACTGTTCTGATATGATAACAGTACAGTATTTTGTGTTCATCAGAAGTCTAAAATATATATGAAAGCTTAAAAATAAAAAGGTCTAATTAAAAAAATCTGTTTTGCTAAAAAAAATTGTATAGGTGCATAATCACAAGAACTGAATCTAAGCTGCATTGTTAACTGGGGGTATTGGTCTTTAGTTTTCTCTGCACAGGAATTAGAGCAGGTTTTAAACTGCTTAAATGTTAAGAGCTTGTTAGGCTAGGTACTCATGCAGATCTCTTAAATAACTATTTCATACCTAAAACATGCAAAGTACTTTCAAAATCTATCAGTAAGGATTCTATAAATTCTGTAAATTTACACTTTTCCTGAAAAATTGTTCCTTTTTAAAAAAAAAAAAGAAAAAGCTTTAATTCCTACTTATCTTCTGATCATAATTTTAAGATGTACTACACTTGTGCAGATTTTAACATTTTATACTTGGAAGATATTTGTAAATGGAGATGTAAAGATATTCTGCAACCACTTGTAGAACACTTCTGTTTTGTTTAAGTTTGGGGATTTCCTGCTAGGTGTTATATCTATTTGATATCCTCAGTTATCCTACTATGCTGTCCCATTCATGTTCTAAGCTTTTCTGACACTTCCTTGCCTCTTGTGAGTGCACTAGCTCCTCTGTGGCCCCCTATGTTTCCATACGAAAAGGCTGGCAAGAATGTTAATCGTTGTTATGGCAGTAAGCAATTTATGAGGGACACCCCCAGTATTTCAATATTTATTCTTGCCAATAAAATACAAACACAAGTCTCAACTTCTTGTTAGCATTTTTATTGTTTTGATTGTTGACTGATGGAGAATCACACTTGAAAATGTCATTGTTTGAGGGACTAGACGGACTATCAATGTGTTTAGGCGTTAAAGAAACAACTCTGTTTTGTTATAAATGGAAATTCAGAAGAAGAGATAAACTTGAAATGCATAGCAACTTCTAGTTGCCATGGTGCTTCAACTTGAAGTAATTTTTGATATTAAAATGTTTCTTGGGTGTCATCTTTGCTTCTAAGTAGTCACTATTTAAGAAGGAAATGGCTCTGGGGAGAAGTAATGAGACAATGTTTTGGAATATCTAATGTGACAACCAATGAAGAAGTGTCAAGAAAATTCCTTAGTATTCAAGAATCTGTTTGGGATCTGTTTATTTTGGCAATATAGGCTTTTATGGCACAACTTCAAAACACTGAAGAATGGTGAGTTACTGCAGGCTGCCCCCCAGCTCTGTGTAATGAGTCAGTTCTTCAAGAAACAAATATGAAGTTGAATTTGTCGAAACATGGAGTCAGTAGACGGGATCAGTCTCCACTGTATCGTGTCCCCGTGTGTCAGTCTGCTACCGTGGTTCATGTGTGCTTGCTCTTCTCGTCCCCAGTTCTGAACTGACAGTCCTTTTATCAGTTATGTTAACGTGCCTGTAATTCTTGCTGCCATGATAATCAAGAAGATTCTTCATCTGACTGGACATACCACTTTAGAAAGACTTTAAACTTCTTCCAGAGCTTTGATAGTGCGCCTTAATGATTTTCAGTGTCAAAGCTGTTAAGTGTTAGACTTGGGTCCCCCATGTGGAATTGAGCTGCACTACGGCTCCCTGCTTTCCCAGCCGAACTGCTGTTCACTTTTTTTTTCCCCCACTATTTTTATTTACTCTTTTTTTTTTTTTTTCAGATAAGCTCCTTCCATATGTTCTTCTTGAATAAGACCTTTTAGCAAAATAAAAATAGTAAAGAATTCTATCAGTTCCTAAACATTTTGTCTTGTTTTTGGTAATAACAAGGGCTTGCAAAAGCCTTTGAAGCATTGCATGACTTTGATATATAAGTAGTAATAACACCAAAATGGTAGTCTAGAAGCTGGCTGTAAATGAATTTGTGTTGAATTTCATTTAAACAGTTTTAATACTGAGCGTTTCTCTCTGACGCTTTAGCTGTGCAGCATATAAAAATTGTCAAAAAGTCTCAGTAAGTAACTTCAGGAAGTTGTTTTTTCATAACGTACTTTCTATTTTAAAACAATAACATTTAATTTTAAAAAACTTGAGTTAAAATGTACTCCTTCACTGTAGTCACACAAAGATTGCAGCTGATGGAGTCGTTCTGTACAGTGAACAGGCTAATTAACACAAGTTGCGCAATATAAACTTCAGATTGCAACTCTGACCTCTTTAAAGAGCTTGCATCATGTGTATTGAAATGATCAATACTGTGTGAACCAAACATGGCCATTAATTCAAAATAACCAGGTTTAGCGTTAATTTGTACCTCCATATTTTGACTGCTATGTAGCTGCTGAAACTCAAGGTATCTTTGCAGAAGAAAATACTGCAGCATGTAGCTTAAACGTCTTACCCCTGTATTCAGTCAGAGTTTAGTATTCACTCTGATTGTTAGTGAACTATCAGTAGAAAAGTGAAAATACTAATATTTGTAGAAGTAAAAAAAAGTTGCCTCAGGTGGGTTTTTTTTGGTCTTGGAAGCAACGATCATCTTTCTTTCCTACTTAGTCACTGAAAATGTAACACTCTACTACTAAATATAGCATATAAACGTTTTGAGTGCCATTATTTCGGGCTTCAGGCTAAGGCATAACAGGACAGCGATCTTCTTAACACTAAAAGATGACCTCTGCAAAGCAGTGTCCTGCAACTTTTCAAAGTTACCTAATGGACAAAGCTGAAATTAAGTTGCAGCTTTATCTCTGCTTCTGAGTACAGTAGAGCAATGGGTGGTTATTTGCTCTTGCTAGAAAGCTCTATGTTTTCCAGCAGGGTTTTACTAAATTTCCTTTAAAAAACTCCAGGAGACCACTCGCGTAGCTGGAATGCTATAGGCTGTATACCACGGTCTGGGTGAATGTCTTTTTTTAGGTGAAGACGTGGTAATAAAAGTTTGCATATTTGACATCTCCATGCTGGGTTATTTAGCTGAGAAATTATTTGCGAAACAATCAGAAAAACAGTAGTGAAAACTGCCTTCTAAAGATTGCTTTTTTTGATGCTGTCACACTGCTGCAATCAGTTGTGATGAGAACCAGAATGTTTACGTTCTGGTCCTCAGTCTATTTTTCTACCAGCTCAGGACCTCTGTCCTCATTTCAGAGCCAAGAATAAAACACGTCACCTCAGACAGCAGGTGAGTTTTTGAAATGTGCCTACAGATTAGTCTTTGTGTCTGTCAGCAGTCAGTACAACTTAAGTTGCTTTTTACTCAATTAAGGTGACGTTACTGAGCAGTACAGTGGACATAGCTAAGCAGTATGTTAAGCTTGAGGTAGTTTGCCTGCCAACAAATTCTGCTGGAACGTCCACATCAACAACACTCAAGTTGTTATTGTAAATGGGATAGTGTTTTGAGTTAGAATTCTGAAGGGATTTAATCTTCTAGCTTCAGGCACCTCAAAAGTTATTTCAATAGGGATGCCTGTGCTGACACTTGCACTGTAGTATAGAGTTTCCTGGGCTGGCTTTTTAAAAATTTAGCTTACACACCAAAAGCAGTTAAACCATAGTGGAAGATAGAGCTTGACAAGATTTTGAAGCTTTCTTCACAATGTCTCAACTCTGCTTGCACCTTAAAACTCCCTCTGCAATGCCTCACTAGTGATTCCTATGTTTTCATAGTTTCACCGGTGTTACTTCAAGTACCTTGTATCATGCCAGCTTTCAGAAAGGGCATACATGGCTCACCTGTGCTGCTGCTGTTATGGTGAAGCTCATCATTTCAAGCACATTTGGCAGCTCCTTCATTCCTTTTTTTTTAACAATCTGCAATTGTTTATTACTTCTGCATCTATTTTTTTTAACAAGATTGCTTTGTGTTTTGCAAAGTAGGACTGTAAATTAAATCATCTCATTCATGTAGTTTCTCTAGTTTAATACCAGATGCTTCCAAAAGGTGCTTTTACGCAAGGAGCTGCTTGAGATAAGAATTTCTCAGTTTGTCTCTTGTTTCTGCTCATCAGTAAGTATCAGAGATGAGAAGCATAACCTAAAACTGTAAGACTTGCAGTTGCTACCAGGGTGACACCATTTTAGGCAGTAGATTTACTTAAAGAACTGTCAGCTAGGATGTTAAGTCCCTTGAGTTCACTATAGCAGCTGTCTAGAAACTGTAGATCTCATTGTCTTAACAGCTGAGTGTGTAATATCCTCATTAGATTGAGTATTCTTTACTAAACTGATTTGCAGCGTTAAGTGCAGCGTGTGATTATGTTGCTGCTTTAAAAATACACTGAACCTTTCAGTTCAGGAGGTGAGGAATCTCTTCACATCAGCATCAGAATCACCATCAGCTTTAGGCTTCTGTTTGCATCTGCTCTTTGGATCCCTGTGGCCCTCTTGTGTAACTTTGTATAAACAAAAGCCTGTTTCCACATTGCCTAAATGTGTTCAGGGTAGCTTTTGAAATAAAAATGATGCCTTAAGGAAGTTGCTACGAGTGCCCTTAGGCTGTCATCTTGGATTTGTTCCATATGCAGAAAGACCTTGTAACTGACTTAAGGTTGGGTGTTGGATTTTTTTGTTTTGTTTTGTTTTTGAGGTGTGTCCCCATCCTCCCTCCAAAAAAAAGATGCCAAAGCTTCCTCAGAGTCAGAAAAGGGGAGAGGAATTGTGTTTATGAAAGAAATTAGAATTTATTTCTAAAGTCAGTAGTAATCATGATCTCCAAAGTAGT
Source organism: Astur gentilis (assembly GCF_929443795.1). Lineage (NCBI taxonomy): Eukaryota > Metazoa > Chordata > Aves > Accipitriformes > Accipitridae > Astur > Astur gentilis. Next base: position 12,960,787 of record NC_064897.1, on the reverse strand, counting down.
GTATGAAGACTAATAGTCTTAATCTGTGTGAAATGAGAAGCAGTTTTGGATGTACTCCCAAGAAAGAAGCTACCTTTAGAACAAAATACTGCATTTTAATCTTTATTTTCCTTGCAAGAAACCTGCAGAGATTCTCTCGTTTCTTAATTTTTAATATTACTGTGGTATCAAGAGGAATGAATCTGCCAGAATAGAAAGTAAAAGAAGAGGCAAATTGATGCTAGATGTAAGACAGACAGAAAGGGATGTCCTAACCTGGAGAAGTTAGGCAGTTGTTTATGTGTGAAATGGAAAGTAAAGTGAGAAGTCAGCATATAAGAAGAGAGAGTGGAGAAAACCAGAAGGGAAATACGAATAAACATTCTTCTGTTGAGGTGGCTCTTACAGGATATATATAATAAATATCTCATATCTAATGTAATATTGGAAGGGGAAACCTGGAAAAGGGAGTCTATAAGTCTGGGAAAGGTCTTTGAAGAATAAAATAATCGGTTAGTTTGGCTAGAGTAGCCCCAAAGTGTTTCAATAGTCTACAAAAGGCTGAACTGATTGGTAGCTTATGAGCTTGATTTTTGTTCCAGAGTTTCTATTTAACTTTGTAACCTTGAGCTAGAGGATCAGCTACACTGATTTGAGAGGAAGGACTGGCATTGGCTGAATTTTTCTTCTGTGCCTGTATGGCTTGTTGGGTTTTCCCCAGATTATGTTCAGTTTATTCCTTTATAAATACCGGATCATTTCCTACATGTCTTCATACTTGAGGATTTCCTCCTTTGATCTCTGTGCCTTCCTGCTATAAGATTTGATCCCTCAGCTTGGAATTAACAGTAAAGACAGGCTTGCTACTGGTACAGGCTTGCACTCAACCCATTCTTCTCCTTTTCTATTCATTTTGTTCTCTTTTTGCTCTCAGTCCATTACACCTTGGACAGGAGAAGGGCAAAAAAGACTGCAGATGCAGTAGACTGCTTAAGTTTCAGTAGGGCCATGCTGTTGTCCTTTTGGGAGACTTTGGAGTGCTTCCTTGCTGAAGCCACTCCTCTCTCACTCTTAGGAGCATCCTGGAGATTGACCTCTGTGGTCAACCCCAGTTACTGTAGGAGTTGATATCTAGTCAACTGATGCTCAAGTCCCATTAAAACCAATCCTCTCTGAAGTGTTTTTGGCAGCAAGGCTCTCTGAATGCGTTGGAGGTTGGTACTGTCAGTAAGATTTCCATGCCTACTTTTGTCCTACTTTCTGGACTTTCTCCATGGGCAAACTGTTCTTTTCCTTTTTGTTCCACAATTTTATTTTTCTTTTGCAGTACTTATGTATTGGTAAAATGGAGAAGTTGGATCGGTACCACTGTTGTTCCATTGGAAAAGTGTTTTACCTAAAAATTAAATCTTGAAAAACTTATTCTTTTAGTACTCATTTGACATGGTTTAACCCCAGCTAGCAACTAAGCACCATGCAGCTGCTCACTCGCTTCCTCCCCACCGCCCCCCAAGGGATGGGGAGGAGAATGGGAAAAAAAGTAAAGATCATGGGTTGAGATAAGAACTGTTTAATAATTGAAATAAAATATAATAATAATAGTAATATTAATTGCAATGACAATGAAGATAAAAAGAGAAATAAAACCTAAGAAGAAAAAAAAAAAGTGACGCACAACGCAGTTGCTCACCACTCACTGACCGATGCTCAGTCAGTCCCTGAGCATTGATCTACCCCTTCTGGCCAACTCCCCCCAGTTTATATATCGTTCTACAGTATGGAATATCCCTTCGGCTAGTTTGGGTCAGCTGTCCTGGCCGTGCTCCCTCCCAGCTTCTGGTGCACCTGCTCGCTGGCAGAGCATGGGAAACTGAAAAATCCTTGACTTAGTTGTTGCTGAGCAGTGCTTATCCTAAAACATCAGTGTGTTATGAACATTATTCTCATACTAAATCCAAAATACAGCACTGTACCAGCTACTAGGAAGAAAATTAACCCTCTCCTAGCCAAATGTCCTAGGACATCATTAGTTACTTAGTCTGGAATTATCAGTAGTTACAGGGGGGAAGTTGTTTGGTGTTTAAATAAAATATTTAATGAATGTAAGTTCTTAATAAGAAAATATAAAGGATGAGTCAAGAGGTATATATTGTTAGATACTAGATCCAATGACTGTGATGCCTACAGTTATGAAGCAGTACTTCTGTCTAGAAGTTAAAAGCACCTTTGTCTGTGGGCCATTCCCAACCCATCAGGCTCACTAGCATCATGCTGGTTTGTTTGCGGTTCTCCTACTGCTGCAGGTTTCTTCATTCTCAGACAACAGCAAAGAAGGCACCTCAAAAAACCCTCTGCCTCTTTCAAGGAAAAATTAGAGCAGTTATATAAGTGGTGTGGATCAAAAAAAGTTTTGAATGTTCGTACAATGGTTGTTGCTTTGAAAAGAAACTCTGAAGCAGATTTGGGGGCTTGTGGGGATATACTAAGCATTTCTCCACAAAAGGAAAGTTTACTGACAAGTTGTATATATTTTAGTGACACATTTTCTTTGTTTCTTTATTCTAAGATAACAGGAAATTACCCTGCCATATACTGTCCAGTAAGCTTTCCTTGTTACAAGATCACTTTCAAGCCTGTCTGTAATTAATTGACTTTCAAAAGCATCTTGACTTCCTTGTCAACAGTGCAGTAATTTTATAATAATAATTTGCAAATTCCTGTGTCTTTGCTGGAGAACAATCTTGTTAGTATTCTTTCTTGCCAGGAATTGATCGTCCTAGATAGGACTTGTAACTGAATCTTAGAGGTTGCTGTACAATTGATTTGTCTTATTGTGAGAGCTCTGCATAGGTGCATCCTCAGCTGTAGAGCCTTTTGTTGGGGATGATCTAAAAATAGAGCAGAATTCCTTTGTATTTAGTAAAGTGTGGTGGAAGTTTCCACTATAAGATTGTTGACTGAAGTGTGTAGTAGGTCCTGTAGTAGTAGTAGGTAGCCAATCCTGAGTGCTAGTCAGCTTCTCTTTCCAGAATTTATTACATACCCATGTTTATATGTATATCTGTGCTTGTATGTCAGTTGTCTGAGGTCATAGCTGTTTAAATCTTGCCTGGCTGGGAAAAAACCCTCATATTAAAAACATGAATTGTACTGTTGAGGACGAAACCTGCCAGTGATTTCATCAGCACTGGGAATCTTGGACTGTGAAAGCCAGTTGTCCCCAGTCCAGTTTATTAAAGCAGGAGCCTGTGTAACATGATCAGGGTGATTTAGACCCTTGTTAAAGGCAGTAGTGGATCTCAGAATATGTAAATTTCTGCTTTCTTCACTAGTCACCTCAAATGTACTGTAGAAAATAGTGAAATGATTGCAAGTTCATGTGTGTACTATGTTTAAGCAAGAATAATCAGGTGCAGGTGTGAAATCACATCCAGTGAGCAGAGATTTCCTGAGATACCAAAACCAGTGCAAGCAAATTGGAGAGTCAGGAGAACACGACCTCTAAGGAGAGATTACTTAGCCTACAGACGAAAAAGCTGAAAGGGAACATAACTCCAGAAATACATTAACAGCTACAACAAAGTGAGAGTAATTGGTTTTCTATGTCTCTGGCAAGTAAGACAAGTAATAATGGTCTTAAGCTGGAGCTGGGAAAAACCAGTCTAAATGGAAGAATGTCCCTGATATTTTCATAAGCCTTGATGGGACAAATTGCAATGATAATCTGTTTTTGTATACATTCGTGATGCCAACATACCTGCAAATTGTGGTTTTGTTTATTAGACATGTGATGAAATCATTAAAATATCTAGCTGTAGCCTAGATTTAGTGGTTAAGAACACACTGTGCATAAGCACCATTGTTCCCACTGTCAAATTAATATGTCACTTTAGAAATGTCTTAAACTTCCTAAATCATTGTTTGTTGAGCTGATTTGGTTTTGTTTTGTTGGGGTTTTTTTGGTTTGGGTTTTGGGGGGTTTTTTTGTTTGTTTGTTTTTTTATGTTGCTGTCTGCATTTTGAAAGACTTCATAAATGCATGTTACTTTCAGGAGGGATTTTTGGTTTTGTTTTGGTTTGTTTTCCTTAAGTAAACTCATCAGTTGCATTCTATTGCATATTGTCTGCTTTTTGGTCTGTCTTTCCTCTTTCTATCCCTGAATGTAATCTCTTTGAAGTAAGAGGTTTTATTCTGTGCTCACATGTAAGGTAAGGTACTAGTCCTTGACTAAGATTCTTTGTTTTCCTGTATCATGTGTAGCATACAACTCAAAATACCATTTGGTTTCTGGGACAAGAAAGAGATCTTCTAAGTAAAAACTGTCATAGAGTTGGTAGCCTGCATATGTTCACAATTATATCAGGGTTTCAAAGCAGCCGTGTTACATGGTATCTATTCAGTGATTATTAAAGACTGGAACTAGTATAATGTAACTTACTGTGTGGCATATTTAGGAATTGGCTTTGCGTTGTATGCTGGAGCAAGTGTTTTCAGCATTCTTTGGGGACCTGAATTTCTGATTTTCCTTTGTTCATCTGGTTACACAGTTTTTATATGTAAATGCTCCTTCTGCAGGGAAATTAATTTTTGTCTTTTTGGAATTAATGCTATTTTTCTTATAAATAGATGTGTAGCAATGGCTGAGTATACTGCCTGTGAAACAAGTGGAGAGTCTTTTAGTGCTCTTTCCTACCCAAATGTTGTTTTCTGTGATTGTTGGCAAAATTCTTGACAGAAAGCACAGTCAGTTCACCTGAATTGCAATATTAACCTTGCTGTGATGTAATATAGGGATGTAAGTCCATGCAGTTTTAAAGCATGTTCTGTAGGATGCATCACAACTTTTCCTTTTTTGGGGAGTTTGGTTTGAAGTCTGAAGTGCCATTAGTAATTAAACTTTGTGCTAGGGTGTGGAAATATTCCTGCTGGGAATAATAGATTTCTTTTTTTCTTGTTTGTTAATAAACTAGTGAGTTGGGAGTGCAGGTTCTATGCTAGACATGAATATCAATTTAACATACTATTTTTTAATAGGTGGAGGGGAGAAAAGGCCCACAAGCATCAGTTTGCTCTCATAAAGAATTACATACTAGTTTCAAAACAATGCTAGTGTGTTCCCTAAATGCATATTCAGGGGTAGGATTTTATTACAAATTTAAATGTTCTATTTTATTATTATGCTGATACCCATGTTCCTATGGTGGAAAAAACATTAAGGCTGCCTTAGGGACATTTGGTCCAAGTGGTGTTATTTTGTAGCTCAATCTTAATTGTCTAGTAAATGGAGGTTATTTTTTTTTTTAATCAATGGTTGTCTAGAATATAACTTCAAAATGCTTGTACTAGGCAGACCAAAGAGATCTGCGTGTGGTGAATGTTGAGACCTTTAGGAAAGAATATAATAAAAACAGGGTAACTATGAAGAGCATGGCTGCAGCTAAAAACTGCACCAAAGTGTGGTGTGATATTTGTAAGTACTTTATTCTGCATATGCATGTGGTTGTTTTTTTTTTTCTCTCCAGAATATTTTGTGATAAGGAGATCCAGAATTTTATAAAGTTCCATTTGTTTCTTTTTAAAAAAACTTGCTTTTTCACTAAAGATACTATTAACATTACCACTTCTTATATCTTGAGAAATGATGAATGCTTCCTGTGTGGAAGTAATTTTCAGTATCACTTTGTGGTATCATTTGTGAATTCAGCTTTCTGGTGTATCTGCACCATTTTTCATGTGTGTCTCCTCCCTGCTCTTTGACCTGGACTCCTGCTCAGTTGAACCTCAGCTCTTTTAGACCATTTCATGTTTCTGAATGTCCCTCGTTTGGAGTTGGGGGACAAGACTGGATCTCCATGCCCCACAGAATTCAATGGTGACAAGGTTGTTTTCTGTTGTCAATTCCTCTAACATGTTTGCTTTTTTGACTGCCACTGAGCTGACGCTTTTTGAAACCGCCAGGTAGATCTCCTGGCACCTAATTCAAGCCTGATCTTTGTCTCTGTGCTTCTCTTTCCTTTAAGAATTGCTTTGCAATTAAAGCGCCTGGTTTCAATGGCTGTCTTCTATCTCAGGCACAGGCTATTATGGGTTTTCTCAGCAACTCTCTTCAATCTAATTTTGTCTGTCCTGAATAATTTTGTATCAATTGAAAATTATTCCTATGCTATTCACTTGCTTTTTCATATAGCTTATGAATATCTTGAGTATAATGGGTTCTTGTATTTTGCATCTTCCTACCCGTACATACAGAGGACTGTGTTTTGTTTCATTGCAATTAGGCTTCTTTAAGAGGTCTGAATGAAGGACTTTATAAAAATGGGATTTTTTCTGAGATAAGCATATGGGTCTGATTAATACGATTCCATTTCAGTAGATGTGCAAAGTGAGGCTTTCCCCTACAGAAGTGATGTTGACTCTTTCACAGTATACTGTATATATTAAAATATCTGTAAATTATGTTTTTCATTATAATACCTGATAACTCACCCAATACAGAAGCTAAACTTGAAAAAAGTGGAGCACTTTATAGCACATAGGATCACCATTTGGCATCTTAATTCTTCTGATACAGAAGTCAGTTTGTGTGAGAGGTACACAATTATGTCATACTACTCCCCCCCCCCCCCCCCTTATTTCCTTAGAATTATTAAATAAATACTAATTTGACCTGGTGGTTTTATTGCAGTTCACTTATATCAGCTCTGTAAAATAAATCTCTTGTAATGACATTGCTTTGAGACAGTTTATAAAACTCTCTTGCCTATAAAGAAACACTTCGGCACTTTTAAGGGAACTTGGTTTGTCCAATGAGAAGAATGTGGCCAGCTCTTTTGCTGTGGTTTTGCCTGTCTTGAGTGCTCCTTCTGCATCTTTGGATCAAATCGGTTCTTCAGATTCTGGAAGAATTTTGTCTGCTTGGAGAAAGTCAACTTTTATGCCATGTGCCAGAGGTGATTTATCTTGGCCTGCTGAATTGCGGCTTTACGTTCTTGCTTTCCATACTTTTTGAAACATCTTTTTTCTTGTGGGTTTTATTTAGTGGCTTTTATGTTTTAAAGATTACAACTGCTAAGAGCTGGCTGCCGTGGCAGCTCTTCTGCTGCCCACTTCCCCCCCCCCCCCCCCCCCCGCCCCCGCTTTGCTTACTGCCAGCAGAAATGGAAAATTCTCAACTTTCGGGTAGATGGCAGCATTTACTGCCTGTTCTCCTGCCCATCCCAGTGCTTCACTGGAGGAGCTGGATGGCTAGCTTCAGTTAATACGTGCTCATAGGAATAACCTGTTAAAGCAAGGAGGAAGCGGGGCGGGGGGGGGGGGGGGGGGGGTGGGGAGAGGGGGAATTTTTCTCAGCTTTCTCTCAGACTCGGAGTGAGCACTGCCAAGTGCGTGATACTGACTGTGGCGATGTGCCTTTTTCTCTTTTTGGAAGCATTAGCCTTGCTTACTCTGAGCACCTCGGCTGAGGAGTGATTTTCCTTTTTCATATCCTGCTTTGTGTGGTAGCTCTTGGAGGAGACTGAGTAGCTCAGCCTCTAAGTAAGAGGTGGTGATAGTCTGGTGCACAAATCTAAAAATGACTGCAGTATACTTATGCTGTAAATACAGTATATATAAATAGTGTATGTTTCAGATTAATTAAAATCAGTTGAGGCTTTGAATTTCATAGAATCATAGAATGGTTGGGTTGGAAGGGACCTTAAGATCATAGAGTTCCAACCTGCTTGCCATGGGCAGGGACACCTTCCACTAGACCAGGTTGCTCAAATTTGAACATAAAGACTAGGATTCTTCTAGAAAGAAATCTTTCATTAGTATGGCTTTGTTTTAATAGCAGAGATTATCCAGACTGTTTAAAGCCAGGTGGTGTTTTCAGTGTTTATTTCAAGTTCTCAGTATTTCTTCCTCTTTGCAAACCTGTTACAAGACAACAATGTCCAGTCTAATATTTTACTTTGGCATAAGTTTAGAAGCGGACTGTGAGGACAAAAAAGTAATGTGGGAGTAGGACGTGGAATAAAATTTAATGGGACACAGATGAGGATGGCATGAGAAAAGTAGGTATGTCAAGGTTGAAGAGAATTGCAATATTCAGTGTTTTCATTCTAACTGTAAAAACAAGCATGTTTGACTTCATTGGGTAGCCATGCTTTAAACCAGTTAGTATGGGGGGGGAAGGGGGGGAGGAGGAAGTAAAAAAAAATATTTTTGACTGTTGCTTTTCATGTCATTGAAATGGTTGAATGTTAGAGGAGGGAATGATAACAGTTCATTGCGTTACAGAAGTGCTGACTTCTGTCTCCAAATCAGTTCAAGGAACATAATGAAAATACAGTTAAAATATGTTCATTATGTTCTTCCTGTTAACAAAAACATTTAGATATTTTTTGCCGGTCATATCCAAGACAATTCAAAATCATCAGAACATACATGGGAAATCTCCTGAAGAATTTGTAATTCACTGACTGGTAAAAGCATTAGCCTTTATGGAAGAACTTTATATTACCTGTGCTGCAAATGTTAAATCATGTGTTGCTTTCCTAATGAACATCTCTAACACGTTCCACTTTCTTTGGGCTATAAATCTACTGGAACCAACCAAATCCTTATGTGTCTTGAAGGCAAAGGTCACTGGTGGTTTAGGAGTTTCTCAGTGTGAATAAATCAAATCATTGATTCAGAAGAGGAAAGAGTGACTTTTGTAATGATAAAATATTTTATATGTAAAGTAATTCTGTTATTGCTAGGAATAGAAATTTGTGATTCTGTTTAGTCTATTCTTGCCCTCTCTTTCCTTCTCCCTCCCCTCTGTCCCATCCTTGGTTATATAGCCCAGAGGAAAGAAAGAATTATTTTTTTCCCAGGAAACTTTGTTTTTTCCACGCTCTGAAGGCAAATTCTGTTCTTTGTATAAAATTTATGTTAAGTCCTTTTTCAGTATCTTTGAAACTTTAGGTGAAGTAATGGGGAAACAAATGCGAGAATGTTTTTTCTGACTAAATTTACCTCGTGTCCGTTTTACTACTTAAGATGCCTGTGGTTATGGTAAGAGCTATGTCTGTGGCAACCTTTCCTGCTCTTGCTATTCAAGCCAGGAAGAACATGAGGATCATCTTAATAAATGCAGACTATTTTATGACCTTTTTCTTTTCAGGACAAGCTACATGTTTGGATGGGATTTAGTTTTTGTTTGGGGGTGAGGGTTGAGGTTTTTTTAAGTTGCATTTGTATATTAATTTACACTGCAGATCAAGTTACTTCTTACAGACACTTCTGTGAATAAGTTATGCGTGTTCCACATTAAAATATTAATGGAGGAGATACTTGACTCCTTGGCACATGAGTAAGATTTTTCGGGTGAAGTGACTTGAGGTTGCAAAAGCCATGCCAAGTACTGTGCTGCCAAAGAAAAGGACTAGCTTATGTGTAATTATTCTCAGATGTACTTCCTGTAATTAATTATTGCATCACACTTAACATCAGGAATAAACTTGTAAATAGTCAGTTTTTACAACTCCTTAGGTTATATTTATATGAATCACTTAAATATGGATTGTTCTGGGATACTGGTAAGGATTCTGTGGAAGGAATTTGGCACCTGAGTAGAATTTCTTGATGGTTTCAAGAGCAAAGAGGAATTGGGAGGTGATTTTTAGAATGTTATTGGGACCTGTTGCCACACTTACCTGCATTCATAGATGAAGAGGCACAAACGATCTATCCGTGGTTTGAAAGCAGAAAGTTGCCAGGAGGGGACACTAGTGTAGTCATCAGTTCAGCTTTCTAAAGTTGCTTCTAAACTTTAAAATATGGGTAAAATATTTGAGGGTTAATGCTGCTTTTGTATTAAAAAAAATTGAAAGCTGTGGAGTGAATGCACTTTACAGGTAAGCATAAGTGCTGTGACACTTTACTTTTGAGTATCTCCTATCAAGGCTTAAAAGAGCAGAAATGCTATATCTTGTCTTTAAAATAAATACCTATGTTTTAAAATTCATATCTGGAAGGAATAAATTTGATAATCATCAAAGGTAACTTCCGTCTTCAGACTCAACAGGAAATTCAAATGCCTGTCAGTCAACTTACACAAGTCACCTCTCAAGCACACAAAAGTCTGAAACACTTTATCAAAAGAGATTAAAAAGAAAAGGAAAAAAGTAATATGCCAGAAAGTAACGTTAAAGAATCAAAATGCCCCTATATCTAAGAAAAACAAGTTTGGCTTGATGTTCTTTAGTACATCATGTTTGAAATGTGAAGCTGTGATAGTAATTGTGAATGATGATGTAATAATGGCACTAAAATATCTGTATCCAAGTAATTCGGGTATTTGTATTTCTACCAAGTTTTTGATTTCATTTCTTTTTTCTGGATGTGCTCTCTGGATGATTCTTTTTTACTTTGGTTGGCAGCGGAGTACTTGATTATTGCTTGGGGAGATGGATTTTTGCATCCCATTATAAAACCTAAAGGAAACAGCAATTGTAAAATTTGGGGGTAGGTGGGTGAAGGATTTCTCTGAATATTAGCCTTATATTAAAAAAAACCCCAAACAACCAACCAAACCACAAACCCTGCAGCTCCTGTGTTTTTCACAGCAAGTCTTCAGTAATAAAACAAATAGTAATACACTAAGTAATATTTACTGTAACACAAACTTACTTTCAAAAATTGGTAGTATGTGTGTTTGTCTTAAATGCATTTATTTAAAAACAATTTTTTTAAAACTTATGGCAGAATTACATTTATTTTTTGTTTAGTGCTCACATAAGATTTTGATGTTTCAGTCTGATAGGAATCCTGAGAGTCTTATCTAAGCTAATTTAGATTTAAAAACACCAAAGTAGTCTGAACACACCTTGCACCAGCGAGGGGGAGGGAGGGATGGGATTGCCAGCAAAGATCAGGATTTTAGTGTGTTAGCACATTAATTGAAACTTACTTTTTGAAAGGCACTTTTTTCTTTATCCATCAAACTTACAGTTCTAAACAAGTGACTGAATTTCAGACCTTATTTGAGTGTGTGGGGTTTTGAATGCGGGTTGTGTTTTGTTTGTTTTAACAGTGAATGAATTTTTCAAAATAGGGGAAAGATGACGCTGAATCTTGTTTAGGCACTGCTGTGTTATCATGCGTGTCCCAGAACTTGTTGGGCTGTGGTGTGACTTCCAGTGAGATGGAAGCTGCAAGTATATACCTTGGGAGCTGCCCTCCTGTAGGTGGAAAAATTAAAAGGCCATTAATACTTGATTAATAACCCCCAAGTAATATTTGGGGTTTATTTCACACTGCTGTCTCTTTAGTCCTTGCAGGTACAAGATGTTGCCAGAAGTAAACACCTGTAATACACCCTTTGCTAAGGAAATACAGCAAAGTCTTATTTTTCACTAGTGGCAGAATGCTGTCAACCTATTGCAGTGCAGCTGGCATCGCTCTACAATTGAGAGCGCAGTAATGCATTTTTGTAATACTGTAATATCCAAGCATTATAGTCTTAGCAGCTAAGGATTTACTAATAAAGAATATTAATCCATAATTAATGTTGTTTCATAATTATTGTAACAATACTACATGTGTATATACAGAGTAAGTCAGATCATTGTTTCAAGGGTTTTCAAACATAATATAATTTGTTCGAAGTGCAGCATAGGATATTGTATGGAAATCTGTAGCTCTGTGTAAATTGTTTTTAAAGCACTTCAGACCACAGAGTTTTCTTAGATGGAGGAATTCATGTGATAAAAATGTTAAACTTCTGTTTGTCTGCAGATGGTTTCCTGAGCATTTTTTAGCTGGACATAATGTAGGGATGGTCTAGTAGAGTTTGCTCTGTGCATGGTTGAGTTCTGCATGTCCAACAAATATTGTGAGTTTTGTCTACAAAATCACGTACTGTAAAGCTACACACTGCAATGATAAACTTCTTCGTGTATAATACATTGTAGTAGACAGAGCTGCTACTGGGAAGAGAAACTTGTAGACAAGTTGAAATAAACACTTTTTCAGGTTTTGTCCATTTATGCTGTTTGCATACTGATAGTGTGCCTGGACTCACACTATAGTGTGCCAAGATCTTGCGTTTCAAACATTGAATTACTACAAGTAATTCAATCTTTTTTTAGATTTTTCTTCATTTTGAGTTAAGACCAACAACAGTTTGTCAACTCGGATTTTTTTTTTTTTTATTTGACGTTATTCAGTTGTTTTAGCAGTTTGCTTGGAAATCTTGAGTCCCAGGTTGCTTGAAAGGTGCAAAATCAGCAGCAGTCTTTAAATAACAAGAACATTTCTACTTGTTCTTCTCATCTCAACAGTGGATTAAAGTAATAATGTCCTCATGTAATCAGTGGAGAATGAAGCATTTAACCTTTCTTTTATTCTTCTGTTTTTCAATTAGAATGTCAAAACAGGGTTTTTTCTATTTTCATATTCAATACTGCTTTGTGACTCTTTGTATATCTCTGTGTGTGTATATGTATTTCTAAGTAATATCTTAGCCTTTAAAAAAAAAAAAAAAGACTGTCAGAAGCTGCTTGAAAGAGAAGTTTAAGTGAAGCTGTGAATTAATTTCCTCTGGCTTGCATTGAAGCCACACGTATTGGCTATCTTGCTCATTAATTTTTCTTTTTACTTTTTTGGACTAATTGGGGTTTTGGAGTTTGGTTTCAGCATGTAATATACCGCATACTTTACCACTCAAATTTCCTGTGATTTTTTTTAAGTGCTTTGGATGAGAATGAGTCTTTTACTTATAGGAAGTCAAACCTCCAGTGTTTGCCTTCCTGTTCTTAAAGATACTTTAAATACACATTATTCCCATGTCAGTGCAAGTACATCTTAATTTTAAAGATGGGTATTTTAAGAACATACGAATAACTTACAAAATATTCTTGGTATTTGCTACCTTAACTAAAATGTGACTGTAGGATTCAAAATTGAAGAGATTTTTATTGGTAATGTAAATCCAATTTAATTGTTGATTTTCTTGTGGTTTTGTTTTTAGCTTATTTCCTGTGAATCATGTTTGAATGGTATCCTGAGTACAAATTGTATACTTTTTGAAGGACTTGAAATATTGGAGTAATAATGAAACTTTATCCCTGGGCTGTTGGCCTGAAAACAAAAGTCAATTAAAAAAGCATTTAAAGTGTTGCTCCCTCTAGCTTTTATTGATGCATGTAGGCTTTTTCATATTGAAGAATATAAAACTCATTAGATCAGTTAAATTGACTTTAACAAAAGGGAAAGCCATAATATGATGATTTTCATCTGTGCTGGTTTTATTTTAACTGTCACTTTGATTAGATTTGCTTTCAGCAGGTTTAAGTGCTTGGTATCTGACAGTAGGAGTTCTTGGTGAGGATAGCTCTGCTGAATTGGTGGCAGCTTGTACAGAAGGAAAGCCTGTGATATTAGCGGCTAATCCAGCACTGTGCTCGATCTGGTGATTTAGTTGAGAATAAAATTAAACGGCTACACACTAGCTTGTGAATTTGTTGTCCAAGTATATTATATAGTATCCCTGTTTTAGGCATCTATCTGTGGGGACCCCCTAACAGGGAATCTTATATCAAGTATCTGATTAAAAAGGATAATTACACACCTGTGTTGTATAGTAAAGTTCCACTGCAAATTAGCTGTGGATCATTCAGAGTTTAATTATCCTGTTCACTGGTTTAATAATCTTTCAGTGTCTGTGGCTTGAGAATTACTTTCCTCTCCCTTCCACAATCTATGCTACATCAATTTTCAGGGAAACAGGGAATAGTCCGTAAGCTCTGGCCTGCTGGAAGAAGATGTTCGTATTTGGCAAGCTAGTGCAATTTGAAGGAAAAGTCAACTCCATGCCACAAGTTGGTTGATCGTTCCCTATCTTGTTGAAAAGGATGTTGGAGAAGCCAGGGGAATAGAAAAAACTGTTTGAAGAAATTTGGAAGTTTGGAAAAAAACCCAAGAACAACAAAATACCCCACCACCACCCCCTGATCCCCCCCACAAAACCCTCTAAATTTTAATAAATTGATTCTATAATAACATTCATACTGGGCTCTACAGTAGCTGAGAAAAGCAGCCAAATATAGGAGAAAATATCTCTAGTAGTTTGATATGTCCTGTCTTCAAGGTATCTAATGTAGACATTCGTCTGATCACCCCGTGGGACTCGGCACAGGGTCCACCATACCCTGGGCCACAGAGCACTGACACCAATATGAGGATGCTGCAAATGGCGTTTATTCAACTGCGTCACGCCCTTATATACTGTCTGTTGGTCATCCCGCCTCCTTTAACCCTTCTCTTTCCGTACATCGCGAGATCTTCCGAGCGCCAATCCCTACAAGTCCCCCCTCACTATGGCGGATGACCGACGGTACAAACTGGCGTTACAGCTATAAGCGATCCCACCACCTCATGGTAATTCGTGTACTGGTGGGTACCCGCACTCTGTATAAAGAGTTTCCGCACGCAAACAGTCAGTGCTGGTATCCCACAACAAACCATAATAACCACCACCAAAAGGATTCCAAATAGGGTCAACGTTTTTCAGTCAATCAAAGACAGGAGCCATTGCCAGGTCGACGAGAGGAGATTGTCAAGCCACTGTCACCTGCCTCCTGTAATTGATTGGCTTTGTCTAAAAGCATATCATAGTCCCCTGCTTATGGGGTACACACAGCGGTTGCTGTAAAGTGGATCTGCGGTGTTCAAAACATCGGTCACACCATTTTGATGCTCGGTTGGTGCGTCTCCAGAGTTGTTGTCCACAGCGGTCATACTTGACAAGCACCCAAGGGTCACAACGACCACAGTGCAGGTACTCAGATGATCTTCTGAACGGCATCCTGCAAAATAACTCACAACAAATCGTTATTGACTGAGGTCTGGTTTCAACCACCGTGACGGCACCCAGCACACACGTGAGTCTGGGTGCTCTGATGATTGTACTGCAGCATACCCTCTTCCCTGTGTCACCAAGCGTCTCCCACCTTCCCACTTTCCTGTTTCTGGGTCTTTCTTGTTGGGTCTCAACTAGTGCTGCTTGTAATCTGTTTGTCCAAGCTTCTTTCTCTCTAGAGCATGAGTCCAACACCTTCAGGACTCCTTCCATGCCTGGCCAGGCCTTCGATTACGCCCCGCGTAATCCGCCGATGTCCAATCACGTCGGGGTCACCACTTGTAGACACTCGTCTGATCACCCCGTGGGACTCGGCACAGGGTCCACCATACCCTGGGCCACAGAGCACTGACACCAATATGAGGATGCTGCAAATGGCGTTTATTCAACTGCGTCACGCCCTTATATACTGTCTGTTGGTCATCCCGCCTCCTTTAACCCTTCTCTTTCCGTACATCGCGAGATCTTCCGAGCGCCAATCCCTACAATCTAACAGAGTATATTTGTGGTTTTCACAGCATTTGCCAGAAACTGATTTAGGCAGAGATGAGGATTTTTGTTTTGTTTTTCAAGAACCTACACAAGAATTCCTGGCCAACAGCAGTCTGTGGTTCAGTGATTTCCAGAGGCAGAGGTGGTATCTTTGTATTTTACTGCAGCTGATGGGTTTCTGTATTCATTCCCGAACCCAGGCAAACTCTCAAGAAGTTCTTTCAGAGTTGCTAAACGGAGCTGCGTGCTGCAACTGCATGTATGAAGGGCTAACACCTTTTTAGTTTTGAATTGCTACCATCTAGTTTCATTTGGTGTGTCCTGGTTTTCCTGTAGGTGCGGTGATGCATTGTTTACCATAAAAGCCTGAGTGGTAAAAGGATCTTTATCACATCCCCAGTCTGAGGCCTATCAATCTATTTTTGTCCCTTACATGTGGAAAGTGTTCTATACCCTTTAGTCATCCTTGTTGCCATTTCTCTGGAACTCTGTGGGGTTTTTTTATATTTTGTATGTGTGTAAGGATTAATCTACACACAAAACTTCCTGTGAATTCTCTGTGAGATGACCAGACTGTGAAAAGGTATCTGTTCCAATACTAAGGTTTTGTTCCATGGTAGAAGTGGTGAGCTCAGAGCCCATTATTGAATATGTAAAATACAAGGTGGGGTTCACTTGCATCATGGTATGTTACCACTATTAAATATCACTTGCTGTTTTACTGCTTGTGGTCCTAATCTTATATAGTTCCTCTGTAATTCTTCAGTTGGGCCTTTGTTGTTGTATCCTGAATAGCATTCTTCGTATGAGATACTCTCTGGTAAAGTTTTACCTCTGTATTCATCCCCTTTTTGAAATCAGGATGAAGAGTATATGTGAGCTCAAGCCCTTGCAGGTCTTACTCGTATCTTTTCATTCTTTTGAACCAGTTACCATCTATGTGACAACCTTCCCTCTTACGCTCTGGCAGCTTAGTTTCTTTGAGGAGCTTTGATGAGTGACCTTATTGGATGCTTCTAGGAAAACCAGGTTCTCTTGACTTGAAAGGCCTGTTTGCTTTTTTTCTGTTGTTTCTTGTTTGATTTTGTTTGTTTGTTTGCTTGTTTGTTTTTTTGTAATTGTTAGTTTTTTATTTACTACTACTAAGTCTGTTGGGTGCCTGAGGTATGGCTTTCCTTTTCAAAAGCTGTTGGTGACTTTTCCCTGTTGTAACAGATTTCATACCTGTTAACTCAGTTATTTAGAATAGTTCTGATGGTTTTGCCTAGTACAAACCGTAGGGTTTACGTGGTCTGTAGACCTCTAGCTGACCCTAGAAGCTCTGTAAAACTTGACATAGAGTCAAGGGACCTTCCAATTCTGTGGAACTGAGGTAATTTGGATACCTTGGATAACAGATAAACTCTGTGGTTACAGAAGACCATCTGGCTGCTTCACCTTATTCAACCAATACTTTTATTCATTGGACAATCTGCATTGGGCCAATTAGGTAAGCAAGGGTGCCATAAAGGCATCCCCAACTGTGAAAACAAATAGAGGAAAGTAATGCAACTGAGTTTTCTGCAGTGACCTTACCCTTCTATCAGCCCTCTTGGTTTTTTTATTTATATTTATTTTTTTAATTTCTTTTTTTGGTTGAAAAGCTTCCCAATTCTGAAGTTTGAAAGCTATGTTAGGTGTGAGATACAGGGTCTGTCTCTCCCCTTTTCAGGCTCTACACATTTGCAAGTGGTTCCTCAGAGCCTGCAATGTATTTATTTTTTTGACTTGCCTGTTTGTGAGTTTTCATTGCAGCTAGTATTCTTTCTCCCATTTGAACACTTTCAGAATTTTTCTTTCTTTCAGTAAACTTCTCTTACCTTGCTATTTAGTGATGCTGGCCTGTATTTTGCTTGAAATAATTTTGAAATAAGCAATACACATTTTCCCTGCAATATATTACATTTTCTGTAATGTAGAAGAGTTTGTCCTTTCATTCACTGCAGGGATTTCATCACCTTAATTTTTGCATATCTAGAGACTTGGGAGATGAGGCAGAGATCTTAGTGCTTGTTTGGATTGGTTCAGCCAGAGCTCGTGTTTGCAATTCTGTATTGGGTACACAATCAGCAAGTTGCCAGAGTAGCGTGTTTTTCTAAATAGTTAATTTTAAATTCAATAAATGATTGTATTTGTTTTATAAATATTAAGTGATAAATCTACAAAAGGATATTTTTACTTTAGAATTCATTCCATTAATATAAGGAAGCTGCTTAATGAGCACATGTGTAACTGCAATTCAGAATGAGTTTAAGAACTTTGCAGAGAGCTTTGTATGGCTAGTAAGTTAGTTTGAGAGGAGAATTTAGATATTTTCCAGATGGGATCTCAGCAGTTTTAAGTCTGGCTTTATCAGTTAATAAAAGGGATTCATGCTATGTGACAGTTATTGAATAACGATTTGAAAATGACTATAGGTCTTGCAGCACAAAAGGGCTGATGAGTTTCAATGTTTCTTGCACAGAAACTTGTATTTGATGGGTTGTTTCACTTGTGTTCTGTGTTGCATCCAAAACTGAAAAGTATTTTATGCTGCTTTTGTTGATGCTGAATAGAATTGAAGGATGTGTTATCAACTGACGAGGTCCGTAGCGAAGTTGCCTTAAAAAAATTTCTTGGACTGGTAAAATTTTTGCAGTATAAGAAATTTGCAGAAAAATCAATTGTGTTAGACATTAAGAATAAGTATTCAGATTGGATTCCTCAGATTGGCAGTTCTGAGCAGAAGTAAATGTATTCATATATGGAATCACTAGATTATTATTTTTTTTTAATGTAAATTCTGGGAATAGACATAAAATAAGGAATGGCACTCATGGGTTGAATTTTAGAAATAGTCAAGAATTTGCCTTACCAAGTACAGTTCGTTTGTCAGGTTGTTGTTCTCTTGCCCATCTTGAATATGTTTCTAAAGCTAATGACTATTTTTAAAAGAAAAGCAAATTTGTTAAGAGAATAATGGGTGAGGAAGAATTCTGTCTACTCTGAGGACAGGTAGTGAGTTGTCTGTCTCTGTGTAGCTAGAGCTTGTCATCAGGAGAGGCACATACAAATTTCATAAATACAAATAGCTTGTATTTATGAAAGGTGGTTGGTTCAGATGTGGTCTTAGTCTTGGATAACTTGTCTTATAAATATATATATCAGCTTGGAAAGCAACACTAACAATCTGGGCAGTAGTGGCAATTTTATATTTTCTGGCACATTGTCTGATTAAAATTTTCCAGATGAATTATCTATGGTCATATATTAAAGACCAACATGCGGTTTGCTTTTATAAGCTGTGAACAGCAGATATAAACCCTATTTTTCCATTTATGTATTCAAGAGCACAAGCACAAACTATTGTATCTATAACATTTAGTATACCTATACTTAGGAAGGAAATGGCAATATAAATGGTAATGCACAAACTCATGTTTGACTATTCGGTCTACTTGTGGGCATATGAAGAGTGACAGACTATGAAGACAGACTTACCAGGGTCTTGCAATAACTTAATAAGGAGTAGAATACAGGTCTCTTCTCAGCTGATGCAGTAAATGTATTTTGCGGATCCTTTGATGCCTCATTTGTCCTTTCATGCCATGTCATGTAATTGTCAAGTCGTCCATCGTGAAGCCTTCAAAGGAAGAGATGAGGTGAGGAGGACATCCTTTGGAGAAGGTCCTTTGAGTCAGTAATGGTAATACCCTTTTGGTGGGTTGTGCAAGCCGTGCAAGATAGTTGAAGACTATCTTATTTTTAGATTTGCTGCAGGTGTGCTGAGAGTGCTGAACTTGGGCAGAGTGAGAGACTTGATGCTTCTCTGAATGTCTGGAGTTAACTACTCAGATAAACTGAAAACATAGATAGTGACAGAAGTAAAACAAGCACTGCAGATAACATGCTATTTTTTATGGTGTTTTTATGTCCCAGTCCTGATTTTGGTATTAATCAATTCCTGATGCCTTTAGCCATATGATATGTGCATTAATAAAAGTTCAGAAGATTTGCGTGTTCCTTTTGTTTCAACCATTTTTATTCCTGATTGTTTGAAGTTACTATTAATGAGTAATATTCAACATCTATTTAATTTGCTTTCAGTATTGAAGGCATTGGGAGATGGGTTAACAACAGGGAAAAAATAAGAGAAGAAAGTTGAAGGCAAAAATAACACATGGGATGGAAAGGAGGGCTGTAAACCCAGACAATATTTTCAAATTACATGCAAGAATAATTACAAAAGAAAAAAAAACAGAGAAATATACTTATTAAAAAACAGAGAAGTATACTTATTAATATAGGAAGACATAAGCATTGCACATAGGCATGCTGGAAATATGTAGCATAAACAAAACCATGAATAGAAACAAGAATGTAAATGATGTTATGTAAATAAGAGAAAAATGACTCATCTTTTGAACTTTGCATATGTAGTTTTTTTTCTTGTGGTTGTCTGGACCCATATATATACTTTTTCTTGGTTTCATTGAAGAATGTTCTTTCTACTTGAATAGGTCAGCTGATAGTTAAGATGTGAAAACATAATGGCAAACAGATTTTAAATTGCTACACGTATCTGGAGAACATAGCTTTAAACTGTATAGAAAAGGAAGAAATTTTAGATATCTGTGATGTAGTATTTGAGTGAGGCATTCTGAGATATTACTAACAGTAGTCCAAATCCAGGAAAGCTGCTTGTGTGATCATGCCAAAGCTGGGAAGAGAGCTGAAAGAGCTCGTGAGAGACATGATTGTGGAATTCTTTTTAGGATGTCAGAAAGCCTTGTGAAATGCAGCTTTATATAATTTACTGAAGAATTTATCAAGTTTAGTTAAAAACATCAATTGCATAAGTCAAACCTTTTAATAAAATCCACATAGTTAGGCCTAATTATAAGCTCAAAACTGAATCATACTTCATTCTGAAATAGTAGTGAGTTTGATATTGAGACTTATAATGAACCTAAAGATAATGCAAAACACCAATCATATTAAAATGAGCTGCTCTGCTGTCAGAAAAGGTGAACAAAGGTGTTTGTGTGAACTGTTGCTAAGAAGCTGTTAGAAAGCAGCAAAGATGTCATAAGTATTCACCACCTGATTTCTTGATAAATATACTAAAAGAAAAAAAAAAATCTCAGTCTTTAAACGTTTTCTGTCATGTCTTCTGTGTGCTGAGTTTACTGAAATGAATCTTATTCGTGTAATAGTCTCCTAGGGCTCATTAAACTCAGTCTTTACATCAACACACAGTAGTCTGGCATAGTTTTAGTGTGCTGGGCGATAACAAGGCGATAACAATATACCCACAGAAATTTAACTTCAGAGCAGACCTTTTGAACTTGTAAATTGTTGTCTAGCTTGAAGAAAATTCTCAGAATTTGTGCTTAGCTTGATGGGATTTTGGGAAGCAAAGGCAAATAAACCTACAACAAGAGAACAGCGTTTACTTCCATTTTAATGGATTTTATTAGCGACTTCTTTTTCCCCTTTATCTTCTATGTGTGGAAACTACAAACTACTGATTAGGTAGATATAGATTTGCACAATGAATCTTTCTTCAATGGCACTTTTGTTTTTTGTTGTTTTTTTTTTTTTAATAGAGTGAAGCTAGATCAAACCTGCCTGGATGAAAACATTTCTCACTCAGGAGGCAGCTCTTATGTTAATGACACCTTGCATTTTAAAAATATGTTGCATTTCACCAGTCTGAATCTCTGCGGAAGTTCAGAGAGCAGTAACAGAGCAAATGATGAAAAGTTAGGTGATGAAAGAAGATAAGCTTAGATAAAAATGTGAAATATGATTTAATACTCATTTCCTTTTTCTTTAAAGAGTTCATTAGCTGACAAGGAAATACCAAAATTCTTATCAAGAAGCAGACTTTTCATTGCCTAATGGTAGACCAGAAATCATTTGAAATTTGCAACCTGGACAGATCTTGTAGCATGGTTGTTTTTTGTATGTGTTGGTACAAGAAAACTAACTACCAAGGTATTATATGATTAACAATCAAATTAATTCAGTTAATGTTACGTGATTGTAAATACACTTCTTTTTATAGTGATGTAGTATTAACTCTGGAGTATGAAATGGGATGTTTTAGTTTGTTCATGCAAATCAGGTTTAACTGTGCCATAGTTCTGTTGTGCATCTTGACTTCTGGATTTATGCCTGGAAGGAATTTCTGAAGTAAAAGTACTTCCTATCGTTCTGTGTGAGATCAAAGGCAAAGGGCAAGGATGAATGTTAAAATAATTACCTTGGAAAATATTTTGTTTTCATGCCAAGAGGATTTTCAAAGGATAGGATTGCAGTGTGTGTCTTGGACTTAAGATCAGTATGGCTGAAGCTGCAGATTCCCATACTAAATACAAGCATTTTCGCATAGATACAAACCCCTAATTTTTAAGTTAGTTGTAGACATTAGTGAAGCTTAAGAATAATGTCTTGCTTCTCTACTGAACGTTGTATTAACCTTTATCCACTGTACTAAAAGTAAAGGATTTGATACATGCCTTCCAATTAGTAGAATTTACTCCAAATTCAGTTAAGTAATTCTGTGCCCAGCTGTGGCAGAGACCAGGAGGTGGGCTGTGTTGCTTTTTATGAGGCATCTTTTAAAATATAACATTTATAAAATAGTCTCCCTGGCTTTGCTTTCAGCTTGAATGATAAGCAGGAAAGCGTTTAAAAAAAAAAAAGAAAAAAAAGAACCAAAATCAAAGTGCCTGGGGCATAGCTTTTGTCTTCCCACAAGAGGGGAAAGACGTAGTGTGTTCATGTGAAAAAATGAATATACAATAAATATGGAAAGAGGCCTGTGAGATACAGAAAATCAAAACATAGAAGACTTCTATACTACTTGTGTTTGTGGGTGAATTAAAAGATGTTAATCTCTAAAAGGAAGGGGGTTGAGTATCTGTTTTCTTTGACATAGGATTTTTGCATGTGAATAACCTGGCTTTTGGTATCAAAATAAATTGTTTCATTAAGAAGCTAAATGGTTTCTTTATGTTTAAAGAGATTTTAAGTGGAGGTAAACTCCTTTGGATCATATATATTACTTGTTAGACAGTTCTCTACCCTTCCTTCTTGCCTCCCCCACCCTAAAAAAAAAAAAAGCAAAAAAAAAAAAAGCTGCCCAGAAATCACTAGGTAAGATAATTCTTAAATTGATTTGGAGAATATTTAACAGATTTGTTGTCTTTGATTTATGAATTGTGCTGCTTAGTGTTCAAATCATATGCTATCCTGAAAAGGTTTTCAGTCTGTTACAGTGGTATCATGTAATTACATTGAAGCACATGATGATAGTGTTTAAGCCTTAGGATGCCTTGCAGGGAAGTAGTGCAAATAATTATCTGTGCATCAGTGCAGATTTAAAAAAAAAATAAAATAAATCAATACTGCTTGGTGGCTGAGTTTTGTGTATTCCAATTAATGATTTTAGATTTGACTTAAAGTTCTGGAATTGTTTGGAAGTAGGCCATCTCATGCTGAGATGAAGCATCAGGCCATTTTAAATTAGATACCGAGCATGCTCATATGAAGTACCCACTCTTTTTAGATTTTGCAGTGCGCGTCTCGGTTCCCTGTTAGTAGAGCTGTCACTCAACTGAAGTAGAGGAGAGCACAGCATGCCCTTTTGTCATCTTTCTATCACTGCACATATGATTTCTCTTGGAACTGGAAAGTTGAGCTGTGAGACAAGCCTTGCTGTTAGATCGCCAGTGTTTTTGGTGAGTTGATATTCATCTCTTTCCTTTCTAACGCCTTTAGATATCTCAGATAAAACTCAGCTTCATACTTGTCTCTATTCTCTAATAATGGTATCTATTTGAAATGTCTCTGCCATCGCTCGCTTCAGTGAAATAATTCTGGTATGTGTGTATTAATTTCTTTACTGGAGAAGAATTGCTTTTTTAACAGGAATGCTAGGTGGTTTCTCTGAGAAGTCCGAAACATAGGCATATATCCTTTTTCTTCTGACTTTAAATTAGCTAATTATTCTAAATATAGCAACAGTTCTTTAACCATCACTTTTCAGTCACTTTTCATTTTCTTTATATTCTTAGTAAATTGGTTTAAAACCTAGATTGTTTTGTGTAGCTCTTATTTTGTAAGGAGTTTGAGTAGTCTTGGAAAAGATAATTTTATTTATGTAAGACAATGCTGAAGGATATTTACAGTACTTGGTTTCAATGCAAATTGCTAAACAGGGTAAGTCAACTGTTGTCATCTGTTAGTTTTGCTAATAGATATGCACATATTTCCTCCTTTAACCAGCTGAGAAATAGAAAAAGGCATCTCCTAGTTCTTTGTTATGACTGAGATTTTGCACTTTGGTAGGATATAATAGGAATTGCTGAACAAATTTATAGTCTTTATAGTAGCTAAAGTGAATGTTTGATACAGCTTAACATTTAATTATCTTTTAATTAACTTTTAATTAGCTATGGGAAGGCAGGATTTATGTTTCAAAATATTACCAAAGCTTAGTTCTTGCACTTGATTTAAAATCTTATTTTCCTCCACGATCATCTGCAAAATATTACTTTTAAAAATTCTTTAATGCAATGCATTTAACTTGTAGCAAAAAGTCAGTTGACAATATACTTTTAAAACATCTCAACTGGGGTTGTAAAAAGCACTGAGTGAATTGATAAACTCTGACACCACCCACCCCGGCCTCCCCCCTCGCCCCCGCAAAAGTTTGTTCCTCATTGCACTTATCTCCCAGTAAATAAAGGTGATTTGGTATCATGATTGAGCTTCATGCATGTTTTAAGGATTCAGTTGTGACATACTAGAGTTACTTCCTAAAATACAGTTCATGACTGGATTGAGATTGGAGGTCTTAATACATTCACATGTATTTTTTGGTTGGGAGGGTTGTTTGTTTTTACAAGCAGATACTCTTTGTCCTGTTGTGATTGTGTGTATAGACTTTAAATAGTCTTCTAGATAAAAGATTTGAATTACAGTGGGGAAAAACTGCTTGTCAGTGAATTCACTGAGCCCGACAAAAGAGATTCTTGCTAAACATAACCCCTGTTATGATTCCGATTGACCTGATTCATGGGAGTAAAATCAATAAACCCATAAGCTTCATCATTGCCTTGACAGTCCAGGTTGGAAGGGAGACAGGGTGGAGAGTGATGTATATGAATCTTGAGTACTTGAATGTTAGTTTGCTTGACCCCCTGATACAGGGTTCTCAGTGGAAGTGATCTAAATGGGTGTAATAGTTAAGATTTTTGTTAAAGCCTGAGGATAATGCATTTAATTGAGGCCTTGCTGTGGCGAAGGGCTGTCATAACCTGTCAGAAAACCTGCACTTTGGCTGCCAAAACAGGATTCTAGTGTGCAGCTCTGACAAATGATGAAAGAGAGACAGCGAGGGGTAACTGCAAACCTGTGTTGTGCAAAATATATTACTATACTGAATTGTTATCTTCAAAGCACATATTATTTCTAATATTAAGTTTTTGCTCTTATAACTAGAATATGTTGTTTCATAATGGTGGTGCCTTCAGGTACCATGAGCTGTGTGTCTCAGATCTGGAAAATGCTACAAAGCCGTATAGATTTGCCATAGGACAGTTTCCAGATGAACAGCAAACATGGAGAACTCAAGGCCTTCTAGGAAGGGAACAAAGAGATGAAAAAGGTAAAGACTTGCATTAGTGACTGCAGAGCAGGCAATAGGAATGGGAATATAAGAGGAACAGAGTTCTAAAAGGTAAACACATGCAAAAAAAAAGCAGCATTTAGCTGTTTTGGCGGTGTTCCTTTATCATTGTGAGCATGCAAAAATTTGAGATTTCTGGTTTGGATTGCTGAAGATGTTTGACCTTAGTATGATTCTACTGAGATATCTGTTTGAAATGACCAAAGTTACACAAAGTCATATTTTACAGGTTTTGTAAGGGAGCATTTGTTAGTCTCAATGAAAGCAGAAATTTGCAAGTGTTAAACATCTCAAGTTATTTTTGTAACCTTGATCTTGTCTATTTTACTTTTCAGAATAATGTTCATCCTTTCCTTTGAAGTAAATGCTGACTCTGGTTAGTTTTCCAAAAAGAGGAATTCCTATATTATAGTTATAAAGGTTAACTGAAGTTTTACATGCAAGATACTGTCTACTCTGCAGTGCTACTCTGGTCTATACCCATTTTATTTAGCATATTTAGCATTTATTTAGCCATGACTTTTGGTCATGGCTAGCATGCAGAAAAGTTTGCCTTGTGTTTATGATCTTAATGGTGATTGCACATAAATAGATGGATTTGAGATCTCTGAGAACCTGACACCCATACATTACCTTTTCTTTTGCTGTAATTTTACTGTGTTAGTTTTGTTAATGTCTTTATATATCTGCGTGCGTATATATGTATACGCACACGCACACAGAGCATATGCAGAGAGGGAGGGTGAATGTGTATAAGGGCTGCTGGTTGTACAAGCTTATTCAGAATGCACTTAAAATTGCACTGAATTGAGAACTAAAATGAAAAAAGATAGTCAGTTTTATTCGATTTCAAAGAATGTTGATTCAGTCATTTTACACATGCCAGTCATCAGTAGGATTTGATTTTATTTTATTTATTTCATTTTATTTTATTTTGGATCAATATATTGTAACTTGCAATAAAATACCAGAGTGTAAGGTTTAAGTTCTTATGACTCTGTTATGTAGATCTACCTTTCAGATTTTCAGAAACTGTAGGTCTCTGGAAGGATCTTTGAGGTGTCCATTCACATGACTGGCAATATAAGGCATGCAGTTCACCTTGTTCAGTTATTTTTTTGAAAAGGATGAAAAAAATTTATTGTGTTTTCCACATGAATAAAAAGTTACTGGCTTGTATGGTGCTTCTTCACTAGGAGAGCAGTATACCCATAAGAACGTGGTAGTGACTTCAGTTATTTTGAGGAAGAACCACTGCTGAAATAATGTTTAAATAAACCTTGTGCTGCCTGAATTTTTTAAATATAAATGTTTGTACAGAACTAAGAAAAACGAACACACACACACATAAAAAAAAACCAAACCAGGAAAGGATATGGAAGTTAGGGATGTGGGGTGAAGGGTAACCTCTTGTGTATCTATATCGCTTAAGCTGCCTGCCAACTATTTTTTGAATGATTATAATCTTTTGGACAATGAAGGCTCAGTCTTTTTCCATTCACGTTGTCTTCTAAATGAAAGATTTTACTACTGCTAACAATTGCACATACTCAGTTCTTGTGCCAGATGGAAAGCCTGTAACAATTTTAGACTAAAGGTTGTGTCTAAAAACCTTGTCAGCATTCTGCATCAAATCTTGACCTATTTTAGACAGTATGCTACAATCTGATGCTTTCAAGAGAATAATGCCTTTTTTTTTGTTTTTGGTTTCTTTTTTTATAGAGTGGAGGAAGGAGTGGAGCTATGTTTCACAAACATGATCTAAATTTATGTTTCCAAATGAAAAAGAAACTGCACACCAGTACTCATATTTAAAATAATCAGCTGTAATGTCGGCATTGGGTCTGAGGTTTTATGGAAAAATAAAATTATTAGTTCTTTTTATATATATGTAGCATAAGCTGAGAAATAGTTTTTTTAAAATGAAAACCTAAAGTGTTTTAAATTTGTTTCGTTTTTAAAAAATCTTCAGCTTGTTTGTACCAAGAGATTGTAAGGAGTTGGCTAAGTCCTTGCTGAATGAGATGAGAATTGTCTCTACTTTTTCAGTACATTGAGGTTTAAAATGGTAATTAGATACAGTCCTGTTAATTTTGGCAGATTTTAGCCATGAATACACTAGATCATTGCAATTCAATAATGAATCGGTATTTAGTGGGAGTGTCTATCAATAAAAATTTAGAAAATGATTTTGTATAAAGTGAGCATTGGGAGCTTTACATTTCTTAAAAGGTAACCAAGAGTAAAACATTCCCTTTTGTAGTCAGAATTTCTAGCCCCCCAAAAAAACACAGGGAAGAGAAAAGGGGAAAAACAAAACGGAAAAAAAAGTATGGGAATGTTTCTCAAAATAGTACCTAAGTTTTAATTTTTTCCATGTGTTTTCAGCACAATACAACATTACTTGCTTTATGTATATACATGCATCCATATTTTTTAAGAGGATCTGAAATACTATTTTGTGCTCCAGATAACATCAACGTTTGAAATATTTGTAGGATACTCAGTCTTATGCATGTTTCAGTACTGTGGTAGGGAGACAATAGCTTAGTATTTAAACATCTCAGTGGCTTTAAGAACACTAGAACTGCATTGTGCTTTCTTAAAACTAATCTGAATTTAATGGAAGTATGTGCCATACAGTGACTGATTTGTTTCTAGGCCAATCCCAAATTTATGCTGTTCTAAAGCATGGCCATCGAGGAGGAGGGGGCAGGGGGGGGGAAGTCGTTAATTTTTACATAATTCAGGCCATTTGAAGGGGCTTGTATGCAATTCATATCCTTTGATACATTCTTGTCCAAAAACCTCAACCACCAAAAGGTTTCCATGTTCTGTAGTTTCCCATTTATATAGAAAAGATAATCAGTATTTCAGTATTTAAAGTTTATTCACAAATCTGTCTGTATTTATGTTTCAGATGCTGCCTTTGCATCTTTTGCCTTTATATATAATAATGTGTGCAGCTTTTTCCAGGGAATTATATAGGCATCATAACATAACCATGTTAGTAGATAATCTGTCATTTACATGAAAATTAACATATGGACAATTAAATAAAGTCTTTTTAATTGGTGAAAAGATTGTGTTTGGTGACAAAACTGAGTAACATCCTTAGTGGAATGACCTTCAAGGTTTTGATAATATTTGCTATGAAGTCTTTTTACAGAGGTCTCTCTCTTTTTTTTCTTTTCTTTTTTCTTTTTTTTTAAGGCCATATTAAGTGTGACCCATGATTAAGTTAAAACAAAAAGCAAAATGGCTGTATTGCACTATTTTAAATTGTGCCAATTCTTTGACAAGATGTGTTCAGCATATGATGGAGGTTTTTGAGGGAAAAATGTTCTGAGAATAAAGAAATGCGAAAAGGTTTTCAGAACTGTCATTAAAAAACAGGACATCTGTACAATTTTGAACAATTTTACTAAATCAAAATTTTTCTGATAGAAGACATTGTATCTTACTTGGGAAATCTAAAATAGACTTTTTCTTTGGTTTTCATTGTCCTGAAAAATAGTATGAAACATTTTTTCTTTCCCTCTGGAGAAAATAGCCTGAGACATCAAGGTTGTCATATTCTAGCAGAGAATGAAAAGGCATGACTTAAACAATGCCATTTTCTGTAATGCCATCTGTTTCATCCCACACTGCCCAGGACATTTGTCATCTTTATGAGCAAAGACAAGACAGGTATCTTTAGTAGCCCTCATGTGGAGGCTGTCAAAGTAGATAGTCTAGTGCCACCTTTGAAAGTATCTCAAAGTACAGTGTGGTTCTAGCCATAATGTGTTTCCTGCAGAGGCAGCTTCAGTTACCTGTCTGGTAAAGTCTGGCTGCTGCTCAGTGGATCACAGCAATGCCAGTGCATTGCCAGGATTTGCACAGAGGGTGAGGGAAAGAGGAGGTGGCGTGAATCAAAGATTGAGTGGGGGAATTTTGCCAGATCCTTGAAATTGTATCCTAAGATGTACCCTACAGAAACATCTGTAAGATGTAGCTAGTTACAGATGGGTACTGATCAAGAGGAAAAGAAAAAACAGCTACTGAATGGCTTGCTTGAGTCTTTTGGAGTACTCGTGATGCTAAGCAGTTGAGACCTTTTCTAGACCTAGTGAGTTTGATTTGTTTTAAAACTGGTAATCGATAGGTTTAGGCTGAATTAAATTTCTAACTGCTTCAGTGATCAGAATAGGTTGAGAACATTCCCCACAACTTTCTATTACAGCATTAGTATCTCACAGTTTCAGTTGCATTTAGTTAGTTTAATGATGGGGAGTATGTTATATCATGATGTTAAAAATTGGAAATTGAAACAGAGGTTTACTTAACCAAGGTCACATAGAAAGTCTAATGAAGCAGAAAGTGAAGCCAAAGGGCATATCCCTGATGCAATTAGCTTGATGTTGTGATCCCTGAATGACTGTCAGTGAAATACCTCAGGTACTGAAATGCATGTCAGTGCAAAGATGCACCTGGCCCCATATGAAGAAAAGCCAAATATCCCTAGAGAAACTTTTTGCTCATGAGGCTGGACTGTTTTTGAGATATTAGCTACCAGCTTTGCATTATCCTATCTAGAAATTCCAGATCACTCACAACCCATTCTGCTGTCTTAATATGGCACTGCCCTGTAACATGATAAGCTTAAGGTCCTTACTTCATCAACTTGGGACCCTGAGCACTAAGGTATTCTTGTCCTTGTTGTGTCCTGTAATGATTCTCGTTTGCAGGATATATATCAGATTGATAATTTGATCCATTGGATATGTTTATTTCTCGAACATGTCTGTGTTGAAATCAAGTAAGAACAGTTCAGATTTTTTTTAAATGGAGCTATTAAATATATAAATTAGTGTGGGACTTCAACAAAATTACATTTATTTAATTTCTTTTTTTTGTTATAGTGACACATCTATTAGAGCAGCAATGTGTCATCTTCTGACAACTGTGTTAAAGTGATGTTGAGACATTCTGACTGTAGTCCCCTCCTCCATTTTCACATAAAAATTTCTGAAAACTTCTACTGCACCTGTGTAAAGCTGGAACAAAGTCTCAGAAGTATATGAAAGAGTAGTAACACAGCAGTCAAGGGAATAGAAGCTAAGAAATGTCAGAGTCACTGCAGTTCAAGTACATGGGGGTATGTATATATGTGTATATGTTAGTCTAGCCAGTATTTTACATTAACTATCACCATTTAGTTTCTCTAACACTTCTAGACTTTCTAGTCCAGAAAGCACTTTAGCTTCCTGGACTGAATTTTTTTCTCTTGTTACCTCCATAGTTTTATTTAAAAGATTAAATGCAAATAGTAGAGCCGTTTTCTTGAAAGACATTAGAACAAAAATATTCTTAATAGTTTTGAAATGTTTCCAGCTGGTTCTCTGTAAAGCTCTGATATTCCTGTGGCATTGAAGAAAAGTTTATAATTTAGAAGATTGGACCCTTTTTCAGTGAAAAGCATTTCAGACTGCAAATAGTGTACACATTTTCTTTTTTTAACTTGTGGGACCTCTAGCACACACCAATAGTATTCTTACTGCTAAAAATCTAGGCATTGTGACTGGTGAATATACTTCCACTTCTCTACAGCTTTCTCATATGGAATGAACATGGAAGTTTAATTGAAGAATTACAGTAACAAGTAATGATAATCAGTAAGACCCTGCTGCTCTTGATCTAGAAAGTAAATTAAAGACAGTAGATTCCTTTGCTGATTCTGTTGACATTGCAGTCCTTACTCTGGAGGCAGAAATTATAATTTACAGATGTTATGGTTTAAAGTTACTGACAAATAACTCTAGCATGTCATCTGTGTTAGAAACAGAACCCAAATTCATAAAGAAGTTTATAACTTTTTAAACTAGATGGTTTTTTGGAATGTGCCAAATCCTTTGACTGTGGAGATGGTTATCGCTAATTCTGTTTCTGTCAAAATGTTACATTCATGTTTTCTGACAAGCAATATTCACTTGTGTAGCCAATAAATGTGGATCATCAGAATTTATTGTGCAAAAAGCTGAACTGTTTGGAATGTGAATCATCCTATAATTATTGGAAAAAATGTGTCTTCTCAGTCTCGAGTACTGAATATTTGATATCCTGTTTATTTTTGAGATATCAAAGTGACTGACCTAACAGTATTTTGTTTGATGTACCTCAGTGGAACTCACTCATAGAAACTGCCAGTGAAGCTAAACAACTGCTGTGCACCAGTATGAACATTTCCAAAATCATTAAAAGAGAATGGGAGGAAAATTCTGACAAAGCTACTTCTCCCATTGTTGTCCTAATCCTCAAGGAAAGTCTGCAACGTGTATTTGAAAGACAAGCATGGGAATGAAATTCAGAAATCTATTAGATCTTATAACTCATGAACTCAGTTGTTTTATATCACATAATTTTCTTGTCCATTTCAGCTAATGCCACCGTTTTAGCACCTTCCCCTTTAGTGGGAGAAAAAAAGGAATAATTAAAAAAAAAAGAAAAATTATTAACAAATCTTGCTCCCCTCTACTGGACTCTTAACTCCTTTTCTTCTCAGCTGGTCTGATAAACATACCTAATTTCAACTCAGCATGGTGGTTTTTCAGCTTTCCTAAATCAGTGAACACTGCTGCCTTTATTTCAAGATTGAACAATGGCTTTTGCTTCGTAAGCTTGTAACTCATTTCCAGCATTGTCAGTAGATGTAACAAAAGATGCTGATCCTTGTGTAAACCTTGCTTTACTGGCTTCAGTGCTGCTTGTAGCAATGCTAATATCAACACACAACATGGTTACACCATGCAGATAGCATTCATTTTACTGACAGAACATACTCTTTCTAGATGGGTTGGTCAGTTCTTTGTTTCGTTCCTCAGAGTAAATGAGGGGTGTGAAGGCTCCTAGAACCACTTTATGACAGTCCAAGGGCTTTGACTTAATAGCACATCAGAACCTCAAAGTATGCAAAAATAATGAAGGTTATTATTTCTCTGTGTTAGAAGTAAAGGGGTGATACAGGAATCCTTGGAAATAAGAGGAAAAATTCCAACCTAGAAGTTCTTTAGATGCAGTTTAGACCATATTTATTGTAACATCCTTTGGGGCTATTCTAACCTATTGGGTAGTTTTGAGTTTGTGTAAACAGTGCACACTTAAGTATATTTAAAAGAAGTGCAGCATATAGGTGATTTTCAATACCTGTGTTAGAGAATTTTTGGATTGCTTAAAAACTCTGGTAAATTTAAGAACTAAATTTTAAGTTAACTTTCTTAAGGTGTACTTACCTGCAGTGGGTTCAGTTTGGACCAGTGAGATTTGATAATTGATTTTCTTAAATACAGTGTTTAAAGTCTTGCATCGATGTTTTGGACTTTCAAATGTGGGTTCAGTGTCTCACCTCATTTGGTGCATGAAATAAAAAAGCCCTGGGGCTCTTTCGTATCATTTCTAAGGTTACTGAAGGTGGCTGGTAAGTAATCACAGGATTATTCAGTTCGAAACCGACACAGAACATCACTTCTCCAACCTCTTGCCCAAAGCAGGGTCAGCTCTGAGCTCAGACCGGTCTGCTGAAGGATTATCCCATATGGTCCTGAGAGCCCCCAAGGATGGAGACTCCACAGCCTCTGGGCAACCTGCCCCACCACCAGACTGTCCTGGCATGAAAACGTTTTTCCTATATCCGAACTTCTCTGTTTCAAGACAAGCCTGTTGTCTCGATTCATCCCATCACGCAATGCTATGAAGAGCCTGCCTCCGCTTTCTTCATACACTGCCTGTACGGATGAGCGGGCTGCCGTTAGGACCCCCGGAGCCACCCGCTCTCCAGGCTGAACCGGCCCAGCTCCCTCAGCCTCCCCTCACGGGGCAGCTGCTCCAGCCCCGGACCGTCGTGGCGGCCCTCTGCTGAACTCGCGACAGTTTATCCGTCTGTCTTCTATCGGGGAGCAACAGAACTGGACGCGGTCTTCCAGGCAGGATCTAACAAGCGCTCGCGGCCCACCAGGCCCCGGGGCCTTTCGGCAGAGCTGCTCCCCAGGCAGGCGGGCAGGCAGGCCGGCCCCAGCCCGTGCGGCCGCCGGGGCTCGTCCTCCCTGGGGCAGGGCTCTGCCTTCGGCCCTGCTGAATTTCATTAGGTTCTTATCGGCCCATTCCTCCAGCCTGTCTGGGTCCCTTGGTACTTTAGCCCCTGCCCTGCAAATTGGTGTCATCTGCAGACTTGGTCTAATCCACATGCTTTTGTCACTTTCTTGAAGGCTCCAGTCTTCCTCTCTCTTCCCCATTTGAACTTCAACTTCTACCTACTGCATACTTGAAACCGTCTAGACTACGTGGCCATCTCTTAGTGTTAATCCAGCCAGATCATAGTCTCCAGGGAAATCTTTAGTCACTGCATTGGCTGTTGGCTTTAGTGTCATTCCCTGTAATTCATTTGGGTTTGTGCCATCTCCTTGCTTGCTGCCAAGCCTTCACTGGATTGCATAGTTTAAACAATACCCAATCTTGACCAAAACAGCAGTCCTTCCATATTTTTGTGACTAAATTGAAACCAAGTTTGTCAAAGGGTTGCCACAACAATCAACAGTGTTCCTTATTAACAACTAGCTAACATGCAAGCATTTGCTTAGTTAGAAAATAGCACATGACATTTTTCATTAATCTTGACAGTAATATGTCAATATCCCTGTCAGACATTTTTAAATGTTACAATGTTAATGTTAGTGGATACTACTGTTGCATTCCTCTGTTACACAATTGCTAAATTTTGTAGTTCTCTTAAGCAGTTACTAGACTTCAGGCATCACTCCCATCATGCTTTTCCTTGGCTGCTGGCTTCCTCACGTTGAAGTCAGATTTCCAAGACTGTTAGAATAAAAGTCACTTTTCATAAGTGGTGTACAAATGTTAAATAGTGGTCAGTCAGTTGTTAGACAAGGCTAAATTTAATATTAGATGCCACTAATATAAGCCATAAATATTTGAAATACCATAGTTTTGCAGTCAATCT
The DNA here is from genome assembly GCF_929443795.1 of Astur gentilis. Classification (NCBI taxonomy): domain Eukaryota; kingdom Metazoa; phylum Chordata; class Aves; order Accipitriformes; family Accipitridae; genus Astur; species Astur gentilis. The sequence goes on along the minus strand of NC_064897.1, from coordinate 12,926,712 downwards.
TTGAATATAGAAGACTGCTATTTACATGTTTACTGTATCTAAGGTATATCCTTGAAGTTGCACTAAATGTCAGAATTATTTTTTTTAAATACCCATTTGGTTCATCTTTCAGAAAATACTGTTCTTGCTATGCTCACTGTTTTTTTTTAACTTTTTGAAGTTTATGAGAAGGGGTACATAAGAATGCTGATAAGAGTAGGCAAGTGATATCTCTGTGGCAGCAGCTTTCTATAAGATTCTTCTTTTTAAACAGAAGATTGCTACTAAAACTTCTATAAAAAGTAGTTTTATTTCTAAAGATGGCTGCTTTTCTTTATCATAACCTGACAAAATGACTGTCAATTTTAGGACTATCAATCAATTTAAAATCTGTTTTCATTATCAACTACTTTATATTTATCAATTCCTAAAACTTTTTTGCATAAATATGAGTTCAAGATGAATGTTGATTTAGACTTTATTTTTCATAGAACAAAAATCTCCTTTAAGTACTAGAATTTTTGGTTTGAAGAACCTTCAAGAACAGTACTGTATGAGCAAGTGATGCTTCTTTAATGGCCTCCTTCTGGATTAATTTTGGGGGTTTTGTTGTTGTTGTTTTTGTTTTGGGTTTTTTTGCCACTGGGGGGAGCAGAAGACTGTCACAGGCTTCAGGGGATGGAATAAGAGCATTTGTCTTCTGTTTCAGGATATTAAGGTCTTAGTTCTGAGCTGTGGGAGACTGTGGGTCCTTCATGTCTGCCACATGCTTGAAAACCTGTTTTACAGTGAATAAAACCCCTAGGTAATCAGGTTTCATGATTGCTTTTTTTCCTAAACAATTACATTCTGAATTTGGAATGGATTAAACATGAAGCATATTTTAGAAAAGGAAGTGAAGAAAATATCCTCTACATTATTACTAGTATGAAGAGTAGATTGTGACTAGTGTTGGCTTAAGTACAGTGCTAAAATTTTTCTCTGAAACTTTTTGTTGCAGCCGTGCCTAACAGAAAGCTCCCTCTCAGCATGAAAGTGCAATGTAAATGACTACGTCACTTGGATTGGGGTGGTTTGCTTTAATAGAAGATTCTGTAACTGAGAAATGTGTAATTATTTTTTTTTAATTAACATTCATATGGCTGTTGCTTTAACTAGATGTTTGCTTTAATCCTGGTGTTCCAGAAGTAAATATAAAAATATTGTTTCCTTCCTCTAAAAGCTTTGGAAAGGAGGAAACAAACTCATTTTCCTTGTTTCTTTTAGTTTTAAATGCATAGATTCAACGGCTGAATACATGTAGGGTGCTATAAACATGTTATTTTAGAAAGACTAGCAACTCTAAATGCTGACTGTTCATTCCCAAGCTTATTTAAGGTTCTTTGTCAGTGTTTATATGTCACTGTAATTGAGAAGTGTCCCAGAGGCTGTTGCAGCTTTGCCTTCCCTGCTAAGGTTGCTGGACTGGTAATGTTCATGCTGCATGCAGGTTCTATTACATATCTTTAACCTGTTTGATATTTGGGGCAGAACAAGACATGCCAGTTGCAAGCCCAGGTTGGGCTTTCCCTTTGGAAAAACTCGTTCTGTCTGTTCTGCCAACAGCAAGCAGTCAAAAATCCTACTTCAGAATTCATTAATATTTTTGTTCATGGTATACAGAGCTTAAACTAAGAAGAACAAGCTTAAGGAAATGCTGGAGCAACACACCAGTGCTGTCACAGATTTACAGCAATTTTGTGAAATTTCATGGCTATAGCAGAAATTGCAGAAGTAGCAGAAGACAGCCAGTGGGTCCTGGAGCATACCAGCAACCTGGGTTTGGTTCCTATGGGGTCATTTGTTGTTCCACCTCCTCTTTCTTGTTTTGAGAGATATAAGCTGCCTCAAGACCTTTTGCCCTCACTTTTTTTTTTTTAATAGGACATTCAGTTATAAATTATTTTCTGACCAGTGTTTGAAATAGCTATGGATTCTTATTCTAGGAACATAACCATCTGAGGGGACTGAGTGAGCTGGCAGATGTCACTGTGAGACTGTTTTTTCTTTTATCAGTGTGGATAACCCTGATGACTAGAAAAAGGCAAACATTACTGTTTTCAAAAGAAGGCCAAGAAAGAGAATCCAGGGAACTAAACACTGGTCAGCTTCACCTCTTTTCCTGGGAATATTATGGGGCAAATTCCCATAGAAACTATTTCTAGGCTTATGGAGGACTGGAAGGTAATTGGAAACAGCCACCACGGTTGTATCAAGGAAAAATTGGTTGCTTGAACAATCTGACTACTTTCTACAATGACTGCCTCTTCAAGTGAGGGGAAAAACAGTGGAAGACACTTAGGTTTAGCAAGGCTTTTGGTATAGTTTCATGTAGTATCCTTGTATCCAAATGAGGGGGTATGGATTGAATGAACAGACTACAAGGTGGGTGAAAAACTGATTGCACCATTGGGCTTAAAGAGTAGCAATCAATAGTTTGAAGTTTTAAACGAGTGGCTGTTTATAGGAAGTCTTTCTTGCAGTTGATACTGGGGCTGAAACTATTTTAACACTCCTCAGCAAGTTGGGCAATAAGGCAGAATGCACCATCAGCAAGTTCCTGGACAACACCACCCTTGGGAGGAGGGATCAGTATGCTGGAGGGCAGGGCGGCCATTCACACGGACCTCAGCAAACCGCAGGAGTGAGCACACTGGAACATGCTGAAGTTCAGCAAAGGCAGATGTGCAGGTGGAAGAGCAGCATCCTGGAAAATGGCCTGCAGGTCCTGGTGGACAGCAAGCTGAATGTTAGTATTATGCTGCAATGGTGATGAAGGCTAGCCACATATTGAGCTGCCTTAGCAAGAGTGGCGATTATTCCAGAGATAGTCTCAGAAGTGATGAATTGAGGGGAATAATGTGTCCAGATTTGGTGCTGTCAGTACGACAGAGAGACAGACAAACTGAGTCCAGCACTAGCATGGTTACGGGGCCAGCACATATGATGTATACAAGAAGAGGCTGAAGGGGATTGGTGTGTTTCTACTGAAGAAAAGGTAAAAGCAGGGACATAATTGCATGGGCTTTGTAGAGGAGACAGACTCTTCTCAGAAGTGCATAAAGAAAGGGCAAGAGGCAATGGTCATAAATTGCAATGAAGTACATTCTAACAGGTTAAAATAATAGTAAAAAAAACCCAAATCACAAAGCTGTTGAGCACAGAGAGGCTATGGAATCATTATTCTTGGAGATTTTTAAAACTCAACTGGACAAGGGCCTTTCCAACCTGATCTGGTATAGAATTTATCTCTGAGCATAGGGTTGAACTTGATGACCACAGGGGTCTTGTCCAACTTACATTTTTGTATGATTCTCTTTTATATGGGAAATCTTTTTGATTTAAGTTTTTTATACAGCATAGCACTTATCCTGAGACTGTCTATAAGACAGCCTGTTGCATTCATCAGAAGCACATTCCCTAAACCAGATGTCTAAAGAACTTAGTAATAACATGAACATAAAACCCTAAATTCTGTGGAAAATACAGATAAGGTTGCCATGTGGTCATCTGTACGTATGTGCCCAGAGCAATTTTATTTTCCCCTGCTCCTTTGACCCAGTTAATGTTATTTTGTCTTTATATTGGCTTGACTGAAAAACAAAATAATTTTTCTTCTTACTTGAAAATAGCAAATTAGGTTTACTGGAATGGTCCATAACTCTCTAGGATAGATAGTATGTTCAACAAAGACAAATTGTGACCAGGTGTCCTACTCTGATTTAGATTTTCAGGATTAATCAGTTTAATTTTCATGATATTAAACTATTGGTTTAAAATGATAGTGCTTCAGCACTGGATGCTATCTCAGTTTGCAGGCTGTATAGAAGTGGGGAGTTAGCTTTTTGGTATGAAATGTAACTTTGTATTTTACTGAAATCAAAAACTGGAAAATAGCAGAAAGTTGGTGTATTTTACTACTAAGTTTTTCTCTCATTCAAAATTAGCCCTTACCTTCTGGTAAGCTACCATGTCTCAAACCTGATAGTTCTGTCTTCCAGCTGCCTTGGTCCTGCTTGTCTTTGTCTTCAAACATCATGGGCCAATGCTTTATCAAATCTGAACTCTGAAATGAGGGGTGGAGGCTATTAATGAAACTTAGATTCTTCTGGAAATAGCACAGCTCCTACAAAGAGAGGCATTAATGCCATGGAACTAACAGGACATTAATTACTTTTATAAAGCTTATCGTGTGCTAACAAAAAAGGAGGAAAAGCCTGCAACTTAATTTCAAGCACTGGATCAATTTTGTACATGAGCAGTGCAAGCGAGAAAGGGAAGCATAGTCTCTAGTATTGATCACTTAACACGTGACTAATGGTAGAACTCTTCAATTTTCCAACTGGTTTCTGGATTGTTAACTTTTGGCTTCAAGTTTCATATTCCATAACTTTCTGGAAACACCTCTGCTCAGGTTTTGCACTCCAGACTTTTGCCATTCTAAGTGCGACAGGTGAAATTGTTTCAAAATATGTCACTTGCCTTAAGGCTTAGCATTTCTGGACTTTGAAGCCAACCTCTTTCTGACACAGAAAAGTTATATGATCTCACCTGTTAAGAAGACCAGCCTCATTTTAAAACTCTTTATTTCCAGTTTACATATCTCGGACAACTTTCCTCTGTCTGTTCTAGCCTCAAGTGTTATTTACCTTTCCTATTTCCTTTTCCTGCATTACCTATACTTAGCATCATCTTTATGTAGTGTAGTCCTGTCCTAGTTCATACTGCTTGGCCAGGTGAGGCTTATTCCTGTTATCTTCTCTCTTAGAGTGAATGGTTATGTTGGTAAACTTTTATTTTTGTTCTAGTTTAGAGTAATAGGTATAATTAATTGGCATACTTACATTAGTTAATCATATCCTGATTCTGCTGTTCTTCAACCTTTCTCAGGCTATGGACCCATTAGAAAAGGGGCAAAAAAAGTCAGTGGGAAGTGCAGACCTAGGGAAGTGAAGTCCTAGCCACAGGACACTGAGGTAGAGATCTCAGGTTAGAACCATCTGCATGCATACAGGATGCCATTCACATTCTTATCTTTTTTTTTAGCAGATTATTTTGTTAGTTAGGGGTATCACCTTACATTTGTACTCAGGAATTTTGTTCTACCATTGTTGTTCCTTTCTCTTGTTTATCTATTTCTTTCTGTATGAAACTCATCTATTTATTATACTTTATCAAATATAGCTCATATGTCTGATGGTGTCCCTTGGCTTTGTCACCAGCAGACTTCATTATGTATGCCTTTCTTCTTAGTTACTAATGAAAACAATAATTTTAACTTAGTCCTCTGAACAGGATTGAATTCTGGTAGTAGTCTTCTGTGTATCAGCTGGTTCCTGGTTTTATATTTGGCTGCTGCTCTTGAACCAGTTTCTTCCCTACCTCAGTGGCAGCCTGTTCCCATGCATTTGTTTCTGTTAGTTCATTCTGCCTTCCAGCTCCTATGGTTGATACTGTTCACATTGAAAATTGAAGAGGAATATTACTCGGGTTTTGGTCCTTATCTCTGCTAACTCCCATTCTAACCCCTTTCTGACTGCATACCAGTTCTGTGGGTGGGGTTGGTTAGTTTGTTTTGGGTTTGTTTGGTTGGTTTTTTCCCCCAGTCTTCTTTCTATCAGAAGAGCATTTTTAGTGTCCAACTTGAATTGCCATTTCTTTACTTTGAAGGCCTGTGTGTTCTTTCTGGTTTGTTCCTTTATCCTTTCCTTAGAATTTCTGATCTTACTCATGCTGGATCGTTTTTAAAAAGAAGTGATTTATCTTGTGAATTTGAAACCTTTTGCTGCAAGATTCTTCTCTTTATAGGTTGCAGATAACTTCACTAATTATAACGTCAAAAAATTTCAGGCCTCTTCTGTAGTGAAAGGCTTGCACTGCCCTCAATCTAGTTGACTGAAGGCAGTACTTTCCCACACAGTGCCCCCGTTGATTACTAACCAGCTCTAAACTAACATACTGTTGGTTCAAGACTGTTGAAAATCTGTGGGCTGTCATATTTAAAGATATGTTACATTAATTTGAAAATATTCATAAAGATAATCTTTGATGTTTATGATTTTAATATGAAAGCTCTCTGTCCGTACTGTAGTCTAAATTTTGGAATTTATATAAGAACCCAGCCATCCCTGCAATGTCAACTCTAGTTTTTACTTTTGCAAAAGTGCATTTTACATACCACATAATTTATTCATGCTGTTCATCTCCTTTTTGCTTTATACTTTTAAAGTAGAATGTTAGTCCATGGTTTTTCTTTCCTGCATAGAAATTTCCTTCAGTACCGCTGTTATGATCATTCCTTTCTTTTCTGTGGTGTTATTCACAGTGTGTATAGCTTCACATCCTGCATTAGTAGTTTGGATGCATCTATTTCAGTGTCAAAGTTCCCAATCTTAACATACAAGGATTACATTTTTTTCTATTATTTTTTTTTTTCTTTTCACCCAGTTTCCTAGCCTTTTGTTCACAATGGAATTAGGCAAGTGCTTTCTGAGGATCTTTGATTAGAGTCCATTGTGCTTCCGTTTACTCCCTGTGACTGGGACAAGGCATCCGGGATGAGAGAAAGGATAGTGAGGCAAATGTTGGGGCAGAAGGAGGTCAAGAAGAGTGAGAAAGGTGGCCCGGCTGAGGGCCACCATGTGGAATCGAGAACTTCTCGGCTGGATTAGCTGGAGACTTGTAGAGAGATGCTTAGTGCTGTGGTGGTCTGTGCTAGTCTTTGCTCATCCCCTCCAACTCAGAAGTGTTTTATGAATATTGCTGCAACAAATAAAAACTTTGCAAGTTTAAGGTAAATTAGAAGAACGTATTTAGATAACAGAGCCAGCATGTGTTCTTCAGTTTTTCTGACTGTAACATTTTGTCCAACCTCGTGATGTGTTCTTAAAAACCTTTACTATTGGCTCCTGTTGAAACTTAATCGTGTTGTTAAATGTTTTGTCTTCCATCATCTAGAGGTAGAGATTTTATTGGTAGAAAAGAGTCGGTAATTTGGAGCTGCAGTAACATTTCAGAAGTATGTGACATCACTCTGGTATCAGCTTTCTTGGAGGCTAGCAATCCTGACAGCTAAGTTGCTTTTTCTCTGGGTCGGGGTTGTGCAGTATTCACTGGGGAGCAGCTTCCAAGAGAAAAGGGTTGTACCTCACGTCCTTATGTGTTTTTTGTTGTTTGTGTGTCAAGCTTTTTGTAAAGAATGAATTTCCCCGGAGACTGGTGAGTAATTCTCATACGTTTTAACAACTGTTTTTCTTTAGACATTAAGCATTTCTTCCTCCTTTGGAAAAACACTTTTTTTTTTTTTTTTAATCCAGCATTCAATAATTCACAGTATATTCAAAGTAGCACATAACATTTATAGCATTCAAGTTAAGATTTTAAATAGAAACCTAATTTTAGGTAGAAATTAAGTGTTTACTGATTTATTACTTCCAGTAACTCTGTATAACTTCCAAGATTTTTATTCAGACATGCTTGTCTACTAGATCATACGTCTAAGAGATTGAATGTAGCAGGAATTTGAGCTTTTTTAATTAGCTTGCAACACTGAATGGGAAGTACTCTCCAAATAGACACTTGTAAGTTGCCTTATTTTAATATACAGCTCATACAGCAACGTTAATAGATGACCATCTTTCAAATGTTATTTTTGGGGTTGTATATGTGTGTAGGGGGGACCGAATGGAAAAACAGATGCATTTCCAGTTAGTGTATGTATCTGTATGTGTATCATCTGCCAAGCTGTATGTTTATTTCTATATGAATGTCATATATTGAGCTGCAAAATCTGTCAGCATAAAAATTATTTAGGAAAAAAAACCAAACCCAACACACAAAACTGTATCTGGTTGTAGCTTAAGTTTTAAATAACTGAAATACACTTTAGTTTCCACTTCATGGTAACTGTTTTCTCATCGCAGAAGAAATATAAAATACATGCATGCCTTCTTCTCTCCTCCCTAGCACTTAAAGGTCTAATTGTAAAAGTACTGCAATACTATGACATTCAGAAGCCTTGGCAGATTCCAATTTTGAAAGGGGTTTCATTTTAATATGTTCATAATCTTCCATATTATAGGTAGAAAATTACAGCATACCTATCTACACAGAGGTATTTTGCAAGGGAAGCCCAGGGTTTTGCTGTGTCACTTTGGTTTTGGTTTCTTTTGGTGTTTTCTTTAAGGATGACAAGTCTTGATGAATGAACACATGCAAAAATATCTTATTCATCTGTTTGAAGATTCTGGGGAGTAGTGAAACTCATCTTGGTAAAAGTTAGATATTGATTTCCAGCAGGAAATCATTTCCAGACTGAATTTAGATGGGTCTGAATCAGAGCTGTGGGTAGTTATGTGGATGTGATAAGCTAGCTTTCAGAAGCCTGTGCTTAGGATAATTTAATTAATGAGTCAACTGACAATTTTTATGATACAGTGGTGTGGTGATGATATATTGCATGTACAGAATTGATATAATATTTATGATTTATGTGATATGGCAGATTACTATTAGCATAGAAATTCCTTTGTAGCTCTGAATCTTTATGTTGATGGCTGGCTTCCAACCCAGAACTAAAAGCAATGAGCTGTAGGAAATGCTTTTTAAATTATATTGTCACTAATAGAACTATTTTCTATGTCATTATAGTTTCCAAATAAATTTTAATGTTGAATTTGGATAAATCTTAATGGTTCATTTTAGTGAGATGTTTATCATACGTACTTGGCTTTATTTTTAAAGCTTGATAAGTTAAATTTTATTACCAGTTTTATCACTGTTGTTTTTAGTGTAATTTGGGCTTACCCGAAATAAGTTTTTATAGGCAGTTATATCAGACTGTCTTCAAAGATGTTTAAAGTCTTGGTCTTTTTGATATATGTAAACCCTATTGAATGTACTATTAAATGGAAAGGAATAGAGAAATTATACACGAATATGAGGTGCTAGTAGCATTTTAGGTTAGGAGTCATCCAAGTTGAATGACACAAATAGCTATTTTCTTGTTCTGTTGACTGGAATTTAGGACTGTGCGTAAACTTCTAATTTGCTGCTTTTCTTTACCGAAAGAGAATATGCAGCTATACTTTTTTAATTCATCAGGATAACTTGTTTAGATCCTTTCCAGGAAAAAAAAGGCAGTGGAATGAGAGGGGCCTTTCTTAAATATAGGTCACATAATTGTTAAAAAGAAACTTTCTGGTTTTGTTGGTTAACTGAATAGAGCCATAGTTAGTTTGAGTTAGTGTGGTGATGGCTGGAATTTTCCAGTTACTTTTTCCTACCTATAGGAGTAACAGTCTTGCTCATAAGTTTCCTATTTTCTTGCAGGATTGGGGGGAGGGGGAGGAGGGTTAAGGAGAAAAGGATACAGTTTAAATATGAGCAAGTGGTTTTTTTAAACCTGGAAGTAGATCTTATTTGAAAGGTGTGGCTAGCTAATATAGGCTAAAAGAGGAATATATTTATGTATTTAAAAGTATATGTCACCAAGCCAAGTGACTGAAAGGAGGCTTTGCCTCTAAACTGAGCCAGTTGTATCAGTCAGTCTGTTTTATTGGGGGGAGATGGGGGTGGAGAGCGGGGTTAAATATGTTTCTTCTGCTACTGAAACTCCTATTTTATCTAAATAATATGATCCCTAAAGGAACACAATCTGAACATTCAGTGTGATCTATATTTTCCCTTATCTGGCTGTAGAAACAAATTTCCTTCATGAAAAGAGTGAAAGCTATCTTTCTGCCAGAAATTTTAAAAAGCTTAAAGCCTGGTGTTTATTTTGGGGGGTGGAGAGAGGAAGGGGCAAATTTCTGATTTCATCTGAGCAGTGAAATAGTTTAGAGCAATGATCATTGAACAAATTCTTCACCTCAAAGTACCTTCTGCCTAATGAGGAAAAGTATGAACAACATTCACGGCAAGACATTACCACTTGTTCACACTTGCTTTTGGTGAAGCTGATGAATTTATTGCTTGGCCTGAACATTTTATTTGATTTGTCTCATACATTGATATGTTTTCATCTTCTAGAATGTTCTTTTTTCACAAAATACTGAAAATGCTTATTTTGTGAAGACCATGTTTGCTTCTATAAAATACGTACTATGGGATCAAACTTTTAGCTTAGCATTAACTCATTAAAAACTTAGCTCTGTAACAATGTCAGTCATTTTCTGGGTTGGAACTATCCAAGTAAAAGAGAGAATAAATTTTATCTGAAGTTGATCTACCAATTCATATTTTGGCTTGTGCATTTTCTGCGCCTTTAAAATGCATAAAGTAGGTTGGATAGTTTGATTTGGATGTTTTTGCCGCAATTATCACAAGGGAAAGGGCATGAAGAGGGAGGAGACCATGGCAAGTTTCTTTCCTGACTGTCATTGGCAGAGCATTTTCAGACTCCCCTGCCCAAGGCAGCCAGGGAACAGGAACAAATTGAGTGTTAGCACACCCTGCAGTCAACGGACATCTGGAAACTTCCCAGCCTAAGGCAATAATAAGGCCAAACTCCCTACATTCATACTGCATGGAAGAGTTATTCAAGTGGCATTTTGTTTTCAACATGCAAGACTTACTTTTGTGCCCATTTTTCATGTGGAATGAGAAACGGCTGGTGAATTGTTGTTCTCCCCCCTCCCCAGCCTTCCACTGTTAAAATTCCTGACCCTTGCTTTATGAGACTCAAATGGGATAGAAGGAGAATTAATAATATTCACAAATAGTAGTTAATTCTACCCAGCAAAGACCTGGGTTGTGGAGTTGCTATCTTTAAAGTTGGTGTTGCTTTGTGATCTCTCGATTCTTATTGAATGTCAGTCCTAAACGTATACAGAAAGATTGGCAAAGGCTGTGTCTTCAAATGACTTTTTTTATTGTAATGTCCACCATTAAGGAGAAACATTGTATATACAGCTCTAGACAGTAGCCTGTTTTAGAGATTTCATCACTATGTTGATCAGAGCAGGCATACACAATAAAAGGCTGACAAGCAGTTAGAGCTGGTCCATGATACCTGTTTTGTGATATGTGCTGTGCCTGAATCTTTAGTGGACACCAGGAACCTGGGTTTAAAGCAAACAAACATACAAGTGAACAGTGCTCTTTTCTGCCAGGAAGGACCAGGGATCTTTAGTGCAACATCTAGGTTTTGGGTTTGTTTTTTTGTTTTTGTTTGACTTTTTTCTTTGTAACAATGATAAAGTATTGTGCTACTATAAACCTTGCTAACCCTAAGTATATTTCAAAACCCCCACACTTTGTAGGTAGCAGAGGGGGTATACCCATATAGAGGCTGGATACCCATAAAGAATGTTGGAAATTGTGGATACCAGAATAAAACCATTCTGAAACAATTTAATGTCAGAAGGTACATAACATGTAGAACTGTATTAAGTAGCTGGAGATCTGTAAAAATTCTGCATAGCATAGTCACTTTATAGATCTGGAATATCTCTAAAATTGTTGATTCTGGAAACATTCTGCAAGGTGAGAGATACTGTAAAAACATCTTTTTTTACAAATACTCTGCTTTATAGTATTGAAATGTAGCCTAAAATCTGCTTTTCTGATAGCAAGTGTAATCTGGAAAGAAAAAAAAAATTACGGAAGAAGTTTTCACTACTGGGTTTCATATGAAAATTCACTGCCTTGCAAATCTCTTCCTTATGTTCATGTTTTCTAGTGGTAAAAGGAGAAATGAGTAATACTCCATATGGTAAACTGCAGTTAATTTATCTTCTTGGATACGATTTTACTAGTCCTTTAAAATTCTTTCTAAAGCCAGATTCAACATAAGAAAAACAAGTTCATAAAGAAGTTGATAGAAGATAGTGTTTCCCACCCAATACAGAGTGGTATTGGACTTTCTCATTTAAAAATTCCATTGAAATGACTTTGACATTGAGTGTGATGTCTTCCATCCAAGTGTCCTTTTGTCCCTGACCCCTTGCTCTGACACAAATGAAATGAACTGATTTGTCATTTTTACATGTGGTGTTTCTTTATGAAATGAGTCTTTACCAGGACTTTTTTTTCAGGACCATTTAGTTAGTTACACTCTTAGAAATGTATAGTACAGATAACTACTCTGACATTAAAGCCATAATTTTTGCCAGCTTGAGGCTGAGGTTGTAGTTACACCAATGCAATACTCGGCTGTTGTCAAAAAGGCTGGTTACACCTCTCCTGGCTGCACCCTGTGCTGTGAGCCTGCAGGAAGGTTAGTGCCATGAAAAACGATTCATTTTCAGTTGGGCGAATGCTGCGTGACTCTTGAGCACTGGTGCCAGCACAAGAGCAAAGGGTGGAGTGGGCTTGTCATTCTAGAGCAGCTAGCCGTTTTCTCAAAGCGGTTGTAGAGCGCAGCCCCAAGACCTGGCTTTGAGCAGAAGACATCAGCCTGCACACAGAGCATACCTGCACGTGTAACAGCTGTCTCAGTTGTTTGGGTGGGCCTGGCATATGCGTTTCCAATGCAACAGCCGTGTATGTACCTGCCTTACTGCTGCCCTGAGGCTGAAGCCTGTGGTTCTGCTATCCCAGTTGCAGGTTGTGGGCTGTATTTTGTGTGCGACATCAAAATACTTCTGCGTTACAGCTGCCCCTGTGTTATATTAATTTCAGTGGTCGGTGGCAGGTGTGTGAGTGTGCGTGCGTCACACCAGAAAATTCTAGCTGTTGGGATTAAAACTCAAAAAGTCATCACCGATGCTGTTAGCATTTTATTACTCAATATGTGAGAGAACAGCCTACCAGAGTTGGCCGAAGATGGCTTGTGTAGACTTTGGATGGCACAGCACAATTCCAGCAGCTTGGAGTCTCACAACAGCTTGAAAAAACCACCTGTGAAAGAAAACAGCTCCCAGCTTCTGGCTCTCGCTGAGGTATGAATTTAATGCAAGAAAATGCTGACAAGGTCGTCAGAGGCATCATGTCTTTTCAGAGGAGGTATTGACCTGCAGTTTTTTTTACCACTGCAGTTAACCTATGATTGTAATTGGAAGAGACAACCTGGTGTGCTATTTTCTGAAGGGCTGTGTGTTGCTGGGTCAGCAACAGTTTTTAATAAAAATTAAGTGTTATTTCAGTTGTATTGTGGGATAAGGATACAGTTGTGAGGGTCAGGATGTAAAACTAAGACTGACTTATAATAACTTTTTGCTGTCTATGTTTCCTGCATAGCTGTCAAATCTGCTGACAGTTCATTTTGTAAATAAACTGTAGTTGTTCCTTTGCGTTTATGAAAGAAATGGATAATGCAGAACAATCTGTGTAGGTGTTGAAACTGAAGATGTGAAAATACAAGGGGAGACAGCCAAGAAATAATTTTGTCAAATGGAAATTTCCAAACTTCTAGAGCCAATGGTTTGATTATACCAGACCAACAGGCATCAAAGTGATTGACAATCTGCATATAAGCACTAGATGTTAGCTCTTGATCAGATGGGGTGCTAAAATTTCATTTGGTAAATTGAATAATGATATAGCCTACTACCTAAATGACCTTGTTATTATGGTACTTATTTTGGCCCGTTTGCCTTTTAAAAATACCTGAGTGTATGCATTAAAACACATTCTAAAAAGTAAACCTGTTTTCAATGTACTGCAGCCATTTCCTAAAAGAAAGTACCTTAAATAGTTCATTTGTGTTTACCCATCATACAGAATTTTTTTCTTTATTTAAAAAGGCCAAATTGCTTTAATCTACAGAGAAAGCATATTGTAGTTACTCTTCATCTGTTCTACTTCCTTACCTAACAATGAGTAACAGTGTTGCTGAAGTTGTAATTAATTGTTGCTACTACTTCAGCAGTCTGTCTGAATTGTGATATTCGTTTATTTTCTAAGAAACTTAGCATTCAGATAGAAAAAAAGTAGCTAAAACACTACATAAAGGAAATAGTACTTAATCTTGTGTTCAGATTGACTTGCTTTTTTTGCTATTTGTAGGTAGGCTGGTGCTAAAGTCAATGGATTTTATCATAATAATTTTTACTGTGAATAATCTTTATATGGAAGTATCCTTTTAACTGTTTTTTTCTTTCTTGGTATTCTTTTTTTTTTAACTAAGTTGGCATTTTTGAGATCATTTAGGGGAAGATGTCTGAATGATGTAAAAGATTCTACACAGCTAGGAATCTTAAGTAGCAGACAATGACATTTGATAACAGTACCATAATGTTACTAAATTCTTCTGTGTGCATTGTGAACTAACAGAAAGATACTCCACTGTCTGGGGCTCCTACCAGTTGTGATGAGGCGTATAACAACAGATCAAGAGAAAGCAAACTAGAACTGTATTTGAAAGAGGGTTCGTTCTTGGTTTTGGGGGGGGTTGTTTGTTTTTTATAGGAATCTGACCAATCGCCTGTTACCTAACTTTGGACATTTTCCTTTAGACCACTGCTTCTAAATGCTCCCACTCTTTCATTTTTGTGCCTGGTAACAGAGGGAGGGCACCAATCTCCAGTTCCCAGCCGTAATTTGGCTCTGCCTGTTTCCGTGGTGTATTTCTCAGCCCTTTTCTTGTTGCATAAAACTGTGGGCTTCCATTGCTTTTTGATCATATGCATCAAAGCAAGGAATTAATGCTGCAGACTAATAGCATCAAACAGCACGGAAGATGGATTAAATGCTGTAAAGGGCTGGTTTTGCTAATTGTTGACAGGTATTCTTAGCACCAACGATTAGGTGTAGAGAGTCACTTAACTCTGACAATCAGAGTTAAACTCCCCATAGGAGCATAAGGGCTGTCACCATAGACCAGACAGTGGATCCATCTGGCCTGACATTCTCTCCCTGGTAAGGACTTCTGCTGATGTTTGAGAGAAAGGTGTGTGAGGAATTAACATCATGTCAAAGTGTGATTCTCTTCGGTATTTTTTCGTGGATAATATTGTAATGGTGTTTTTTTCTGAAAAGCAGTATTTGCTGAAGTGTTGAGGCCTGCCTAATTTTTAGAAATACTTGAAGCTAACAAGATGAATAGTAGGGAATGATGAATTTAAAACCAGAGAAAAGAGAGGAAATGTGGCCTTTTTTGCAGTTAGATCAGTTCTCAGGGTTTTCCCCAAGCCTGATTGGCGTCCATACCTCCAGATTAAAATATATTATATCTATCTCCACCAGGATCTTTAATCTGAAATATGAGCAAATGAACATTAAGTGCAAACATGAACGTGAAGTGTGGACATTTCAAGGAAACAATGTAGTTTTATTTAAAGGATGTGAGTGTGCAGAGAAAATCCTGAGATAATTTCTGATCTACTTGTGATTTCAAACAAATCCCAAATGAATTTTATTTGTTGCTAACATTTCAGTCTTTTGGAGCCTTTTAAAACAACTTGTTGCTATTCTTCTAAGACAACAATATTATTATTTTTCTGAAATGATCAGCTGCTGAAGCTGAACCCGAATGGACTGAAAGAAACAAGAGCTGAGCGAGGCTGAGCTGTGCCCTCAGGCCTTGGAGATGACAGCTGACACGTTCAGCGTTCCAGTTCAGTGCCATGCGTTATACCCTGTGTGTCTCTGTACTTGAACTTTACGTCATAAGCAATGAATATTTTTAATGGAGTTTGTACTCTTTTGTCTGAGATGACTGCAGGCCCACACATGGTGTAAGCTTCAATTAATTATCCTCTGGGGTCTGGTGCACATATTTGCATACGCTCTATCAGTGGACCACCAAGATTATTCAATTAAATCCTTACAATGGCTTTAAGAAGGCCTCTGATTAAAGTGTTAGTGATGACTGTTAATTTAGAAAATAATTATTTTTATAAATTTCAGTGTCTACCCTTATATCTTGCAAAATAGGATCTATTGTGGGGGAAAGCCTGAAATACAGGATGTGTCTGAATTGTTACCACAATTAAAACTGATACGCAAGTGGATGCACCAAAATTTCAGCTGCTTTCTTCTGTCAAATTGTTAAAAAGAAATATTTCTAAGCATTTCCCAGATGATGGTAAAATATTTGCTTTGCAGAAGCTTGCCAGACCATTTTCCCCTCTCAGCGGACTGAGGAAGTATCTAGTTATGACCTGGTATATTCTGATATAAGAGCTTGATAAGCATGGCTTTCTTTTAAAAGTTCTACTGGGTTCTTAATAGAAGTGTGTTGTTATTTACTAAAAATGGCTGTTTACTAGAGGTGTGATTGTGGAAGTATGCCAACTCTAAGGCATTGGGAAAGTTATCAAGAAATCATGGAAGTAATGTAACTATCTGAAGATGGTGTTATTTTGTTACACTTCTGTGTAACCTTGGCTAAGAAAGGGATTTGCTTCATAGAGAGCTAATACTGTGATTCACATAATCTGGAAAAAAACCCAAACAAAACAAAACACCCACCACCACCACCCCCCCTCAGAGTAACAATAAATAATAGCAGATGGGATAAGCGAAAGAGATCCCTAGAAATCTGGCCAAAGGTAGAAAACTTTTAAGAGAAATAAGGTATTTAACTACTTCTGTTAACACATATCCAATTTTGATCCTGATGCGCTTAGCTAGATTTGTGAAGCAACACAGTGTGATTTCACCAAATGTCTCTTGAAAGTCTGCTGTTGTATTTGAGGTAGTAATTTATTGAAATTATATATATTTTTTTAGATTTATATATATATGTATTACATTTGTAACTCAATAAAATGAAGCAGCGTTACTTCTTTGCAGTTCTACAGCAGGAGTTTAATTGAAAAATTGACTTGTGCTGTAACTCCTGCAACTATTCTTTAAAGGTTGTGACTGCTCTAAGTAGTCTGAGACTAAGCTAAACAAGATTCTGAGTTGTATGATACAAGAGTGAAAATAAATACTAAGCAAGTCATATCTTTTAACAAACCAGCAAGCAGTCCAGAGTGAAGATAATGGACAGCTGAGATCTAAGCAGACCAACAATGGAAGCAAAGTGGAATGTGAGTTTTGAGAGAATGAGAATCCACAAAATTTGAGTTATTTCAGTAGCAGGTAATTGTATGCTGTTATTGAAGAGGGGAAAGTAGGGAGAGGAAGAAGGCATGACAGTGAAAGCATTGAAATTGTTGCACAAAAAGAGTGGAAAGTTGTGGAAGGAACTACATGCACAGTTAATCATTTTGTGGTCCTCTGGTTTGTTATCTGGGAGGGAGAGGCAGAGACAAGGCTTTTAAGTGCTAAATGTTGAAAATGGAAGAGTCATGCAGTAGACGATGAACGTGTATTCACAGTGTGCTCTTTTGTCTATACCTTAAGCAAAAAAAAACCCAAAACCCACAAAACAAACAAACAAAACCCAAAACAACACTCAAATCCCATGCAATATGGTGAAAACTGGGGTGAAAAGAAATCTGATATGTAATATATGTGGGGCAAAACAGATCATTAGTAAGAGAACTATAAATAGGGGGCAACTATACCAATTTACTAAATACCTAAATTTCATGAAGGGGAATTGCTGCCTGTTCTGAAACACTTGTTCTGTGTCAGAGAACGCTCCAAACTGGTTGAAAAAACTGAGGGGAGTAAACACTTGTAGGATTTATTGTTCTTGTTAATAAATGCACAACTGTTTCTAAATGAAACCCAAAGTTTTCTTTTTTGCGTGTGTCCTCCGATTACTGAATCCATTGAGATCCCTTTTGAACTTAAAGTGGAGAAGGGGCTGGATTGAGCAACAGGACAGTCAAGGTTGTCAGTGCTTGAGAGGTGGAGAGAAGTGGCAGTGATGCAGGCTCTTCAAGCTGAGTGGAAATTAAGACATTGTAGCACAGCTTTGACTTTTTTCAGGGTATGCTAGTTGGAGACATCTTGAGCTCTTGAAACCATGTGAGCCTGCAGAGAAGTCTGACCCAAGTCAGACTTCAGTTGGAAGTACTTTTGACAGCAAGATTGTTTTTTTGCATAGGCCATATATGAATGTATTTTAAAATATATACACATATGTAGGTATTAAGCTGCTTAATTTGTCTGCATTATCTTTTCTTATAGTTATCTTAGCCAAGCCATTCTTTTTCAAAGCATAATTATTGAAAAACATGTAAAAATTAGTAAAAGGAACTGTTATTAGAGTAAGTTTCTCTTGCAAAATGTCTCTAGTTTCTTTACAGTGAAATGGAAGCATAAGTCAAAATTACCTTTTGAGTTCATACTTCTGTTTCTAACGCTTGCTCAAGAGCACGTTTCGCTTATGCTTCTAATACTTTAATAAATCACAAAGGGCAAGGCTTGCAGAAATGAGCTTAGTGGTATGCGTTGGAGATAATTTTCTGTCTAGTGAGCTTTGAAAACATTTAAAGTTGGTATGCAGCTATCAAAGCATTTACTAAAATTTTTTACTGAAATTGATGCTTAGAGTTGTGGAGGGTGACTAAGACAACTGAATTTGCTCTAATTTACTTGGTGTGATGAATTGCTCTGGGTAGTGTGGCGGTACAATCACGATCATGCAGTTAGTTACACAGCCCAAGCCTATCTGTCCCTTGTAAATTCAAGTCAGGTTTGTTTCTGGTTCTGAAAACCTTTAACATTCTACATGTAAGAAAATATCAATTAATGGTTCCTAATTAACTCATCCTAATGAAATGCAGCAATTTATTAGTCTGCTAATCTGAGTGGTCTAGCTTCAGCAGCAAAGAGAGCGTGTTCTTCGTATCGGAACAGCTGTTGACTGTGGCTTTTTGTTGCCCTCTCCACAAGTTAGCTTTTACTTCTTCCATCCTCTCTACCTCTTCAGGAGAGGCTGCAGCGTGTCCCTCCCGCACTGGGGAAGCGAGCTTTTGGGCAGCACTAGCTGATCAGATATCTGCTGTCAGTCTTCAATAGGAAGAGGCAGCAGCAGCCAGATTGGAGCATCCAGTGCTGCTTCTGGTCCACAAGCCACCTCCTGAACCATACTACTCCAAATCCCATTTTTCTTTAGAAAACAGATTGTGGGTTTTCACTGCAGAATTGTTATGTTACTCTAGTTCTTGGAAGCTTTCCAGGTAGTTAACTATTAAGGGACGCTTGGATTTCAACTGTCAAATCTGAGCCTTACAGATAATTCTTCCTTCTAACACCCAAGTCACTATTTTCTCAAACTTATCTCAAACAGCAAACGATGTATTAGTCATTTTTACTACAGACTAATACTTACAGAATTGAAAATTTTCATCATCTGTAGTGCTATTATCAAGGTACTAGATTAGACGCTGTGCCCAAGGCTTAAAATGTATGTAGTGAAATGTTTTATAAATTGATGACAGATAGTAAGTACCTCTCCCAAATTGCCACACTTCTGTTTAAAGGTGTGTGGCTTTTGTGGCCTTTACCAAGTCTCATTATCTTACAAATTCCCAAATATGTTATCTATAGAGTGAAAGACACATTCCTACTAAGTTTTGGGAAAACTGAAAACAGTAACACTTTCTTTTTTGAAAATACAGTACTTGATTAGAAAGAACAGTTACTTATTAAAAGCTTCTCAATCTGTAATACAGTATATGCTATTTTAGAAAGTATTTAATCCTCGCATTTTGAAAGAGTTTTCAATATTTGCACTTAATTACATAAACTTTACACGGGAAGTATGTCATGAGAGCATGTTAATCGTATCTGCTCAAGTGAGAAGAGGCTTTGCTTTTACATAAATATTTTCGTTGGAATATAAACCTCGTTTTAGAATAATCCCATTGAAATAAAGGTGTACAATTTCAGGGCCATAGTGCTTAATCTTTTGGAAAATAAATATCAATAATAAATGAAAAGCTGAAGTACAGTCAGTTGTATAGAAGTGTCCAGGTGCTTTTTCATTACAGCATCAGCAAGGATACCAAAACTCCCATAACTGTAACTAAGGAAGGCTTAAAAGGAAAGTCTACAGAATTGATGCATTGCTTGAAAAAGTAAACGCATAGTAGGCCAAGAAAATGGTGGCAGCAGCAACTATAGTTTAGGTGTTGCATTGTCTGCCAAGAAAATTAGTAGAATTTTGTATGCACCTTCCAAAGTGTGTGTACACATGAAGGATTATAAACACGTTGCTCTTAGCAGCATATGTGATGTTATACAGGTCTGTCAGCACGTTGCTTTGAAACTGTCTCTTTACACCCTCTTTTGTTCAGACTCCCTGATGTTAAGTTACCATACTCACATGTTTTCCAGTGGAGCCATGCAGCCTGGTTTCCAAAGTTGTTGTTTAAAAAGCTTAATTGAAAAAAGGCTTGTAATTCTAGGGTATGATAGCACTGACAAAAAAGTGCTTGCATTTGCTATTTACTGTACAATGTGGCATTACAGATTTAGTAAAATAGAAGAGTTGGTACAGCCACAGACCACATCCTTGCTAGCAGTTGTGTGGGGACTGCATTTACTTAAATTTTTTCCAAATTCAGGCAACTTTTTGTTAGATAACTGCAAGTTACTGCATTTATTTCAATTAGAAATGAGACATTCTTACACTAGGAAGCAAGCATACAAGGTAAAAAATGCTGATGTAATTTCCTCCCCACCCCCAGTTCAGGAATGAAATGCTTCACAGAAGCAGAATAAAGCTGGCCTAGACTTGTCTTATGTTTGTCTCCAGTTGAACCTTAATTTTAAATGTCAGTGCAAAAATTAGCATTAACGTAGAGAGGTTGACTTTGTTGCTCTGGTAATTTTGGTCATCTTAACTTATCTGTAATTTTTTAAGGTACTTTGTCATGAAGCAGGTATGAAAAATGCATAAAACTGCTTCTCATAAGAAATACCTATGTACTCTGAGTGTATTTGTGATATACAGAGTTTGCATGTTTGCATAATAGAGATTAGATTGTCAGACTGAATCGTACCTAAGATGTAGAATAAAAGTTAGGAGGCAGATACTTGTTGTAGCATTCTTCTGAAATGTGTTCTTCAGTGTTCACTTGTCAAAAGGAACAGTCTTTCTAAATTAAAGATATGGAGGCCTGTTGAAAGTTGTGTTCTGGTTTATGACTTTGTATTCTTTCAGTGAAGTAGAACTCAGCCTTTGCTTTGATGGTCACATTGAGAATGAGCAAATGAGAAGGCCTTAGCATTTAGGAACGCATAAATAAAGTCTACAAAGAAAGGGCATGAGAGAAGCTTTGAAGTGGCATCTAGTTTTAATTTTAGTGGGAGAAAACCAGATGTGTCTCTGGGAGTTCTGGCCCAGCTCATTTTTTTTCGAGAGGACAGGGAACTCAACCAAATCATACAATGGAGAGACCCCAAACCGACTGTCCCCACCCTAGTACTTTGATCTTTCTTGCCACTTCTGAGTGAGCTGCTTTGTTCCAGAGGAAAGATGGTCTAACCCTTCATTTTTAATTGTGTACATCCTCCTGTACAATTGGATTACATATCTCTCTATTTTTTCCATTCAAACTGCTATTATCTGAGTTTATTTCCTATTAAAAACAATCCTGATACTGTTAAAGATGACAGAAATTTCAAAACAGCAAAACTAGACAGAATTTTGAATTTGCTGATTTTTGCAGTGGTGTGTGTTAGAACAAAATATTGGTACACAGCATTTTTGGGTCAGCAGTCCTGTAAAACACAAAGTAGAATGAAAACAAACAATCCTGCTTGTGTAGGACTTCTGTTGGCAAGTGCTGCTCCTGGAATTATGCATTCTGTTGCTACTTACAAATAGAATAATACATTTGAATGATATATTTGAAGGCTTTTTTTAGTAGTCCTTGGATCACATTTGGCCATCAAAAAGATTTCTGTTGACTGTACGTTTAGGGAGTAGATTAAAACTATACAACAACATTTTTTGAGGATGTCTAGAAAATAAGTAAAATAATCCTGTTGTCTAAAGAGATTAAGGGTCTCAAGGGATGGAAAGGAGAAAGAGCATAGATAAGAAGGCAAAAAAACATGAGTCAAATTCAAGGTTATTGTCAACTTCTAACCTGAACAAGAGAAATCCTTGTGCTCTGAGGGCTTGTCCATGTGCCAAAGCTAAGCTACGTGCCAAATGATTCCAAAGCTTGCAGTGTTCAGAGGAAAGGATTGGGAAGTTTAAAAATTTTGAAGAAAAGAGGTCAAGTTAAGTTGGTATCAGTTGTCTTGCACTGAGATAGCTACAAATGGAACTTGTCCCTGCATGAGCTATTTTGCTGTGGTTAGGGTTTTGTGTTGTGGGGTTTTTTTTTTAGTTATTTATTGTTGGTTTATTTTGGTTTGGTTCTGATCCATTTATAGCAGGTCATTTTCCCAGGCCACTACTGGAATCAGGAACAGAATATTATCTTGATACATGCAAGAACTATGCTTTAATTTGGATTGAAATGCTTATCTCTGATGTCATCTTAGTCAGCTGTGTTGATTTCTGGAGCCTGACACATCCCAGTATCAAATATTAATGAAGAATAATTTGTGCCATGTACTGAGTCTGCAGAGTATGCTCGTGAATACTAATAAAATACACAGGGAATTTTTTCCATCTTTGGCTCTAGTGTTTATCATGCCATTATTACAGCTTAACTATGGATGCTAAAATAATAAGGGTCAGTTATATTCTTCAGTATAAGTGTGACTGTGTGTGTTTATAGTTACCCTGTATTCTCAAAACACGTTGATATGAAAAATTGATTGGAGAGAGAAGGAAGATGGATGTTGTTTCCATGTACCTCTTGGAGGTTGTATCTCTACACAAGCAAAAAGTTAACACGCTGGCTTCTAGCTGCCTGTGTGAAAGTGAATAACTCTTTACCACATAATAAAAGCACAGACACAGAAATATGCAGAGTTGAAACTCTGAATTACACACTGGAGTTTGTATAAAATCAAAATTAAAGTTCTCAGTAAAAACAAAACAATTTTTGCTTTATTTCCCCTGAGATGTACTGATGAGATATGTATTATTATAGTGTAATATATGAAATACTAAGTGTGCTTGTGGACCCGGAAATTCATGGATAACTGAACAACTGTCTAAATTGGATGTTGGAGATTGTGAGTATCAAATTGTAGCTTGGCTTTAATGAAACCCTCTGTAGTCTGCAAGATGGAGTTTAAAACAAGTGTCTTAACCTACTGTTATGTGGGAGGGTTATGATAATAATCATCAAGCTACTCTACACCTTACGCAAGTATTTTGAAGAGTCTTGTCGAAATATCAGCTAAATTAATGCCAAAAATGCAGTAATTCAGATGAGTAATGAAAAAGTTTTCAAACAAAAGTATTTAAAATCTATTCATCCAGTTAGACATATTTACAGTCATCACACTTCTTAGTTGTACAAGCTGAATTTTCAGTGTTCACTCATGAGATTTCATTTGTGTCTAAGCTGAAGAGAAAGAAAAGGTTGTTCTTCCTTTGCCTCACCTTTTTAGAAGGAAGTGACTATAAAGGTCTCTCAAACTCCAGAAAGAAAGTATTGTATATCCCACAGGAGAGTGTTTCATGTCTACAATATTTTTTTGCCTTTTATGTTATGTCAGCTACACCTCTATACATCTTGACATCAGTGTGAGTAGTAAGGAAAACTGTATTTTGTCCAAAAATTTTTGGAATGCTGACTTGATATATGACTCAAGCCCGAAATAAAATATTCTTGAGTAGATTTGTGTCAGTGCTGCTTCTCCTCTCTCTCGAATTTCCTCCCCCTTTCTGCTTTCCCTCCTGGTTTTGTATGACCTCCCCTTTACAACCTTTGAGTATGGGCTGCTTCCTCTGTCATCCTGTGAGCCGCATGCACTGATACAAAATGTGCCATGTGCCTCCTCTGTAGTGGTCCCGAGTATAGATGGTCCTTGAGCAGAAGTCCTGATCCATTTATTGCTACGCTTCTGGGTGTCAGCTGATGGTGAACAAGATGGCAACATTTCGGCAAAGCTTGTGGAGTGCCAGCTCATCTTCATAATTATGGGTTTTTTTTCAGTTTGGTGTAAGAGTTTCTGAAATGTCAGAGGGAACAAAAAGGGTTTGGAACTGAAGAAAAAGAGGAATCACAGAAAATCCTGGATGCTTCCTCAGGAATGTTTTGAATTTTAATTCTCTTCAATCTGGGCCATTTTCACTTGAAAGGCTTTGTAGGACCATGGCAATTCGGAATGGCACAGATGTACTCTTTTCTGTCCCCTCATTGTAATGGAGGTATTTCTGTAACAGAAGCTTCTTTAGAACCTAAACTTAGAATTCTACTGAATTTAGTGTGAAGATAAAGTACCAGCATTTGCCAGCTCACTAGTTAAGCTCCATAACATGTCTAGCCATTTAGGTATTAGTACGTTTTTAAAATCCCAGTAAAGAAAGTGCAAGGAATTGGGCTATCTTTCTAATCTTGCGCTTTAGGTTTATGCAGTGTTTTTCAACTATCCATTGACTGTGAAAGTAGTGTGAATATTTTTTATTAGGCTTTTGTTTGGAGGTAATTTTAAATTAGTAATGCTCCATAGTTGCAAAATCTTATGATCCAAAGGCATTTTCAAGAAACCTGGGGAATGTTAGTCTTTGTTAAGTGTAGGTTGTTTTAAGAAGCAGGAAGGGTAGAGAGTGTAACATTTGCTGGATGAGCTGTGCTTCATAGTTTTGAAAGCTAAGAAGGTTAAATGAATAGGCAATAAAAGAAGTAGGTGTTAAGGTTAAAGTGCCATTCAAAGCTTTTTGTTGTTCTGCACCT
The DNA here is from genome assembly GCF_929443795.1 of Astur gentilis. Classification (NCBI taxonomy): domain Eukaryota; kingdom Metazoa; phylum Chordata; class Aves; order Accipitriformes; family Accipitridae; genus Astur; species Astur gentilis. The sequence continues at coordinate 12,902,095 of NC_064897.1, read as the reverse complement.
CTTATGCTATCTTGCAACTACAGCACTTTTTTTTTCTTCTTTTTTTTTTTTTTTTTTGTCCAGATTCTCTGTCCAGGGATGTTTTTCAGGGCTGAACTTGTGAAAAGAAACCCATAGTGTTATGTAAGATACCTTACAAGAAAAAGATTATCATCACATATTCTTTGAAAAAGTAAATACTATCAAATAGATTTACTTTCTTTGTGACTTACAGTGCTGACTTCAGATACTGGTTTTCTTGCATTGTACACTTTTTTGTTTACAAATATTATTTAAAGTGTTAAAACCAGAACAGGTGGGTTTGTTTTGAAGCATGTGGGTTATATACAATAACGCATCTGCCTTATATAACCATTTCCCTTTCTTAGTCTGATTTCTGCTTATACGCTTTTTAATCTCTGAACCAGGTTTCAGTGTTGTCGGTGCACCTTTCCTGCATTTCAGGGCCGGAGAGTTCAGAGGGGGTTGTGGCAGTTCAGCCACCCTTGCCCCTCCTCGTTGCGCAGTCTTGCTGCTGTGCCAGCTGGTGGCTCGTGCTCTCAGGTGTGCTCCTAGCGTAACTGGGGCTGGGCCCCTGCCGCCTGCATGGAAGCTGGGGGTAGAAAAGCCCCGGTCTGCAGCAGGCACAAGTTACAACTGATTCACATGCCTGGTAGGCAGTAAAGGCAATTCCTCCCCTTCTCTTCCTCCCCCTCTAGGGCTGGAGGGCTCAAGTCAAAACATGTCCTTCTTGAGTGGCAGCGGCTGCCAATTGTTGAATTTTGGCAGTTTCTTCCAAATTGTCAGAGCTGCTGTGATCTAGCAACACCTGTGGTTCAGGGGAAGGAGATACTGCAAAGTGGGTGTTTGTGCAGGTGAGGGTGAAGCCCTCAGCTGGCAGACTCCCTGCCCCTTGAAGGTACCACCGAGAGGGCTGCAGGGCAGCAGCGTTAAAAAGTCACCAGCAAAAGTAGAACTGTGATTGCGATGCATCACTCTTGTTCCAATCGCTGAATGTTTATCTGTAATTATTGGAAAATTTTAAACTGGTAACTTCATGGTCTAAGCTAGGAGACAATTGCTTTTACGGTAGTGGTATTTCATCCCTACAGAGCAGTTGATTATGTCTTATGTTTAACTTGTCTCTGTCTAGCTGAAATCCTGTTTACAAATATATAAAGGCTTCGCTGAAGTGAGTTATTGGTGATCATGTATGAACTAGTAACACACTTACCGCTCTAGTTCTTAAATTCGAACCCATTACCGACCCGTGCCAATGTTTTCCATCTCTTTCCAGAGTATTAATGAAGATTCTTTAATACTTGTTATCATTCTTTTTGTTAGTTTATATATATGTATCTGTGTGCTGTGTACATGTACATTGTTATATGCCGTAATGAAACATTTGTAATTGTTTTCACTGGGCTGATATACTCAATGTACTGGATTTATATACTTGAGTTGGAAAATCAAAATATCATTGCCTAGTAATTTCCTTCTCTCTCTTCCACAGTCATAATGAACGAAAAGTAACCTGTAAACATCCAGTAACCGGACAGCCATCACAGGACAACTGTATTTTTGTTGTGAATGAACAGTAAGTGGCATCTGTTTCAGTCTATAAAATACATGTTTTAAAACTTGTTAATATTGAAGTAAGATTCAGTGATTGCTAATTGCAGTATTTATTTCTTCCAAGTCAGATTAGCATCTATAAAGTTTTACTTGTTTAAATTATTTGAAATACTAATAAATTTGAAAGTAATATTAAATATTTAATACTAATTCTTAAGATAAAAACCATGGCCCAAATTATTTCTGTGATAGAAATGCACCATGCTTATGCACTGCGTAAATTTCCACTTATCACTTTACTTATTCTGTAGTGTTAGCAAATGACCTATATATTATATAATAATATAATAAACTTCCAAAAAGGAACAAATTTTTTACTCTCTTAGGGACAATCACCTGCCTTTAATCGATCACGTTTTGCCTGATAGTTTCTCCTCAAACATTTATTTTCTTGGCCAGTCAAGGCATTTTCTGTATCATTGGATAATAACTTGATTTTGCTATCTTTGCTTTGGTTTTGTAGAATACACAACAATATGAGAAGGTATGCATGGAAGTCATACCTGACCTCAAGATTTTACATGTGGCTGGGTATTGGGTGTCCTACTCACCACCACCGCTGCAACACATTATATAATTGCTAGAGTGAAAACCATCAGAACTGCAATATGTGAAATTTCATAAACATGCATGTTCTTACTGAAGTTGGACAAAGCCATATGGGGTCTTTGGAGACCATTTCTCTCCATTTCCATGTCATGCTCATACCTGTCTTTTTTTCCTCCCATCAACACCTTACGCGAATACAGAAATCCTATTTTAAAACAATGGCTTAAAATTCATCTATAATAGATTTAAGTTTAAAACACAGTGCAGGTAACTTTACAATGAAATGTGAATTGCTTTCAGATTGGAAAAGTAGGACATGGGCTGTATTAGGCTACATCTAGGGGCGTTTTTTAATAGCAGTCTGCACACACAGCATGTTCTAGTGCTATTACATATTCTATTTTCAGGACTGCTGCAGCAATGACATCTGAAGAAAAGAAGGAGCGACCAGTAAGCATGATATGTGAAGCAGCTAACTATAATCTGACATCAGATTATTCTGCTCATCCAATGAGCCCTGTGGGCAGAGTAAGTATGTCCAAATTAAAATAAAATTAAGATAATTCTGTTATTCCACAAGGTACCAGACAGTGCTATATATTAGTATTTCATTGAAAAAGAGAAACAAAGCACATATTTTTTTCAGGGCACCTGGCTCCTTTCATGTTTAATTTGGAAACTGAAGTGTCTGAAACAAATTATCACTGAAGTTGTAATTTTTATCAGGTGTATCGGATCTTATGACTTGCATGTACTTAAATTGTTTACAGAATCTGACCTTTCTAATCTGTGTGAACAGTAAAATGTTGAGTGACTGATCAAATATCTGAGTAAGCATTGTTACAGAAATTGCTCAATCACAAATAATTGACTAGATTTCTCCAGGTAAAATAGAGAGAATTATAGTTGTATGTAAGAAGTAGTTACAAGAGAGATGGAAGGTGACCCTGTGGTAAAATTACAGGGCAGATGACATGACTTGCTGTCATTGGACAAGAAGTAGAAGTCCTGGTTTCCTGGGAAAAGTCCTAGGGATTCCTAGGTCACCTTAATTGTGTCCCACTTTTCCCATTCACCCAGCTTCTCAGAAGGTTAAGGTAAATACCCGGATGCTTATTGAGGTGATGCGTTCAATTATATTAACTTTCAAGTTTATTGGATAAAGCTGACGAGGCGGTGTGGATTTTTTTTCCATTTTCTGGATAGCTTTCCTGAAAGGAAAATGCGCTTGCTACAAAATTAAGAATTTCCTTACGTTTACTCAGACAGCAAAATAACAACTTCGATCAGTGATGACAGACAACAGCCCTGTAATCTCTTCTACCCAGCCGTTAACATTTAAACAAGGAAAAAAACCCCGTACTTTTGCTAGTCACTGAAAACTTTAACCCTGAGAAGGGCTTTTCAGCAGATTAATCCAACCTGCAAGAGAAAAATAAACTTTGGAAGGTGTTTTAACTGAGCAAATTCCTTAATTTCAGAAACTTGGATTGAAATAATTTGGTTTCCATGTGGTAGGGAACATTGTAAGGTTACTTTAAGTACATTTTAGAAACATTTTTTTGTTGTTTTAAATGTCTCAGTAGACAGGCAGAATCCTTGACCTACATCAGAAAATTGTTACTTAATGAGAAAATGTCTTGATCTATTAGTGTTGCTGGGGGGGGGGAGGGGAGCGGGCAGGGGAAAGAGGAGTCACAGGTAAATTATAAACAGTAACAAAATCCATCTCAACTTTCATATGATGATGCTTAAGTCCATGCAGGAAAGCCAGTTTAAAGCAAAACAAAACAAACTAGGAAAACCCCAAACAACAACAACAAAAACAAACCCAGCTAAGCCCTAAAACAACCAAGCAAACAAAAAACACACTACAGCTCTGTTAAGTGCTGCTACTTCCCTAGTAGCTTGAAGTGTATTTCTAAACTTCAAGCCACTAGCACAGACCTCTGACTGTGGAAAAAGATCTACATAGGCTTGAGATTGCTACAGAGGTATATATTTCCACCCCTCTTTTTAAAATTAAGAAGTTGTTTTTTGTAGTTACCTTTTTATTTTATTTTTTTCCCCACTGTAAAAATCGCTACCTAGATAAATATGGTTATACATCCTGAAATGCATTTGGGGAATCAGCTTTTGAATGTGTAAAGTCTGTCATATTACCAGTCACACCCCACAGTTCATCTCCCCTGCTCTTTATTGCTGTCCTGATTATCAGCAGAATAAAGCTAAAAGTTTTCTCACAGTGAGTGGAATGGAGTGTTAGCCCAGTACAGCTGCTGCAGAGCTCATCATGTCTCCATTACAGCTAGGATGTTTCACATGGGTTATAAATATTGTTTGTTTATAGATATTTCATACAGTGCTTAAGCTGGTCCAGCTTTAAATGGCTAGTTTAGTTGTAGCCATACATGTCTTCTCAGGATTCAGGTTAGCCAGAAATTTTGGAGTAACAGTCCTGAGATACATTAGCAAACAGCACAGTGAACAGGAGCAGTCTGAAGGGCAAAGTACTGCTGCTCAGGGCTGAATGCCTGCACTGTGTTTTCATGGTTTATATTCGGATGAGTCCAGTAGTGCTCCTTGTGCATCTTACATTTTAGTCTTATCTAAAATAAATCCAGTTTGCTGTACTACGCAAACCAAAGCACAGTAAGAGTGAATGATTGGGAGATTTGCTTGAAGAGCAACCTCCTGGTCCAAGCTAAAATGCTGAGGCAGAAACCCACTCGGCTCATGGAAAACTGCAACATTAGAAGGCACTGAAATTGCCGACAAAATTCAGAAGGCAGCATCATGTTGGTTTGTGGTTTGGAAGATAATGCAAGACTTGAAGAGTGGAAACATATTTTTAAACAGAAGTTGAAAGTAACAAAGATTTAGATTTCCATTCTTTGAGTTTACATCCAGAAAACTTCCTTATCAGCAAGGTTCTCAACGCACGTTTTTCAAACGTAGACACAATAAGCTCAGTGTTAATTAATTACTTTTGTGCTAGTTCTGAAATTGGGAAGAAGTCTCACAGAAATTCTGTGTCCTCTACCAGCTAAGCAGAGAGAAGAGCAGCTTGCAGAGCGATGAATGTGCAGGCCCAGCTACCGACTGGACTGTTGCCCAGAGTTCAAAACCCTGCCAGTGTTTGTTTTCTTCAGGTTTGGGAAAGAGTGAATATCACTGGCTGGGCTTCCTGGCTTCTTTCTCAGTAGTGGAACTGTACAGGCTCCCTCCCGTAGGTTCTGGGTTTGGAGGCATGACAGTTGCTGGGACCGTTCCTTAGAACGGGTCCGATGGCACCAGATGTGACTGGGAGTTTGCTAGCCCTGTTACCTTCTGCACCTTCCAGCAAGGGGTTAGTAGTTGGACCCTTCATTCACTGTCCTCCTTTTCTCTTTGCCTTCTCCAGAAGCTGGAGCTGTGCAGTATGCCCTATATTTTCAGGGCTGTGGGGTAAATAGTTGAACCCTTCGATTTTATTTTTTTTCCTTTCTTCCTGTTTCCCCAGTTTGAGATATATTAGGCATGTGTGTGAGAGAATATGGGATGGCCAGGGATCCCAGACATAACAAGAGCTGGAGGTGATCTAAAAAGTTTGAGTTTATGTATACACCTATGATATTTCAATATCCTAAAATACTCATTGTCTTAAGGCTCAAAATTTGTTGTGAACAGTTATTCTCTTTATGCAGTGTGTGGTAAAATAATCACGAGTCATCTGAAGTGTTCTCTGTATTAACTAAAATTAGAAAGCACTTGTGATGCTGTGTTTAATTAAAGGAAGTTTGTATTCACAGTTGGTATGATGTAACTCATTAAAACTTAGCTGTGAGCTCAGTGAAAATGGAGTCAATATGGTTCAGTATCAGACCTACCTAGGAGATACCTATCTAAATTATCTGAATTTGTTGGTAGACTTGGAATTAGTAGTACTTGTGGTTGGTTTTGTTTTCAGAAGCATCCTTAATGCATTAGTCATTTTATAAGCATAGGAAGTCTGGAACACTCTTGAGAGGTTTTGAACCTTTAATACCTAATATTAGAGCAGCTATGAGTGTTATAAATTATTTCTGATTAAAATCTTGGCACAGTTCTTGTGTGATATGCCAATATAGTAGCCATACAGGTTAAATGAGATAGATGTAGCTAACTTTATAATGTGGTCTGGTTTGTTATCTAGGTTCTCTGTATATTACCTTTTTTTTACAGCTGGATGTCATAAGTCTCTTGGCTTCTTACAAACCTTTGTCCATTTTGTACTGGTTGAATTGTTCAGATGAAAATGTGAAAGATTTTTACTTTTACTTTTAATTAGGTTTCCAAACAGAGTTGAGTCAAATTTCTGTATCTCCAAGGGAAATTAAAAGCACTCTGATTGTTTTTATATTCCCTCCTGATTCTTTCAAAAAAGAAATACAAAACTACATTGTTTCATTGTGTTGTAGGCTTAAGGCAAACACACGTCATTTTTGTAATATTACGCTTTTCTGGCTAAGCTATGATATATTCTTCAGTTAATGGCAACGTTGACAAAAGCTGCATATCATTTTAAATTGCAGTTTTCAGTTTATGATTTTTAACCTACTGTGGAATTCTCTCTGAAGCATGTATAAAACCCAACCCAGTTCTGTGATGTGTGTTGAGAGAATTTCCATAGAGAAACCCCATACCCTAATCTGCAACGAAAACCGAGTGTTTGATTAGCTTTCCTCCTTTAGGAACTTCGCATAACCTTATGATTAGTTTCAGTAGTAGAGATGGGGAAGCTGAAGCACAGGATTATATTGTCTCAGTTCAAATGGTGGATTTGGAGCAGAGCCATGAACACAGCTTAAGCTTATTTGAACTTTACTTCCTTTGCAGAGTGGGATACTTTGCTGTATCACATTGCATGCTCTCTGAGGCACCAAGTCTTACAGAATGTAAAACACGAATGTTCAGCTCAGTTGCAGAACAAACTTTCTAAATGTAGGCGGAAAAGAATGAAGTGTGAATTGGCAAAGCACTGCACGTTTCTTTATGCCTTTTCCTTTTTCTCTTGGTTACTCGAGTAGAAGGCTAAAATCTAAAATGGCTTATTTATCTTACTTCTCTTAATCATCTGTGATCATGGTGTAGCTGTAAGGTTGTAAAAAGTATAAGCAACAGCAGATATAAGTAAGCACTGGAGTTTCAGGGCAAACGTTTCAAAGTAGGCCTTAGTGCAAGCAGGTAAAATGATTATTCAAACCAGCCAAGGGATCACAGAGCAAAGGGTTCTTGAGAGGCAAGAAAGAATAAAAAAAAAATAGTGTATGTTAGAAAAGGGGGAGTTATATCTTGTTGAAATCTGAACATGTTTTCATATATTAGACCAGTGGTGGAAGCAGGAAAGAGTAGCATTTTCTTGCCCAGGTGATGGAATTTTTCATAATGAATAATAGTTCTGTTAGTTTTACTTCTCTTTCTACAGCTTGGTAGGCTACCTACCTTTTAAGAAGGTCAGATATGTATTTTGTTGGTTTTTCTTGTTTAAAAAAAAAAATAGCTTTACGTACTTGTCTTGGGATTTGTCTTTAAATTTTCTGCAGAGGAAAAGAAAGAAATGCTGAAGCCAGCAGAACCATCATAATAACTATTTATCTAAAAAAGCAATACAGTTTGTATTCTGCAGTGCCCCAGAGGAACATCTGTAAGGAAAAGATCTTAAAGAAAAGAAAATGTGTTATGATTTTTCAACAGATATTGATGTCATGTTTTCTTTAACCTGTTCAATTCAATTTAGACATCACGATCTTCAAAGAAGGTTCATAATTTTGGAAAGAGATCAAATTCAATAAAGAGAAATCCTAATGCACCAGTTGTCAGACGTGGCTGGCTCTACAAACAGGTACTCTTCCCCTCTTCACCCCCCCCCCCTTTTTTTTTTTTTTTTTTTTTTTTTTTTTTGGTAAAGTGTATAATGTACAAAACCCAATCATTGGCATAAACTACAATGATAGCAATATCAGAGTGAAACTATAAACTGTGAGGAACTGACACATGGTATTTTAATTAATTAGCTCTTTATTGGATAACATTCTGATACAAATGAGTAAGGGCATCAGACAAGTGCAGAACATTGAAATATTATATTCCTGTCTAAAATACACAAAGGGCTTGAAAAATCTAGGCAGATGTTTTTAGTAAATAGCTGAATTAATTTCAGGCATGCTGAGGTGATGGGACAAGGATACTAAGCCCAGCATACTGGTTTTTTAAATTCTGAAGTTTCTTTTGGTAGGCTGTATCTCTTAATGTTTTTTTTTTTTAAAGAATAAGTAAGTATTTTCAATAACAAAGTGGAAATCAAGCAATTTTTTCACATACGAAAAGAGAGGAATGCCTGTTTTCTTAATTCAAAGGTAATTATCTTAAAACCAGGGATCATTTTAGTTTTTCCTATTGAATGTAAACTAACCTGAAGTATGTGCTCTTTAGTATTTAGTGACAGTGTACCTACCCTGTTGTAGATTTGCTATTCTGCAATACCAAACCACTTGCACTTTCTTGCTCTGCAGGAAATCGGAGTAGAGTAATTCGGTCAAAAAATTGAACAACAAAACTGATTAGGCCATATTAGGAATATATTTTATAAATCCACCAAGAACCCTGTAACAACTTGCCATTTAAACTCAGCTGAGGCAAATGTGTACATGTAGTTTTGAATCTACATTATCATTTACTGTTGCTATTCTGATAGACTGGTATGACCCACAGAGATTTCTGGATGCTGTTGATCAGTCAGTTTTTAAAAATTACTATCAGATAAAAAGGTCTAGAAGTATCTGTTTAGTAGATTTTTCCATGTTTAGATACTCTTGTGGCCTCTACTCTCATTCAGTGTTGAGAGTGAAAAGTTGTCACAAAGGTGACAGATTTTTTTGCTTTGTTTTGGGACTATTAAACATTTAGCTTGAAAAAAATCACTCTTTTCCTAAAGTAACATTTTCTGGATTTTTTTAATTGAGACAATCATTTAATTTGATTGACATATGAAGTCTGGATTATAGCACAGGTGGTTGTGCTCGTAAGTATCTGTTAGTTTGTCTTTGCTGCCTACTTCTGAATAAGTTAGATTCATGATGATCTGGCTTTTCATTCTGAAGTCCTTTGTAGTGAGTTTTACATGTATGAAAAGATATGGTTATGTACCTGAACTAACTTACTGGAATGCTCTAAAGATTCTAGCTCATTTATGTCTCTTGTTTTACATCAAACCATGGATATTCAACACATAACGTAGTACAAAGATGTTGCTTTCCTAAAAATTATACTCTATGTTCACATTAACAAGTCCATTTTAGTGCATAATTATATTATTTTACTAATGAAGAAACAGTAGCTATACTTTAAGATCACAGAATTATGATGGTTGGAAGGGTCCTCTTGATCATCTAGCACAACCTCCCCTGCTCAAGCAGGCTCAGCTAGAGCAGGTTGTCCAGGACTGTGTCCAGCCAGGTTTTGAATATACTCACAGATGGAGACTGCACCACAACCTCTCTGGGCAGCCTGTGCCAGTGTTTGATCACTCGCACACTAAAAAAGTTTACCTCTGCTCAGGTGGAATTTCTTGTTTCTTAATTTGTGCCCATTACCTCTTCTCATGTCACTGGGCACCACTGGGAAGACTTTGGCTCCGTCTTCTTTAGGCTCTTCCATCAGGTATTTATACACGTTGGTGAGATGCCCCCAAGCTGCCCTTTCTCCAGACTGAACAGTCCCAGCTCCCTTAGCCTTTCTTCACATGAAAAGTGCTTCAATCCCTTAACCATCTTAGTGGCCCTTTGCTGGATTCACTCCAGTATGTTTATGTTTCTCTTGTACCAGTGAGCCCAGCACTGAACCCAGTGCTCCAGCTAGACCCCAGCACTCCAGCTAGACCCCAGTAGTGCTGAATCGAGAAGAAGGATGTCCTCCCTCCATCTGTTGGCAACCCTGCTAATGCAGTCCAGGATGCTGTTGGCCACCTCTGCCATGAGGGTTCGTTGCTGGCTCATGATCAGTTGTTGTCCACCAGGACCCCCCAGGTCCTTCTCCACAGAGCTCCTTTTTAGTTGATCAGCCCTGGTGTGTGCTGGTACATGGGGTTATTCCTCTCTAGATGGAGGACTGAGCATTGCCCTCTGTTGAACTTCATGAGATTCTTCCTGTTGAGGTCCCTATGGATGACAGCACAACCGTCTGGTGTATCAGCAACTCCTTTGTAGTTTGTATTACCTGCAAACTTGCTGAGGACGCATTCTGTCCCAGTGTGCAAGTCATTAACAAAGATACTAAATAGTCTTGGCCACAGTATCAAGCCCTGGGATAGACCACTAGCAACTGGCTGCCTCTGGTGCCACTGATCACCACCCTCTGGGCCTGGTAGTTCAACCAGTTTTCAATCTACCTCACTGTCAAAATGCATACCATTGGACAGGGTTTATGTGTAAAATAATTTAAATGCTGTGATGTTTGATTGGTTTTTGTAAGAAAAGGCATTGCTGTATGTTTCCATGTTGTAGTAGTAATTGAAAGCCAATTTAGTCAAGAGCTTTACCAACAGATGCTATCTTCAGAAATTTACAGTGAAAGCTTGTGCAGGTTTCTTTTTAATAGTAAGATAGCTTTCTTAACACGTTTGTGTAATCACAGAGAACAGCAAGTTTTGTTTGACTCGGGGTGTGCTGTCTCATTGCGTGTAATGCTGTTCTTCTGTGTCCTGGTTTCAGCTGGGATAGAGTTAATTGTCTTCCTAGTAGCTGATATAGTGCTATGTTTTGGGTTCAGTGTGAGAAGAATGTTGATAACACACTGATGTTTTCAGTTGTTGCTAAATAGTGTTTAGACTGAGTCAAGGATTTTTCAGCTTCTCACGCCCAGCCAGGAAGAAGGCTGGAGGGGCACAAGAAATTGGCAGAGGACACAGACAGGGCAGCTGACCCAAACTGGCCAACGAGGGGTATTCCATACCACGGGACGTCCGATCTAGTATAGGAACTGGGCGGGGTGGGGGCGGGGGGATCGCCTCTCGGGGACTAACTGGGCGTCAATCGGCGGGTGGTGAGCAATTGCACTGCGCATCATTTATATATTCAAATCCTTTTACTATTACTGCTGTCATTTTATTAGTGTTATCTTTATTATTATTAGTTTATTCTGTTCTATTAAACCGTTCTTCTCTCAACCCACGAGTTTTACTTCTTTTCCTGATTTTCTCCCCCATCCCACTGGGTGAGGGGGGAGTGAGTGAGTGGCTGCATGGTGCTTAATTGCTGGCTGGGGTTAAACCACGACATTCTGTCATTTTTCTACTAATTTTTAAGTCTGGAGTCAACTTTTTTTTGGAAGGTGTTTACTGTGAACATACTGTTACCATACTATGACATAATCACAATAAAGAGGAAACAATAATTAGTAAATCCACTGATACAGAAAGGATGTACTTTAAAATAGGAAAGAATTTAAAATATGAGAAGCACACAGTCATTTTGTGTGCACCTCTGCTATGTCTGAAGAAGGCCACAAGATCATTCCTAGCTTGTCTAATTGCTGGCAGAATTTTTACACGTGGCTGTGTAGAAACCTGCTGGTGTTTTTGAGTGATGGGATAAATGTGACGTTGCATAACAGCCTCTTCAGAAAGCCCTTCTGAGAGTTTGTGATAATCCTTTATACTGAAGAAGTTTGGGTGTTTTCACAGCGTACAGTTGATTTTTATGGCCAGTGTCCTTTGGGCCAGGGGTTCAGCACCCTAATCCACTACAGAGTCAGTGACCTTGTCAGTGAGGTGGGGGAGGCAGCCTCCCCTCCTCCTGTCTGCCTTTCCAGCTGGGCCATAGGAGCTGACTGCTATGGGCAGTGCTTCCAGACTTCATTAGTGTTTGTTAAGCCACTTTGAGGTCCTCAGAAGGAAGGTGCTATAAAGTGTTCAGTTATTCTCTTTATGAAAACGTTTGTAGCAAAAGGATGTATTTAACTTTTTCTGAATAATATTTCCTAGCTAACGCTTGCTTCACCCTTTCTTCTCCCACCTTCAGCTCACTTTCCTCACCCCAAAAAGAGCAGAGCTTGAAATATGATGCTAAAAATTATGCTGAATTTTCTCACAAAACCCCCCAAAGAACCCCAAAAACAAATCCACCCCACAGTTTTTCATTATAGAATCCCTCTTCTTGGTTGTCACAAAACCTATTTCCTACAGGAATATTGATAATTCACATGTACTTTTCTTCTTGGAACAGATTAACATATTTATTAAATCTGATTCTACTAGGATGTGCGTGCTGCAATGCTCTGGCTTATTTACACTGCAGTAGCGGTGGCAGTCTTTCATTCTGAGTTGTGCAGTGTAAATTGGTTACAAGCATAAAAGAAAATGAAATTGCTTTATGAATAAACTTTATTTGGGAAAGAAATTTCCTCTAGATATGAGTGGTAGTAGAAGATGAAGCTCAGCAGAGAGTTTCTTCGGAAAACAAAGGATGGTGTACCCTAATTATTACCTTGCTCTTTTCCTTTTTAAAAAAAATGTATACATTTTTTTGGTTAACTGTAGAATGTAGTCTCTAGCATGCTAAAATAATCAGCTCCTGTTCTTGAATCATGTTAACTTTAGGCTTCCTGGGCTATGATCTTTGTTTACAGTGTCAAGTCGGTGATGACAAGTCAAAGATACTTAAAATATCTTAGCCAAGAAAATGAACTACTAGCACACACCACAATTATGTATTACCTGGTTTACTTTATGAACTATTGCTGTTAACAGTTTGAAAGTTCTTACTTGATCACTTTGATTAATACAGGATAGCACTGGAATGAAGTTGTGGAAGAAACGGTGGTTTGTGCTCTCAGATCTGTGTCTCTTCTATTATAGAGGTAAGTTCCACTCAGGAGAGCTTTGATTGCTAGTTTTACTGGAAGCACATAAATTTTGACACATGACTCAAATGTAAGAAAGAAGAAGCTGCTACTTAATTTAATGGATTAAAGTAGTTGTATAGCTGTCAATATACAGGCCTGCTACTTTTATCTTTCTTTTTTTTTTTTTTTATTTCTTAATTACCAATTTCACATAATTTCTTCCTGCTTGTCAGGTATGCTCAAAGGGCAAACCCATTCACAGCCACCTCCTTTATTAAATTTTGTATTGTAGTTTTCTCACTATTTCTGTTGCTAGGAACTAGATATGCCAGGTTAAATCTGATTTTTCATGCAAACTAAGTAACTGAAATGGGGATAGGGAAAGGATAGTGCAGGGAAGCTGAAATTCTGCCTTTGGAATGATAAAGAGAATATATATGCCTTTTGGGAATCTAATCAGTGTTCATGAATACTTATAGAGTGAAATGTTGTCTAATTCCATATCAGTAGAAGTCTCTGCTGTATTTGGAACAAAGAAATCTGTTAGTACCCTTATGTAGCTACATCAGACTTATTTTACATGGGAAAAATTAGCTGCTTATAATTCTAGTCTGGAGATATGTATGTTAGAAAACCGATTCCTTCACCATTACAGATTATTAAATGTAGTGCTCCTGAGGGGATAAGCAAATGGGATTTGTGCATATGGAAATGTATTCAATCATGAAATAAGGTGTACAACCGTAATAGTTTAAAGGAGGCTATGAGCAAAGAACATTGTAAAGCATGGCAAAATAGAGGAAGATAAACAATTAAGGCCATCTACAGCCTTAACTACAGATGAAGGATAAGAAAGGGTTTCAGTTTAGGATGAACTGGTAGAAGCGATGTTGATGCTGGTGATGCTGAGAGCAGTGACTGATGACTTTAAAATGCTGTTCTGTTAAAGTGCAGCATGGGTCTAATCTAATCAAGACAAATCAGATCATGAAACATAAAAGCTCTGTGACTGTTTAACTGTTGTACTTAACAAATTCTGAATTATTGAAATATAATCATTAGGCTTTGCTTCTTTACCCCAAGAAGTATAGATGTTGGGTAAACCACTGCTGAGTCAAAATTAGGCTATAATTTCAGTCATGGAGACATTGATTGTGATACAGTTACACTGCATTTAATTAAGTGGTCATTATATACTCTGTGCTTTTATAGGGTTTTCTTTTTTAAACAAGTCTTCAGGCTCTGCCTTCCAAAGGGTCTAAAGGCAATGCTGCTTTGTAGCTGCCTTAAGAACAAATTAAATTGACTTAAAGCACTGCACATGAAGTATCTCAAAATAAAACAAAAAGCAATAAGCAAAACCAACAAACAAATAAAATAAATCAAAACAGCTCTATAATCTTACTTTTTCATTTCTACATGTCAGTGTGCCAAATAAGCTGAAATACAAGCAGAATAGTCTAAATTGTTTATATGATAAACTTAGCTTTTAGCTATCACTAACTAACAGAAAACAGTTAAAGCAGATAAACTGTAATTAAACTTGTATAGTGATAGTCTTATAGGTATTAGAAATGACTACTAAAATATAAAAAACTTGCACTCTAAAACATGTGCTTTTACATTTTTGTTAATTCTGTCTCAGATATTGAAAAAATGGAAAGGGGGGAGCCACGCACTTATTCCGAGATCACAAACAGTGTTTCTGTTTGTGCGATTGTGGTTGTTGGGGTTTTGGGGGGTGGTTTTTTGGTTTTGTTAGCAAATCTTACTGAACTTTTACAGTTGTGTTACAATGTTAGCAGCTTAAATCTAATTTGGAGATGAAAAGAAAAATTATTTCATTGGTTTTTTTTGGAGTTTAGAGACTACTGTTTTTCTGTTTCACGGAGGGATAAAAGACTGCCTGCTTTCATATTGGAAGGTTATTGTTGCAACAAATAAAAGATCTTGGAGCTAGACAGAAGATCTGCTATTTTTCTCTTGTATTATTCATACACAGCATACAAGTAAAGATGGGTATGGTACAGTGTAATGTGTAGATAAAAGCTAGTCTGATTGGAAACACATTTTCAAAATCTGGAAATGGAATGCAGCAGTATGTCTTTGGCAGAGACTAAAGTCCTCCAGACATGCAGCTGTTCAGTGGAAGAAAAATGCTTAATGCTTTTATATGGCACTAGTGGGTGTGACTTAGTAGTAAGTCAAAGTGTAATCTAGCAGAAGAAGGGAATTTTTCCCAGAAACAGCAGTCCAAATAAAGTGAACCCCAACATTTACTATGCGTTCTGGGACAGGGAAAAAAAGGCAGATTTTTTTCATGTGTGGGGCTAGCAAGGAGTGAATAATTGAGAGGGGAAGGTGGGATGGATTCAGGCTCACTTATGAGTACAGTTGAGTACCTGAAAGTAAATCCACTCCCTTCATTTCTTTTCTACCTTTTAATCAGAATAATTTTATGGTCAGTTCTCCAATTAAATTACTATCCAAGAAAGCATAATTTTTACATCTATCATGTCATGTAATATTAAAACGGCTCAGCAGAGCTTTCCCCATATGAATAACTTAAATGAAAGTTGTGGCTTTTCAGAATTTAGTGAGTAAATGAGAACTGGGAAAAGATCTGTAAATCCGTGTATGAGAGGGAGTTCTTTTGTGCTGTTTACATGTATTTTAATTGTAGCTATTAATTTTCCATGCTTGAAACTTTGGAATATCTATGTTTTCATCTTAATTTCATAGATACATAGTCATTTGTTGTGGGCAGTTCCTTCAACTAAGGGAAGTGTTATGGGGGACAGTGTCCTAAGATACTGGTTGTAAATAGAAGTTCTGTATCTGAAATAGAATTAAGATTGACTTTGTGAATTGCATCCAATTATTCCTTTATTAAAGTATAATTGAATTAAAGAGCTGGTTGTGGTTCCCAATTAAAATGTCAACTTATTACAATGTATTGTTCTAAAATTTTATGTAAAACAAGGTTCTGGAAAAAGGGTGTTTGTTTGGGGGGAGAGTTTGTTTTTTACGATTTTCTGAAACATGTGCATTCTTACAAATAGCATGTAACTGAGTGTAAACTCTTAATGGGAATTATAAAAACTTGTAGCTTGATATGCCCAATATCTTAAGAAGAATGTGCAAATTTTCTCTGAGGCCAACAATCAGAAGCAGTATTTTAAAATACTTCTGCTCTCGTAGGTATTTGCAATTTTTACTGAGCAGGCAATAGATAGCAAGTATCATTCTTGTCACTGAATTAGAGGCTTGACTTCCACCTGCTTTTCAGTTTTGAACTCCTATGCAGGTGAGCGCTGGTCCCCAGAAAGCTCTAGGCATATCCACTCGTGGTGTTTTGCATAAGGCAGATTCCATAAGGTAGCTCATGTGCTTCAACTTTTGCAAACTAGCACACGCGGGGGCGGGGTGGGTCAGGTTATGCTTGTCCATCTTGGGAAAAAGTCAAAGGTGGCCGTTTTCAGGTGGCCGAGATTTCACAGTGCTTATCAGGTTTTTGGGGGCACACACTTGTGCGGTACACGTCCCGTGGCAGAGAGGGACTGCACAATTGCTCCTGTGGTCTGCACCCTTCTGAGACTGTGTACAGGCACCTGCATAACAAATCAGTCGGGCTTTCTGATTCTCTGATGCATTTTCTTCCGAGGTAAACTTCTCGGTAGTGGTCTTGTGTTGTTAAATACAGAGTTTCAGTGAAGTGTCTGAATACAAGTGTTATGTGTCAAAACACTTTGTTTCTCTAATCGAAGACTATTTATTCACAGATGAGAAAGAAGAAGGAATACTAGGTAGCATCCTTCTACCTAGTTTTCAGATATCTGTCCTTTCTGCTGAGGACCATATTAACCGCAAATATGCCTTCAAGGTAAGGGAATCAATCTTTCAGTTTAATTTTATGTCTGAAAGCACAATAGCCTAGTGATCAGAACTCATTTTACTGAGTAGTTATGCAAAAGAGGATTGACAAACAGCTTCTGAGACTGATTTTTGCATGATACAATAGCAGAGGATTCGGGTATTTAGCCTGATGTAACTATAGACATAACTATCAGAGTGAGAAAATGGATGAATATCACTTATTAGTAGTCTTTTATTTTTAATTCATGGATCTTAAATACTGTGTGTTGGTTTAGAATTGTAGATGCATCTGCAGCTGGACTTATCCCACTAATTAAAGCTCTTTAAATACAAAGTATCTTTGCATATAAATAAAAATAAGGTTTTATTATCAATTGAATCATAATATTACATGAATCATTGTTAGGAGTGTTTCACAGCTAATGTTTTTAATCATGATATAAATCACTCTGCTAAATATTTTCTCTTGATTTTTGTTGTTGTCGTTGTTTTATGAGCTCCTTTTGGCTCTTCTTTTGGCCTCCTAAGCAACACATCGTTTATTGACTATGGTAAGTACAAATTAAAACTTACTGTTTCATTCAGACTGCAAAAATCTATGCCAAAATCTTATTGATAATAATTAACATAATTTACATTAATGGATAGTCAAGATAGTTTTTAACAGATTGAAGAAATTTAAGGACTTTTTATTGAGCGTACTAATGAAGAAGCAGCTATGATTGAAAATTGTAGGGAATTATTTTGAAAATATGAATGCAGTGACAGACAAACATCGAAGTGTTCCTTCTGATGGTTTTTCTGATAATATTATTTGCAGAAATCTTATTATAGAAAACATTAGAGTTAGTATACGGTAACATTATTTGCCTCTTTTCTTTTACAGGATCTTATGTTTTTATTGCAATGACCATGTCATTTCCAATCAGGCAGCTCATCCAAACATGAGGACCTATTATTTCTGCACAGATACAGGGAAGGAAATGGAGCTGTGGATGAAAGCCATGACAGATGCAGCACTTGTGCAGACAGAACCTGTGAAAAGGTAGTGTGGATTGACAAAACAGTGGCACACTGTATTTCTTTTTCATATTTAGTTTGATTTATTTAAATGAAAGAGTTTACCTTAGAACAGAATGTAAGTTGGCTGAAGTAATTTCTCCTTATATTGCAGACCCCTTACAAATTTAACAATGTTGGATAAAATTTTGAAGTGGTAAAAATAGACTAAGTTCTGTTCTGAATATGGATGCCTTGAGTGTAAGGGGCTAGAAGAAAAAAAAAAAAAAAGACTCTTTCCTTTAGCCAGCAGTATCAAAAGAAGTCCAATGACAAAATACTATGTGCAGGCATGTTTGTCTTCCCCTGCCCTCCTGACTGAATAGCAATAGCAGCTCAACTGGTGGTAGTCTTTGGCTTAAAGCTGTCTAAGTCTCAAATTCACAACTGTAGTTTCTGGCTAAATTAAACAGTTGTGCCTATGGGCAACCTGTGGGGAGCAATTCTTGTTCATCATTAAGCTGTCATCAAATTTATACTTACCTAATCTGGAGCCTTATCCTTTATGTATCCATGTGTTGACAGAGAAAAGCGAGTTATCACTGGAAGCCTTGTGTTCTCAGAAACTGAATATTGTCTGCTGCTGTCTACCCAGTAAGAATAGTTTTCTCTCTGAAATGTGGTCCCTTGGGTCAGCTCCATGGCATCTATAATGGAAACCTCATCAGCTGAAAATTTAGAAGCTTCTCATTATTGATGGCACAGAAGTTATTGCTGATGGCTGCTGTCACTTGATCTGTTCTGCACTCTGTTAGTTCTTGCTACACTGGAGCTAAATGAATGGCAGCAATGCTGAGAAATGTTAAGTTTAAAAAAAAAAAAAAAAAAAATCACATAGATGCAGGTACCAAAGAAGGAGAAGGAAGGTACAATTTTTGCAGAAGAGTAAGCACATTCAATTTGTTGTTAAATTACAAGCAATCTTTCTGAACTTTGCCTTGCTAATGCAAGTCATTCCTCTTAACTTGTTCCTGGCATTTCTATATCCCATGTTCCAGTATGGTGCTGGCAGAAGCATAAAATGAATGCAGAATGATTAGACACTTTTAATGTTACATGTTTTAATGTTTTGTGAGCTTCTTAGTCAAACATAATGAAGCTTTTACTTACACCAATCTACAGGACATTCAGAAGTCTAACAGTAAATGAGAACACTTTTAAATTTGCACCTGTGCAACTTTTTAGTGACTAATCTTAAACAAAAGGTTGAAATCTTAGCTTTCATCTCCAAGATACTTTAAATATAGAGATAGTATATGAAGTATTTAATTCTCTGCATTGGACAGCATAGCAAAATAGCTTAACAGAAAAAATACTTTGTTCTCTGTACTTTGAAAAAATAACACATGTGCTTCAAGCTGTCAGGGGTCATGTGTGTTTTTCCCAAAATTACTGAAAATAAAAGATTTCAGCTTACAGAAAGGAGGAGTGGTAGGTCCAATTACCACAATGAAATTTGATCTGATTATGTATGATTTCATAATATATATGAAGATTTTATGGTTTTTGTCTTCTGTAACCCTCCTCAAGTTTGGGAACAGTCAATGTTATGGGGAAGGGGTGAGCAGAGTCAATTTGAGCATAAGCAAGTGGACACTTAATAGCATTTTCACCTTTTACTTCCTCTGTTCAGAGGTTTTAAGAGATTGCTCTTAAAAGAATGAAGTTACTTTACAAAATAAAATGTTTCATTCAGCTTAGTGAATAATAAACTTAATCTGAAAAATCAGTTTTGGTTCGCATTGTAAGTGTATTGCAGTTAGCTGTGGTAGCTTACAGATGGCGAAATGATTAAACCAAATCAGACCCACTTAACTTCTAACAAAAATCATGTATTGATTGGCTAAGCGCTTCATGGGGGGAATAATACTCAAGTGAGTCATTCTGACTCTCTTTTTGAACCAGTGAAATGACCTTCATTTGATATTTGCAATACTGTGAAGAATGAACGTTTGAAGAGGACATCGTTGTAGTAGAAAAAAAATTAGTGTGAAAAAAGTGCATCTCCGTTTGACAGAGCCTCCTTAATAAGTGTCGTCTTCATAGTCTCTCCCATAATAGGCAATGCTCTATAGAAGATACTTAGTAAATTATATAGACAGATGTTATGTTATTACTTGTGACATTTCTTTTAACGTAAGAAGCAAGCTAAAATGTTTATGTAAATATCAACTCTTTTGTGTGGTTCATCAATACAGCTGTACAGTCGTGTTAGCTGCCTCGGAGCCTACGAAGACACGTCGTGAGCTCCACTGCAGGCGGGTCGTCCTCCTAGGCTGCAGTGCCGTGGCAGCTATAATAAGATGGATGTGCAGTCCACTGCCACGAAGGGTGTTCCAGCTCCTGGAATGCTTGGCCATGCATTCCTACCCCCTTCTGTCAGCTGCATTGATGTCTGCCTATTTCAGGTGTTTGGCAGCGTATAGGCAAACAGTGGGGAGTCCCAATCCAGCTGAATTTATTTTACACCTTTCATCCAGCTATACGTGCACCTGCGATCTGCCTTGCATTGCTTTTGGTGCTTATCTTACTCCTTGGTGAATCTGTAGCACCCTAAATGAGTAGAAAAGCACTCGGTAGCAACAGCAGTAGTTTTCTGCCTGGATATGACAGGCAGAATGGACGTGCCAACAGCCAAAACAAGTGTCAGAAAAGCAACAGGAAAAGTGACTTATGTTATACCATCTTGTTGTTTTAATTCAGGCGAGAAACCTCAGGATGAAACAGAAGTAGATGTGACCTCTATTAAAAGTTTGTTAGTAGTCTTGAAATAATTACTTCAGAGAAAATAACATTTCAAGACCAGCAAAGTCTAAAAGACTTTTGTGTCTGTTAGCTATAATAAGGAAGAAAATCCTTCAGACATCTGTTTTCTAAAGAATCCATCTTTTGGCTATCAAACCAGTTCTTAAAATGAACCATGTAGCAGGATATGATCTTATCCAGAAGAAATACTGTTTCTTCCCTGTAAAAATCTGTTAACTATTAAGGATTGTATTACCTCATCTCTAAGTAGCCTAAAGTTTGGCATGCACATAGCTCTAAGCATAAATGATTTTGGTTCAGTCAAATTCAGCCAGTACCTTTGTTTCTCTCTTCTTTTTTTTTTTTTTTTTCTAGACGTTCTAACATTGTACTGAATACAGTTTTCTGACAGACTAGGTACTTACGATACAATAGCTAGAGTCATTAAGAACTTACTTCCTTAAATATCTATGTGAGCTGGTGTTGAACCACTCTGAAGTGCTTATTAATATAAAAAGGCCAATCATAAGTCAGAGTTTTTAGAGTATAGTTCTTAAATCTAGAAGTCAAGGTACTTCACTGCTTATGATACTCTGGAAAGCCAAACCCAACAGTCTGTTAAATTGAATGTTTCAGCTTTAAATAATTTCAGAGCTACAATTTGTATCTTTATTTTTCTGAGTACGTGAGTTCCTTCAAGACAAAAGACAAAAGGAATGTTAAAACACTAAGCTGGGCGGGGCGTGGGGGGGGTTGCCTGGTTCTCCATAAAATATTCTTACTTTCAACATACAGTTAGCAACATAATATGGAAACGAGATACTGAGGTGAGAAAATAAAAATGTAACCACTTCTTTTACAACTGATCTGCAGTCACAGCAGAACAACTCCTTTCTGATGTATAACTGCAGGGAAGAACAAACATTATTTGGTCCTATTGACTTAACTGTAATTACTCCTTTCTAAACATTTTTGTTTTAATTTTACCTAGATAGTAAATTCAAGTTTAATAATGTACTGAGAGACCTATCAAAATAATTAAACACAAATACTTTAGTCAGTGAGAAACTATTTAAGCCTATGACTCAAAATATGATCTCAAACAACCTCTCTGAATTAGCAAAACATCTTACTCACTCCACGTTGTATCACTGCAGACCACAGTTAAGTTGTATCTATGAGTACTGATTGCTTGCTTGTGTTTGTAGATGCTAATATCCACCAACATACTGATTTATCATTTTTACCCTAAATGCCAATTTCTCTACTCTCCCATGTTTGAGAGCATCATTTTTCTGTCCTTTCACTGTCAGCTGTGTGTGCTAAAGCCTTTGTTTCTTCTGAGTGATGCAGCATGTACTAAGAAAAGATATTTTACTTTTTTTTTTCCCTCCTCCTAGTGTAGCTACTTTCCCTGAACAGCACAAGCTAACCTGCCAAAAAAGCGCTTGTTTGCATAGCGACATCCACAGTGGGGGTTTACTGATGTTGCTGGGTTTGGAAAAAATGGCTTTTTCTTTTCAAATGCCTCTGCCTGGCTTTATTAAATCACAGTCCTCATGTCTATCTGAAACTTAATTACATGCCCCTCATCCAACCCTTTCAGAATTATTTTGTTTATATAAACCAGCAGAAAATAGTACTTTTCCTGCATTACTCTTCCATACATATTATTCCTGTTTGGCTGTGGAGAACTATAAATTGCATTCAGTATATGCTGAAAGTGCTCATTCGCTTCATCTTTTCCCTATTCCGTCCTCAAAATACCCTGCAAGTTTTGTTGAATATGTTTTTTGAGAGCTAAATATAAATATGGAGCCAAATATAAATATGGATTTATGTTTCTTATGTTTACCTATTAGTTTCTGATAATTCTTTCCCATTTGGATCCTTTGTTGTGGGAAGAGGTCTCTTGCTCACACTGGGTTGCCTGATTTGAAGCACAAAGTTCAAGGAGAGCCCAGAAGTCTATTTGAGAGTCAGTCATTCAGCCTCCACACCATCGCAAATAATGTCAGATATAAATGCTTGGCTCTGCTGTGTATAACCATAGTAACGAGTGATACAGCATAAAGATTGCATGGAAAAACAACTCTGTGATTTTGGAGTTTGTTGGTTTTTAATTAAGACAGACAGTGGAAAGTAGTACGATAGTGTGAATCGAACACTGTGCCAAGTCTTGCCACATATCTGATGAATGTCCTTAGAGATGCCACTCTCCCTCTGCACCACAGATTTTCCATCTGTAAAATGGCAACTGAGTCTCTGCTGTAAAGTACCTTGAGAAAAGATTGACATAAAAAGCTATATAAGGGGGTCGGTGGTACTATTAAGGCATGTTGCATATATTAATGCCCATGTTTAGGATTATTTGCAAAGTAGTCCTTACATTTATTTGTAAACTCTTGAGCGCTGGCTGAAAACTGAATTTTTAACACCCTTTTTTGACTTGCTAGTTGTGGGAATTGGAGTTTTCTATTCGTTTTCCTGTTTAGGGAATTCCGTCAGTTTGTGGTAGAACACTGGGTATTTCTGAGGTGGGAGGGAGGAGGTGATCCAGTTTTTTTCCATAACCTTGAGGAGGAACCTAGGCAGAAATGTTTGGTCTTGGGAACAGTCTTGGGGGGGGGGGGGGGGGGGGGGGCGGGGGATAAAAACAAAACACCTCACTTAAATTGTAGTAGGAGATGATCATAGCATTTCTTTGCTGATACTTGGAAATTATAGAAAAGGTGATGTAGGTATAGCAGTTCCACCACATGTCCTTCCCCACAAAATTCTACATAAAAAATGGTTCTACATAGGGATTTTCTTTCTCTGAAAGTTATGGTTGGCAGAAATATTACCCTTTCCTTTCTGCTAGCAGAAAACATCAGATGTATCTAACCTCTGCATTTAATAGTGATGTATGAGAAAAATATTGTGTTTAAAAATAATGCTGATGCGCATAGCCAAGGAGACATTCATGTTGGATTATTGGTAGGAATGTTTCCACTTGCAATACGTTTGACGTGTGTGTACGCTTTCACATCGGCAGCTCAGGAATAATCACTGAAGGAAAAGGACTATTTTGAGCTACTTATATTAATAGAGTGAATTTGGGAGGACTTGTATAACATTATGAAGTATCAAGAAGAGATTGGGATCATCACAGCTATGTCAGGAAGAGGCACGGGGGATAAGAGTCACACCCCTTGTTAACATGCAAAGTGCGTGAGCATTTCATTCTAACTCAGGCACAGTACGCTGAGGACATTGATGTCTTGCTGTTTCTGACTGATACATTTGAAATGGCGTACTTGTCAAGATAGGAGTCTTGATTCCTTTCACATCATGGAGAATTCATAGCAAGAGTAGGGTGGTAATGGGAGGTGCATTTGAAATTAAGTGTCCAATACTGTTAGCAGTGGGTAGTAATTTATAAGGACCTTAACAGTTTTCAGTCCTTTATGTATTTGCTGGGGTTCTGTCCTAAATAGTTGTTGGCCTGTTGGGAATTCATGTCTTAAATAATCTGTTGGGGAAGTGTAGACTTGTTGGACATTTAAGCCTGCTGTTCAAGATGGGGTAAGCAAAATGCTTACAGCTATATGTAGTTTGTCTACTTGGAATTAGACTATTTTTCAGAGGAGTGGTTATACTTGTGCTCTTGGTCAGTTGTGTATGTGATGGCCTTTTTACACATGGGTTAGGCATTTGAACTGGACATAGTTATAAAGCTGAATAATACATTTGCAAAAAAGATGCCAAACAGTGTGAAAGGTTAATTTGACATCATCTTAAAATAAAGATTTGTTCTTGCTTTGGTTTTATACAGAGATGTATTCTTAAAGAATTAAGATTCTTCTTTCCTCCCATACCAAAAAAATTTTGATCAAAACATTTTATGGTTTGGGTTGTTTTTGTTTGTTGTTTTTTTTCTAGTAAACTGAAAAAAAAAAAAAAAAGTCACTATCTGAGCTGGATGTTCAGTTTATGTCCCAGTACAGAAAATGATACAGCTTCTTGACACTTTGAAATTTTAAAAAGAAGATAGCTAATAGAACTGCATACACTGAGTACTTGTGTAAGTACTGTAGAGCAGTAACTGTTCTAAAAATATCATTATTTTTGTGGTACAGTTCCCTAAGTCAGCAGCTATTTTCTCCCTTAAAATTAGGGAAGCCACAGTTATTTTCCACAAAATGTGTGCCAGACAAAGTGATAACATACCAGCAAAACCTAATTGATGCCCATGACCATGAAAAGTTGTTTGCTTTCTTTAAAGGAGCTCATTATATGTTAAATTCAGCAGTATTGTGAATCACAAGCTGGTCAGCAATGTAATCTGGTACCATTTTTAAAGGTGGCTTTAGAAATCATCTGAATTTCAGGCTTGTTGACATCTGGAAGCTGTAGCGCTTGGAGAGCCACTGAATATTTTTCTTGTTGAATGTCCAGCCCTCCAGGAACTGAACATCCTATTTTTCAGACTCTGGCTTTATTTCTTCTTGTGCACATCTTTTCTAGGGGGTTAACTGGAATTTAGCTTAAAAAGTTTACCCTATGTTGTAAGTGCTTTTAAAATAGCAAAGAAATAGAGAAGTGTGGAAGAAAAAACACTTATACTCGCCAACCAGAAAACCCCCCAAACTAACCAAACAAAAAATAAAAAACACCAAACAAAACCCAAAAACCAAACCCAACACCACGAGGACCCCCCAAACCAAACCAAAACCCCAAAAAACAACAACAAAAAACCCCTGTCCTTGATTATTGTGAAATTATGTCCTAGATTTTTCTCTCAAAGACAAGATATAACTGTAAAATATCTGGACAGGGATTTGCTGAAATAAACCTGATAAACACCAGTACATACACTTGTCATTTTTTACTATTTTTAAATGAATGTGTTGTTGATGTTATAGCTTGTCATATATTCCTTTCCAGAGTAGAGAAGTTAACCACTGAAAATACACCACCTCGAGAGGCAAATAATATATCAAACCATCGGGTACTAATTAAGCCAGAGGCACAAAATAACCAGAAAAACAAGGAGGTGAACAAAAATGAGGAGAAGAAAGCTTTGGAAGCTGAAAAATACGGATTCCAGAAAGTTGGGCAAGATAAACCACTAACGAAAATTAACAGTGTAAAGCTAAATCCTTTGGGATCCGAATACAGGACTTTACCCATAAGCACGATTCATGCTGGACACTTTAGACCAGTTCATTTAAATGGGTCTGAGAATAAAGCTGTTGGTGTTGTCCTGGCAGACGCTGGAGATGGAGGTCAGCACAGTGTGGTCCAGTCACACATGGAGTCTGAACGAGTTATGCAGAGAACTAATTCAATGCTGCAGTTGGAACAGTGGATTAAAATACAAAGAGGAAAAGGACAAGAGGAGGAAACAAGAGGGTAAGTACTATGTAATTTATTTTTTTTTACTAGGCTTTCTAGCAAATACTAAGACATGTATCCTGGTGAGGTTCCTTTAGGTTTTGCTCTATATTACGTAAATATATAGTTCATTGTTCTCTGTAAGAAGTGCCTGGGTGACTGCTCAGAACAACGGATTTATTAAAGTTTTGCTTTTATTAACATTTGAGTGATTACTAATAGATTAAACTAGATTAAGAACTTAATAAATAAAAATGGCCAGAAACCCTTTTTGGGTGTTAGAAATTTCTCTATCCCAGAAGAGAGGTGTCATCAATCATAACAATTTTTTTTTTCCTCTTAAAATCTGTTCTTGAAATTGCCGTCTTCTGCATTTTTGTTCACAAATTCTTGTAATAATATTTTATTTAAAATTCTTTAAAAATATTCCAGGGATCTTTTAAACTTTAAACAAACTTTAATTGAAGAGAGAGAGAGAGAAGGTTTACCTAAGAGTAAGTCATAGAAATCTAACTAACTTGATGCTTAAAGCTTCTCTTCTCATGAAATTAAACATCTCCCAGTTCCAATATTGAGTTCCAATGCTTATTCATGAAGCTTTAAAATTATGTATGAATGATTGACAATATTGCATCTTGTGCCGACAGCAATTTCTCTGTCTGACAAAAGTGTAGGTACGTTGCTTCCAGGATGGCTTACAGACAAGCAGTTCTAGAAGTAAAATATAAAAGTTTTCAATATCACATTAGATAGGAAGTATGGAGATGCTATCACAGGAGGTATTTTGAAGAGCTGGAAATTAGGGAGTTTGTGTATGGATAGATGATAGAGCAGAGCTTAAGATAGAACCAAGTTCAGAAAATGTGGTTTCTGCAAATTTCAAAATATGGCGGTTGGGGGCTTTTCAGTTTTTGCCAAAACTTGAAAAATTTACATTAGTTTGACTTACAGTTGCCAATATTGGTTGAACATTTCCTCATTGCCATTAGTCCTTCATTAAATATAATTAGGAATTGTTCATGTGTTGTTTCATGAAACACTCCACATAAGCAGTTTGATGAAGTTTGAACTTGCAGTGCAGACAGCGACTTGCACACCCTGACATTTATTTTGTAATGCATGCTGCAGAATGAGAACTGAGAAGGCTCTTTGATGCAATTAGTGGGGTTTTTTTAAAGTGGACTGTAAAACTTGCAACAAAACAGTAAAAATTTGAATAGCTGTGCCATTTTTCAGTTGCAAACAAGTATAAAAACCCTAAAACTGATTTCATTGCGGGAATCAAATAGAGGGAAGTACTGTTAACAATATGTTACTAATTAACAAGATTTTATTCTTGACTATAGAGAACACTTGTTGCTTAAATAAGGGTGGCACTGATAGCACAAAGGGTATGCTTTCAAATGCAGTTCTACATAAAAGTGGCAAACTGAAAAGAATTTGCCTTGAGCTATCTTTTTTTGCTTTGTGTGGAAGTGGTCTTGAATAATGATCTAAATTTCTAATGTATAGTGATGTCTTTAGAATGTGGTTTCATTTAAATTTTAAATTTTACTTTTGTTCAGATTGCCAGTTTCTGGCTGGAGACAGAAATCTAAGTAGAATTGAAGTTGGTGAATGAGAGTAGCAAGAAGCTCCAGTTTATGTTAAAGCTTAAGGTTGGGGTGAGAGGCTAGTAAGGCTGTTTGTCATAAGTCCTGTTCAACTCATAACTTGAAGTTATGAGAAGAGTAGTCTTCACTTAATGGGGAAAAGTTGCTGACTTTTAACAAAGATGCTATGCATTGTATATGTCTCTCTGATGTGTTAGAGAAATCATGGAGAACAAAACTGAGTATCTCTGGTGTGTCAGACTGAAAAAAAAAATTAGTTCTTTAAGAATATTAAATTTTTAACAAACAGATTCAATTAAATAACTATATATAAAATAGGAGCTGTTAGCTGCCCTCAATATGGAATGAAAAGACTTCACTGTAAAGCTACTAATTTTTTAGAGGAACAGGCTGACCCCTTAGTAATTTGACTGCCTGCAAAATTGATGAGAATATGGCATTGTAGTTTTTTAATTCTTGAAGCTGTTATCTGCCATTTCTGTGGATCTAGACATCTAGTTTTGCAAGAGCCACACAAATAAAAGCAACTGATGCCTTGAGGAAGACAAACCCTTTTTTTAAAAAAAAAAAAACAAAAATATTTTTTAAATAAAAACTTTCCACTTCAGTATCATTTTATTTAATTTTGCACAAGTCAGCTACTAGTAAATGTTTTCACCAAAAGCGGTCCACTTGAGTGGTCTTTCTCAAATGTGAAAAAAATATTATAGAAGGGTTGCCTGGTACTAAGTGAGGTTTTTTGTTGCTGCTAACCCAGGATGTGAGACTCTGTCTCCCCACCTTGCCCATATAAGCTTCATCCTAAGAAATGCCTGCTGTACAGCACCAGGTTTCCATCTTCACTCTGCCACCCTTTGCTTGATTCACATGTGGAAGTTCTGTATTCTGGACCAGCCGGTATTTGCCTTCTTTAGGATGAAGGACTATTTTGAGGTTTCGATCTGAGGGTATTCATAACATTGCAGGACTGAGCCTCTAGAAGTTTAGCAGCAAGTTTGCTTTCCCAAATAGTCCAACCTGGACACTGGAACCAGTATTGCCACCCAACAGTAATCCTAGAAACAACCTCTAAAGGTGTCTATGAGGAGTCTATAAACTCACGTGGAAGCCTTTTTTTCACATGGGCACATTTGT
Organism: Astur gentilis; assembly: GCF_929443795.1. Taxonomy (NCBI): domain Eukaryota; kingdom Metazoa; phylum Chordata; class Aves; order Accipitriformes; family Accipitridae; genus Astur; species Astur gentilis. The sequence goes on along the minus strand of NC_064897.1, from coordinate 12,873,266 downwards.
AGGGAGCTTTTTACGATGGCAGTTGCAGAAATATTTTGCAACTTCACAGTGTGCGTGACTGCTTGACTGGCTGCAGCAGTCTCCCTTTGTGTGCGGGGCAGCCGTAAGCTGCAGTACTGTCTAAAGTTGTTCTTTGGATTCGACTAGAATGACGTTTTTGCAAGTATCAACAGGACATTGGTGAACCTGTTTTGATTTTATCAAATGATAAAACCAAGGCTTAATATTGAGGTGGTTGGCCTTTTTACAGTTTTCATGGTTTACCAATAGAAGTCGGATATGTTATCGTCTTAAATGTTCTACAACATAGGAATTGCATGCAGACTTTAAATTGCTATCTTTACGTAGTAAAAACTTCAGACAGCTTTTCATCAGGTTGTCTGGGATATTTAAAGGATCCAACAGGATTACACTGCCCATTTGATTAATAAAATGGGAGAGGAGCTTCAGTGAGTGAGGTGTATCTAGCTACCGGTTATCTTCATTGAAAACATCGGGCTTCCCCATACCCACTTGTGAACAGCTACAATAACATTTTCAAAGTTAGAAATTGAACCCCAAAGGGTCTCGGTTGTTTGTTTTTTTCAATATGGAGATGGAGAAAAGCACTTATCTTTAATGGTATGTTACATGAAGAAATTTAGAGGTATTTAAGCAGGTTTTACAGCAAAAGAATAGGATTTAGAGTCCATTTCCCCGTTTTATATTTTTTTTTGTGAGAATGGAAAGCTGTCCAATCTACAAAATGGAGATAATACTTCATTAATTCTTAGAAAGCTGCAGAAACTGTAGCAGATTGTGTACATAAAGCTCTTTATAGCAGTTTTCATCTCCAAAATGTTACAGGTGATCATAAATACTCAGCTTAACTATTTTCAGTGAAAAGTGGGTTTTACCATCATCAATTTCCTTGATAGTTATTCCATAAGCATCTAACATGCATAATGCTGGTTTACCTTGCCATTTGCCCTACATCTTTAATGTTTTTGTGGCACTGAAGTAATTCAAAACCATCTTCAGATTCTGGTGCCTCGTAGTGGCAGGGATTTTAGTTTGAATTAGTCTGTGATGTAGTTAGAAGCTGCTGCCCTCTGAGGGCTGAATCATGTCCAATTTGAGATCAGTTTTGTTGTCTGTGGGCAAGCATCTATCATAGATGTGATCAGTAGCAAAACGCTTTAAGAGGTGCTCATCTGAATTTTAGATAAGGGTTGAATGAATCAATGTTTATGACCTAGATTTTGTCCTCTGAGAAAGCAAGAAATGCTTTGTCATACTTAAGCATGCATTGATACGTGGTATGGAAAATTTTGCATTTCAACTAATGCTGAAAGTTGGTAAAAGACTGTAGCACTCCAGAATTTTAATGTGGCAACAAATTAAAGAATAAGCCTTTGAATTCATATCTGAGTTGAAAAGCAATACAATATTATTATAAAACAAAGATATTATTTTGCTATGTGTTTCACTTGAGTAGCTGATACGGAATGGCTTGTCCTTGACAATTGCAAAATGTAATTTCATTAGACAATTGCTGCTATTTTTCCTTGGTCTGCTGTTAAAAAAATATATTTTTATTTTTTTTTATGTCCATAGTAATTGCTCAAGATCTTCTTAGGGAAACAACAGGAGATTTTTTCACTTTTGAAAAACGGGCTTTTATGGAAACAGGATAGAACTTCAAAGCTTTCAAAACTCTGAACTGTCCAGCATATAGACAAGTTACAAGATTTGATCTAAACTTAACATTACTAAACTGTTCAACTGGTAAAAAGATGAAATATGGATTATATAATCAAGCAGCTAATCAGAGAGAGGATCGAGTTTCAGCTGCCGCAGTATATTCAATCAATATAGTTGATTCTTTAATTAATGGTTGTCTTGATTTTCTTGCATGTTTTTAAAATGATACTTGTAGTATTAAAAAAAAAGAGTTAACTAGATAAACCTAACAAGTACTGAAAAACTCTATTGCCATAATATTAATGCTGTCCCCTAATAAAAAGAAAATTTGTGTTTCAGCATAATCTCATATCAGACGTTACCAAGAAACATGCCAAGCCATCGACCTCAAGTTTTACCTCGTTACCCGGAAGGCTACAGAACACTGCCGAGAAACAGCAAAGCGCGGCCAGACAGCCTCTGCAGCGTAACGCCATCGGCTTACGACAGAGCCATGGGACCAGTTACAGCCGAAGAAAAACGGAGGTCGATGCGCGATGACACAATGTGGCAGCTCTATGAATGGCAGCAGCGTCAGTTTTACAATAAGCAAACAACTCTCACTAGACATAGTACTTTAAGTAGCCCAAAAACTATGATTAATATTTCTGATCAGACGATGCATTCAATTCCCACCTCACCTTCTCATGGTTCAATCGCTGGTTTCCAAGGTTATTCCCCACAGCGGACCTACAGATCAGAGGTGTCTTCACCGGTGCAAAGGGGAGATGTAACTATTGATCGCAGACACAGGACGCATCATACTAAGGTAAAAATAATTATTTTAATAGTTGAAAATCTTATTTACAAGGATTTTTAGTAGAAAGTATACAGTTACTCTAAAACTTATGTTGCACTGTATTTTATTATAATGAAAATTAAGTTAGATCACTGTTTTCATGGAGAAAGGTTTGATTTTAAAAAGCATTTAAAAATGTAAAGGTAGTAAAAAGGCATTTTTTTAATACACAAAGTGAAAACATGTTGTCCCAATACTTCTGTCCTTGATACTGTGTTTCTCTGAAGGAAAGAAATGGAGTCAATAGGCAAATGTTCATAATAGTTTGTTGTATGTACAGAAATCTTTCTCCTATCTTGTTTTAGCTGGAACTCTGAGGACTGAAAATCCCAGATTTCTTTCCACATGCTGTTTTCTATTCTTCAGCCACAAGTTTGCCTGCCTTGGGTTCCAGCAGAAAACTGAACATAGCGGTTTCTTTTGATGCCTTTGAATTATTAGGGAGATCACTAAAGATCAGAGTCTATTTGCACACAACCTTAGCACTTGACTGGTGTAACTTTGCTTGTCTTCATCAGTGAGGTGGAGACACAAAGAATTGTAAACGGGGTGCCGTATGTGCCTCTCCTATATCCATCATGCTTGTGTTATGCATGTTTTTTTAATGGATTGGAGGTAATTACATAAAAATTACTTTCAGTTGGATATAAAAGTAAAGTTTGTGTAAAATGCTCCTGAACATTATTCCTAAATCTTTATCTTGGGTGTCTTTATGTTTCTTGATGCAGGAAAAAAAATCTTTAACTACATCTTAAAGCAGCTTAAGTTTAAACAACTTACAGTTCATTACTAAGTCTTGGGTTTGGAAGTTTTTAGGTCCCTATCAACAAAAGAGTCGTTTTGACATCCTTTATGTCTCAACTGCACTGGAAGTTTAGTAGTCAGTACTTCTCACACATCTGAGAAATATCACTAGGGTCAGTGCTGCAAAGCATGTGCTTACTTGTCCTTTCAGCCGTGTTTTGCTTTCTGATATCTTTTTCTCCCTTGTGATAGACTTTATGCTAGCATTTCATTTCATATTTAGTGTCTTTTATACAAGACCTCTGTTTACCTTTGGTTTTTCATGCTATTTGGTTCATATTTTTTTAGTTACACAACTACCTTTTGCCATTAACTTAAAAACACAGACATGTTTTTAAGAGGGAGACTAGCTATTTCAAATCAGTAAGGTAAATTAAGATTTAAACCCCTCTATCTATATAGAGGTCTTAGTTTTTTAAACAGCTTTCAGTGATGGGTGAAAAATGAAAATTAGTGTTTACATGGGCTATCAGTAGGGCAACAGCTCTGAGGGAGGACTGCAAATTAAATGAATGCTGAAAGCTGGGATATTTCAAAAATTTAGTGCTAGGCTACTCAAGTGTCCTAGATAGTAGATCAGCAGAGAGCAGAACTGGCCAAAGCTGGCACAAATCATAGCAAATTTGTCATGAGCATGAAGTTGGCTTGACTTTTTTTTAGCATTTAATAGTTTTTCAGTTTTTTAGATAACTATGGATCATACTGTGCTATTTTGTTTTTGTACAGCATGTCTTTGTGCCCGACAGAAGGTCAATGCCAGCAGGTCTGAGTTTACAGCCTGTTACTCCTCAGAGTCTCCAAGGCAAAACAGTGAGTTGGATTTTTATTTGGTACATCAGGGTTCTTTTAAGATTAATGCTTTAAGTATGAAGAGGCAACACTGAAATTTTAATCTATTCAAAGGTTGTATTACATGTAGCCTTTATTTTAATTATCAGGGATTTTTAAAGCAAATAAAATATTCCTCTGTGGTTCCATTGAATTCTGACAATATTGTGTAGCTGCCGAGTCCAGATTTTCTTTGAGAAATTCAGATGATTTTTTTTTTTTAATCATCTTTGATCCATTACTGAAATTCCTGGGAGAAGGTAGAATACATCCCAGAACACTTATTTCTCCATTAATTTAGAAAATCCTAGAAGTATAGTTCACCTTTTTTTGGGAAAACTTGAGGATGCGAAAATTGCATTTGGTAAAATTGTGTCCTTTCTGACATCTCCCGTTTTACTGTGGTAGAGCTGAAATTCTCATTGAAGGTATTTCATCAAAGTAATATTGGTGAATACCATCCACCTTCCTAATTCAAAGATGACTCTTAGCCAAAAGCTAAGAGATAGTCCTAAACTTTTGTCATATCTTTAACAGTTTTTGTCTCCTTTCCATAATCTTTCTCTGTCCGTCGGAAATTACTGTTTGAGAGAGTTATGAATTAAGAATACAGATTTTGAATCATGCTGTGGGCAACAGCTCCCCAGTCCATCCTTCCACTGCCTCGACCCCTGTTTCTTGCACTTCCCAGCATGAATCCCTGGCACCTTCAGCAACTTAGGGGTTGGCCTTTGGTAGCTGGTGCCTTATCTCTTCACCCTGTCTTCGGCAGACACTTCTTTGGGTTCACGGCCCCATCAGCTCCCCTGGGCTGAAGCAGGGCTGATGAGCAGGGTAGGGGGCAAGGAGGTCCAAGCTTCTGCCTGTAGAAACCAGAAGTCCTGCCCACAGCACAAGCGTTGCAGGGGCCAGAGGAGGAAACCTGTAGGTAGCTCTTTAAACAAAATGTTGTGCTGTGGTTGTTGCAAGAGTCCCAAGAGCTGTATCAAAAGCACACCACTTACAGCAATGTCAAAAATGTTTGCGACAGTGTGAATGTCTAGAGAGGAGCAGGAATTACTGTTCGATGGGCTCCTCTATGGAAAAAAGTTTGCTTGCAAACGTTGCATTTAAGTACCATTAAAGAGTTGATTCCTAATGCACTAAAATCGGGCTTTTGCAGAACATACTGAGAAGAGTTTTGATCTTGAAAAAGTGATTCACTGTTCCTTTTGTTTGAAGATGCTACTTTTAATTCTCTTATTTCTAAAAATGTTTTCTCGTGCTTTGAAATGATGTTAATTTTCAGACTGAAAGAATTGTCACTGATTTCTGGAGAGAACTCGAAAATGTCTTGTATAGCAGTCTAGATTTTTACGCTTACTCTCTGAAATTAAGTATTTCAAATCCAGGTATTGAAAGAATACTGTAAGAGGAAGATTGGCCATTAGACGATTTGGCTTTGGTGTTGGTTTTGACAACTGAAGCTATGTGGCGATCCCTTGCTCCCTCTTGTGGGTTACTTTGGTATGAGCTCACAATGGTGCCAGTACCACGCTTAGTCTCGGGGATTTTTCTTCTTTATTCTAAGAAACTGGTATTCTTTTTTCAGTAATTTAATATGTGGTTCTCTGGAGCTTTTTTCTTTACTCTGCTTTGGGGAAATTCTGTGACTGTGGGAAAGAGCAAGTGGGGTTTTAGGGGTTTTTTTGTGTTTGGGTTTGTTTTGGGTTTTTTAACTCACAGAACTTGTGGGGACATCAAAATGCTGGGTGAATATTTAACTTTTTATAAGGTTAACTTCTGGAGAAGTGTAAGAAACAGAAGCAAACAGGAACATAAAAAAAATATGTGTTAATGGGTTTGTTTTCTTTAAAGTATTGCTAATAGAAGTGGCTCCCAGGAATGGTTCAGGTAGTTTCCCAAACTGACCTAAACTGATCTGTGTGGAATTACCTGACAAATACCCATTTGAGTGTGACTTTTATTTCCATTATATATATATAACCTTGGACTTTAAATACTATTCTTCATCCCTTCCTAAGGCCATATTGTACATCTTAGTCATAAAAGTCAAGCAATAAATTAACTGATAGCCTCAGACCTGTGGAAGGTGGGATGTAAAATTATTTTTGTCACGCTTGGGCAGTTTTATTTTGTGAAAGGTGATTGTTTCTGTTGTAGTTCGGTTATCGTGGGGGTTTTTATTATTTTTACTCTTAATTTTGGCCATCCTTTCACCAAGCTTAAATGGCTGTCCATGTACAGGTACTGATATCCTAAGGGCTGGAATTATCTCCCCCTTTACTTAAGTCAATATCATCAGTTTGATATGCATGTCAGAAAAAGTTTGAGGGCTGCACAGACTTTCTCCTGCAAAATCCTCACTTGTTTTTGTCCTTTATACAGAATGTTCCACTTCTACAGCATTTGCAGTATCAATTGTTTTGAGTAGTTAGAAGTTAACCCTTCGTTATATATTTGAAAGTGGTCAATTTGGGGAAGAATGGTGTATCTTTTGTTGTATCACTATAGAAAGTTTTTGTAAGAAAGATACTAAGAACCCTTAATTTAATTAAGTGTTGTTTAGGATACCAATTAACCTTTTTTCTACTCTTTGGCTTCGCACACTGCACTCCTTCAGCCAGAGGAGCTCACGCTGCTGCTAATAAAGCTGAGACGGCAGCAAGCTGAACTGAGTAGTATCCGGGAACACACACTAGCACAGCTCATGCAACTAAAACTTGAGGCCAGCAGCCCAAAGGTCAGCTATAAAGCAATGTGTGTCATGTACCATTCTCACTAACTTGTAGTCATTCATTAATCAAAGTTTGCATTGTACCGTTAGTGCAAAATTTTCTGACTGCTATGGGAGTAGAATAGAGTAACACTGGTTGTGTATGTGATGTTTTGCTATTAACCCTTTGAGGCCTTACTCATAGCTTTTTGATATTAGCTAAGTCAAAATTACATAGGAACAATTCAAACTATATGGTCGTTAAGTTAAAAGTTAAAGGTTTTTTACCTATTGTTATAATCAAAATCAGTGGTGATAGATCATGAGATTAATTTATTGTTTATACTGCCTCATATCAGATACAATCTTACTTGTAATCTGTGTAGAAAAATCAGGACATGTTTAAAACACAGATTTATCAAAGGGTTTATAGTTCTCTGTGTAGTAGAAATTTACGTTAGCTTACTGTATTTTATATGTAAAGCCAAATTGTAATGTAGTAGTTTGTAGTCTGATTCATGGCAAACTTTCATCAATTCTGTTTTGGGATCAGAACTTGTTAACACTTCACCAAAAAAAGCAGATAAAAGCAGCATTATATTTCTACATAAAGCAGAAAGATCACTGTCTAGTTTACATCTTTTAAAGCTCTTTTCATACGTTCTGCACTTTCTGTCCCTTTCCTTTTTCTCCCTGACTGCTGCCTGCTAGAATGAGATTCTTTCACATCACCTTCAAAGGAATGCCATATATTTGGATCATCAGGTGGGATTTGCAATTTTCTTGTGTGTTTACATTTCTTAATGCTTTTTGCCTGCTCCTATCAAGCTGGAAATATTTGGGGAGAAGGATTTTCAGTGCTTTTTATCAAATTGGATATTTAATACACACCCTTTTTAAGTAGCACAGAATATCTTAATCAGTTACAAATTTGACCTGTAATGGAAAAAAAAATAATCTCAATTTAAAATTTGTCAGAATACCGTAGCCACCCACCAATTAATTTTTCTGTTCCTCATTTCCTTCTTTTAATAACACTAACTGTAGTATTGTATCATCTTTAACCGGAGGTGTAATATATTTCCAAGCTCATATGACACACATGCAATTTATAGAAACTTCTGATAATTTTAGTTTTCTGAATTAAGAAGAATTAGATGTTTCTACAGGACACTAAGTGAAAGGGAGGTCAAACAGGAAAAAATGTTTTAAGCAAATCATAGCATGGGTCATTACTTTTTCTCCTTTTACTCAGTTATTTCTTAAAGGTTTAAAAGATTTTACTTCTTTACAATTTCTGATAACTTATGGAGTGAGGGTACGATTCTGACTTCACTAACATAATTGATTGCCAAGCGAAGAATTGTGATATCACATACCTCTTTTTATGGGTTTGTTGCATGATCAAAAGGGATTTCTGTACAAGTTATGTGTGAGAAGTTTTTAAATGGGAAATTTTTGCTGGCACTTATAAAAGACAGTCATAAGTGCTTAGAAGAAACATAAGCAACTACATGTCCATTAGTTAAAGATATGAAAATCAATACAGCTTTTTCTTTTTCTAATATTCTGTCTTCTAATGAACTTTATCAGCCTTACCCTTAAAACGAACTGTTCTTGGAACTTTTATGTCCTACCTGTTCCTGTAATAGGATTTCAGTGAGTTACTAAGAGCCACACACTCAGGCAGAGACATCCACACAGGTGCACTTAGTTCACCCAGTGACTTTATTTTCCTATTATCTCTTGAAAACAAGGTGTGAATTGTGACAAATTCAGTTAGATGCCAATGCATTTCTAAACATCTCTGTCTTAAGGGGCTGCAGGAGGTCCAAAACAGTAGGGAAAAACTGCTTGCTAAATTAGGCCAAAATATTTCATCCAACTCAAATATTTCCAGTTTATAATGTTTTGGAATAAGGGAGTAATTCTGTCTTCAACAGTGTAATTCTTTGCCAAGAAAAGATAACTGTCTATGTGAAGTGTAAAACTGTGTACCATGCTGTTGCTTGATTAGCCAAGCTTGTGAGTTTAATAGACAGGATTGAACAGAAAGAATTGCCTATATATAACATGCAAAGTGGTAAGAAGGATTTTCTTTTTACTTGCATCAGATAAAATTTAGAAATGTGATGTGATAAACATTAATTTAGGAAAGCGTCTAAATCTTACAAATGTGCCATAATTACCCCTACCAGAGATACAAGAAATCACTGCACTTCTTACAGTAAGAAATCATTAACAAGTCTAAAATATATTACCTTAATTACAAAATCATGGAAGAGCAGGTTGGAATACTTGTCCCAGTTTCTGATCAGTTTTTCTTTTTTTCCCCTTGTCTTAATATAATCCTGCAACCTACCTGTATGAAATAAATACCCCTGAGACTCCCTTTGCTCTGAGTACCACTGCTTCTAGGGGTGGTATCTCATTATATCTTTTTATTACTTTGTCCATTATCAGTTTTCTTTTATGTTGGGAAGAAAAAAATCAAAGATTTTTTAGTCTAGTTGAGACCTTTCTTCCTCGTTATCCACAACTGTGACCAGCTTGCATAATCACTTGCCCTCTTTGAATTTTAAATGTCCAGTGTACTTAAATAAGGTATTTCCGCTTGTATTAATCCCTGAAAAGTCTCAAAACCTGCTTTGCCTAAAGCATGTGGTGGAACTCCAGTCCTGTTATCTTCAACTCTCACCTTCTTGGTCGCAAAGAATCCAGTACCGTGCATAACAATAATTAGTAAGTTTGTACCAAGGTTGCACAGGTGAATTTTTCAGGCAGACTAAAGTTCATGTGTAGGGAGGGCAACTTTTATGCTGTTGCAGTAAGTTGGTGTCTACTGGGTAGGTGGCTTTCTTATCAAGACTGAAGAATATCCCATAGCCTTTTTTAAATCATACTTTGGTTTTGTACTGCTGTTTCCTGTTGAGATGCTTAGAAATTCTTATGTTACACTTCTTGATGTTTTTGTGTTACACTTTCAGAATTTTTGTTGTTGTTGTTGGAGTCCAGAGGTAGGGAAGAAAAGATTGAAGAGACTTGACACACTTACATGCAACCATATGATTTCTTTGATGTCTTATGGCCCAAAGAATGATTGTCCAGCATCCTTTTTTTTAAAGTGAGGTTGTGAACCACTCTGCTGGCTCAAGGTTCATAGAGAGGTGGAAGAGAGACTCATCTGCCTTTTAGGAAGTAGTTCCTGCAACACAGTTAGCAACCCTAGCCAATGATGATTTGTTTGCCAACGTGGGATGGCAATGAGGGCACATATAACCTCAGTCTTCTGCATTATCAAATTTTAAGGGATGACTTATTGTGTATTACTAAATCCGAGCCAGCAGTCTCCTTAATGCATTTGTACCCAGTAAGTACAATAACAGGAATGAAAAGTAGGAATTTTTTTCAAATAAAAGCTAGACACGCTTTTTTCTCCATTGTAAATAAAGCCGGGGCAGGAGGTCCCACTTGTTGAACCTTTCTGTTACTATGGAGAATTCCAGCAAACCAGTCTTTTAGTACACTTCTGAATTTTATGTTCATAGTAAAACTTTTCTTTGGTTGAAAAACCCTTTTCTACGGAGCTCAAGCTATGTATGTAAAACTCTCCATGCGTGTTGTCATAGTGATTTCAGCATATCCCAAGTTGGTTTGTTACAGTAGAAGCTCTACTAAATTTCATTTAGTCTTGGAGCTTTTTTCCCCATTTGTTGAAATGGCTATTTATGTAAATAGTTTAGGTGTTAAGTAGTTCATATACTTCTGCTGGTACTTTCATTTTTAATTTCTTTCACTTTTCAAAGGGTGCATAAAAATAAACAGAACTTGAACAAGAAGTTGTCAAATAAAGAAATAAAGGAGTGCAGGTCCCACAGCCAACATCCATACTGTCTTGGTGTTTCGCTTCAGTTTTTTCCTCTTCACCACCCTCTTTCAGAGATGCTGAAGGTGGTTCTGAATGTAGTAAATTAGGGGAGGCCGGAATAGCACAAGGGGGTTTGGATAGAGCTGACAGATATCATGTATTATATCTGGTATCTTGTGTTTCAGCCTAGAATTCTATGTCCTATATTGGCAAAATACAGGATACTGCTCTTACTTGTATTTTTCAGGTTATCTGGAAAAGGTAGATTGAGCTGACCCAGCCACCACTGTTGTTCTTTCTGCTGCTTTTTTTTCCCTTTTACCTCCCCAGAGGAAGAAGGGAGGCTCAAGGACAGGGGCTCTGTAGGGTGAAAAAAAGTCTGCGCTGCAGGCAGCATTGATGTGAAAAGGCAGCAGGAAGGAAAAGTGCTTTTTCCTTCTTTTTTTGGACAGAAGATTAAAGAGCAGAGGACAGGTGGGAGAAAAGCTTGGTCAGGTCCTATTGCCACTGCTCTTACCATCAGGAAGCTTGAGAGGAAATGGGTAAAACTGCCAATCTGAGTCTTTTGTCACCCAAAACATATGGTCTTATCAGTGAAGTCAACTGTCCTGGTAGGGAGCCGCTGTTCCAGCTGATCGCTGCCACCAGAACAGCACATACTGAAATGTCATCTGTATATAGGGTGTTATCAAACACAGAAGAGAATTTAGGAAAAGGAAGGAAGAGAAAAATTGTCAATAGTTTGGCTTTACAAGTTTAAAACACAAAATACCCGCTCAGGTACTCACTTGTAAATAATGTAGCTGTTCATATAGAGCATATGTCAAGGTGGTATTTTTTTCGTTGCTTCCAACTGGAAAATGCTTTTATATACTACATTAGTAAAGAAAAAAACCCAAAGATGAAGCATCACTTCTGGGAAGAAAGTGTTATTTACTAGAAGTAGAAAGTTATAAAGCCAGAACTGATGGATTTTCCTTGGCTTTACTGCTGTGTTGCTGTGTGGCATCAGGCAGTTCACACTTCAGTTTGCTTATAAAAATCTTAATTCCAGTTTTTGTGACTTCTTTAAGTGGAGAGACTCTATAATGCTATTAGTATTATACATAGGATCTAAAAGGCATCCTTTACTGTACAAATATTTTTTTTTTTTTGGAAGTGAGAGAAAATCAAGGCTTATTTCTGTTGTGAACAAGCAAATATTTTTCCTTGAGCTATTTATTCAATGTGAATAGTGTCCAACTTCAGTTTGAGCGTAGACTCCTGATAATACTTTAAGAACACAAAATAGGTATCCTCTTCACCTTTTAGAGCATGGGACTTGCCATTGTGTACAGCGTAGCTCTAGTTTACTTTGACAGTTCTTCAGTATGCATTGCCTTGCATGTGTGCTAGCTTTAGTTAATGGAAGGTTTGTGACAGATACATATTCCCTCAAGAACTTAACTTCTCAATAGTTAAATCTCAGTATTATTTGGAAACGTTATTTCCTAAATGGACAAAAAGCTTGCTATATTTGACTGCTACAAAGGCTCTTTGGTTGGCATTACTTTACCAATTATCTGTTTTTTTCATCTTTGTTCCATAAGGGCTTAAGGAACTGGAGCTTTTCTGGAAATAACTGGCCTTTGCAGTGTTAGATAAGCACAGTTAAGCACCAATGGTAGTAAAAATATTGGAAGAAGTCCTATAAATCAAAGTTGGGGCTGGCTGGAGGACAAAACATTACTTAGGAACATCTTCTGCGGAAATCCACTTTTCTTCTATTCTAATCTGGATAAGAACAATCTTTTTACAGTTACACAGAAATTAATTCCGGTGTCTGTTATCAGTCAGAAAGGAAAAATTTGAAATTCTGTAAAAAAGAATTAGCCAAACAGCCTAAAGCTGTTGAAATCCTCCTAATAAAAATGCATCCAAACCAGTATACTCCTAATAAAATATTTCAGCTTCAAAGCAGTTTTTCCTTTACAAATATTTCAGTTGGCTGTAGTTTGATTGCTTGGCTTTGGACCTTATTGTTGATCTTACTATTGAGCTATCTTTTGGTATCACCCTGTGCTCCCGCTCTCTGGACAAAATTTTAATGTAAAGGGAGAACAACTTCTTGTGTCAGTTCTCGTTTTCTGTTTATGTATACTGTAGATGATGGTGCCAATGGGAGAGGTTGCTCGTTTGTTTTTTTTTTCCTGCCTTGAACAAACAGACCATCATAAGCTTGCCTTCTTAAGATAAGGTACTATTTATTGGGTGATGAACTTATCAGCTTATCAGACTTTAGTATGTATAAAACAACAACAACAACAAAAAGGTCCTCTATCTGTAACAAGAAAAATGTGACTCCTATAAGGAGAAGAAAAAAATACTTCTCCAAATGTACAAGTTAAGTTTTTTCCTAAGTAATTAGGGGCAAGAAATTCCAAAAGGCATCAAAAACTCAGGCTTTCTGTTGCATTTCAATCTGTGAGACAAAAACTTCCCATGCAAATTCATGGTGAGTCCATATATATACATGAAGACAGAGTGAAAGATCATAAATATTCATACACACACTTCCTTCCTGTGTAACCATACTTGAAACAGGTATTGCTAAAGTTTCCTAAAAATTTCAATAGGTCCTAAAGCTTCCAACATAAATAGGAGGGGGATTGTGCGTTAAGTGACTTTTCAGTTTCCTTTGGAGAGGAAAACTATCTGTTTTCATAACTTTTTCCTTACTGTCAGGGAAGTCTCCTTTTTAAACCCCAAAATCCCATACTATTTTCTGTGTTGCAATTTTCAAATGTATAATCAAATTAAATATTTTCAAATGTAATAATCAAAGTATCTGGTTTTGACATTTGCACACACATCAATAAATACTAATCATTATAGAAAATGTCTGACCAGTTCTGAAAGAGTTTCACACCCATATATGAGGGTGGATAAATGCAATGGGTAATGATTCAAAGTTCCTAAGTATATAAATCAGTGCAGTATATAAAGGCATTTTGTGATACGTGAACATAAGTCTAAACCTCGCTTCAATATTAAGAAGCTGGGAAAGCTTATATCTTCTTAATGTACATTGAGTTATTAAATCTATAATTTGAAAGGTTTTCTGGTAAAGGTTTGCATGTTCCTATTGCACAATCCAATAATACCTTTCATTTCAATATCATGCAAAGTTGGGCTTATTTTAAGCATTTTTATTTTTAAAAAGGGAGAGTGTTGGTGAATAAATGTTACATTGGTTTTGAGCATTTATGTGGTTTTGTTACATTTTTTTGATATTACTAAACTTTTCAGATGTTGATATTACTGAATGATGGAATATATAAAAAGCATGGGATAAAATGTAATCTACTGCATTATTAGAAAAAATTAAAGTAGAGGCTATATTTTACAGTGTCGTCTTTCAAATCTAGCCATGCTGTAAACTGATGTTTGCTGTATGCTCCTCCTGATTTGAAATAGATGAAAGAGAATGAACCTTTAATCACCATGGTTCACACTATGATTGAGAACTCGGCGCTAAGACCGCAACTGTACCAGCAAGTAAGGTCTTGGATAGTGAATGAAATTGCTTTATCATCTGCGAAAATTTTCCTTAGTGACAGTTTTGGTTGTTCCTCAGATTTATTCATAACATTGGTGTTCTCTTATTTGCTTTGGAAAACCACAAGTCATCCATGCTTTATAAAATGCTGCAATATCGTTAGCATGGCTTTTGCTGCGTTTTTGTTGTTAAGTATTAAATGTACACTTTGAATAACTTTTTCTGTCTAGACGATTTAATTAGTTGATGTTTTATGCAGGTGTCCAGTAAATTCATAAAACTTCCAATAAGCTTCCAACATTTGTCTTAGCATGATTCTCTGCAATTAGTGTTCAAAGGTGCTTCTTTCTTTTGACCACTACAAAAGCATGTGAGTGGTGTTTACCTGGTCATTTCTGGCAATTTTGTTTTGTTCTAGGAAGTGGATTTACAAGTTTTTGTTTGCACCTACCAAGCCTTTAGCCACTGAAGAAAGGAAGGATCAAATTTACTTTGATCTGGGGACTGTAAATCCAAAAGGCAGTGTCCGTTCATAAAGTCACAGCAGACTTAACCGTGCACACTTAGAGTATCTAGTGATGGTTGTAAATGGTAAGATGGAAGAAGAATCAGAAATGTGAATGGAAATATTGTCTGTGAGTTGAGACCTGCATTAACTTATGAGCATGGCCAATACGTATCTGTTGGCACTGCAGTGTCTTAGAGATACTGGGCCTTAACTGAATAGCTCCTGTCACATCAGGGACTTTTTAAGAAGTTTCTAGCCTCAACTGCAACAAAGATGTTGTTCTTACTTAAATGACTATGATATTTTGCAGCAGATGAGGTGTGCGATTCTGGCTGCCCGTCAAAAGGGAATATATGACCAGTTCCCTTGCACTTGCATTTATGCCCTTGTGAGCCAAACAACATATAAAGGTTGCACAGTTTGAAGAAAAGTAGATGTTCTGCCATGTAACACAGTCATTTATTAGTGATTAATGCTTTGCTGTGTTTCTAAAATATGCTGCAGCTTAATTTCGTGTTTCATTTTTTTGGAAGTCAACTCCACATTGTAGACTTGCTTGTGATCCAGAAAAGTTGCCAGAAAAATCTCAGCTTTCCAAAGGAAGTTGGGTTGTGAGTGACTTTGATTTCAGGATCATCCAATTTGTGCCCCTATGTGCACAATAGGAGCTTTAACATGCAACCTGAAGGAACTATTTAGGAGAGGAATGAGAGAAGTAAGGTGTCCTCAAGCCCTAAATGAAAGTGAGCTTTGTCCTTTTCTTTTCTTTTTTTTTTTTTTTTTTTAAGAAGCCTAGCTGTTATGATTTTTTAAAAGCAAGTCAATTTTCTGTAATGAGTATGTAAGACAAGTAAGTCAACATACATATAATGAACAGAGGTGTTTTGGATGTGTCAGGGTAAACTAGCTCAGCTTCTAATGTTAATATAGACACATCTGAGGCATGGCTGTGCCTGGGCTAGTCTGCCTGCTTATTGAGGGATACCAGTAAATTTCAGAGCACTGTCTTGACAAAGCTATGCTGTCAGCTAAGGTATCGCTACACAGCACTGCCTTCACCTTGTAGACATACCTGCTGCTTCATACTTGACACTGAATAAGCACCTTTTTTGACATTCTTGTCAAAGAAACAGTGAATCTAGCAGGTCATGAAGATGGAATAACCTTTTGTCACTAGAGATGTGATCTCTTCAGGTCAGAGTGTTTGTGACAAGTTGGCAGGCTTGTGCAGAAAAACCCATATATTGCATAAACTGGAGAACAGCAAGACCTTCTGCTTTCATGGGTAAAGTCTCCTCCACAAAATACTGCATTAACCAACTGCTGGGAAAGGATAAAAATACACTCAAAATTTCACTGCTTAAATAGTCTTCTAAACTTCTGAGATGTAAAACTAACCTGTTTAAAATTCTGGCAACTTATTTAAAGTTTAAACAACACACAAGTTTTTTATTTAAATAAAATAAATTGGGTTTACCAATCATCTTTCCCACTGCAGTTTTAAAGAAATGTAAACAATTGGGAGAAGCCTCTGTGTAAGCGACTGAAACCTGTTTTGTTGTCAAGATGATAAACTAGTTTGTGATGACTGTAACCATTCTTGTGGGTAGAGAAAAGGATCTTTCTTTGCTTCAGTTTATTCAGTTCAGTTTTATGACTGAGCTCATTTAGAGTTAAGCAAAGGAAAGCAAGAAACACTTGTGTTTAATTAAAAATTAAGGTGTCTTCCTTCCTGTTTGTAATGATTAATGGTTCTTTAGTAAAATAGCTAAAATATATACTATTTTAAATATGCTATTTATAAGACATTTTTGTTTGAGATTTCTTACATCTTCACAGTTATTTAAATCACATTGACTTACATCAGTCTGCTCCATGGACTGTACTGTGAATTTACAAGTATAAGCCAGGGCAATGATTCCATATGTAGAGACAAGAAAAGTTGAGGCTTTTTACAGCCTGGACTCATTTCTACTTTGGGGGTTTTTTTCTTTCTTTCTAATACTAGGTGAGGAATGTTAATCTTGTTTTCTAAAGCAGTATATACCGATTTTAAAAAGTAGAATTATCCTCTGTTCTTCTTATGTGTGTGTGTTCCCTAAAGGGGGGGAAAAATGAAAATCTGAGTGCAACAAGCTAACACCTAGGTCTTTGCTTGGCTAATTATTCTTAATATATTAAAAACCTATAAAAATAGTCCTTGATTATTTTTTTTTTTCTCCTATAAGGATAGGGAGATCTTGTTTACGGCATACCTTAATATTATCATCATCATCACCATCATCATTATTATTGTTATTATTATAGCAGCTGCAAACATTTAAACTGTTATGCATGTTAGATTTTGAGATTTGTAGGTAGAAATATTTTTAAGGTTTTGTTATGAACACGAGATGATTGTATTTGAGCTAAATATCTTGTATTTCCAATTTGTATTTGAAATGTTATCTGTCACATTATGCAAAATTAGAGGAGAATCTTGTGGGGTAAATGCTCATTTGACCTGCTTCCTGATAGTAAGAAGTACTTTAAAAAAGAAAAAAAAAAAAAAGAGCCTTTGGAAGTCTGACTTTAACATTGTGCTCCCCACAAAACGTCCTAGATTGTCCCGTTTTAATTTCCTAAGTGCAGTAACCTTGCAGAGACGCTTAGTGTGCTCTCAGGGTGTGAAATTTCCTGCCATATATTTATTGAATCAAAATGGTTAGCAGAATCTGAAAATAGCTTATAAGGTAATGAAATAATACTGTCACTTAGTTTTTAATATTGACTGCTTAAATAGGGTTAACCCCTCATGTCTCAAGAGAGATATTTGTCTAATCTGCTTTTATTTGGGAAGAAATTTCCGTCTAAGGACATCTTACATTGTGTCCTTTGTGGTGGGTTTATCCACTTCTGTGATTCAGCTGGTACTGGCGTTTGACGGAGATGGGGACTGTACAGTATGACTGTAAAGTAGACGACAAATTATTTCGAACATAAGATGGCAATTCAATTAAGGTCACTTTACCTTTTCACATGTCAGAGGTTTGGCCACCCTCTGCACGTGCAGTTTGCCTTTCAAAAATGGTAAGTTCTATTTGTAGGTATTCAGGGTGCGGCTCCTTAATGTCTGGGAGCTGTACGGTGTATTTCACCGTAGTAAGAGGAATGGACTTTTTTATGTTTGAGTAGGCAAATGTTGAGGAAAAGTGTAGAAGTCAGCAGCAAGTCATGTCATTGATTCAGTAGGTGGCACTCTTTCTCTGAAATTAACATCCTGGTGAAGTGTTTGTAGGAATGGTTTGGCGAGAGAGGCATTTTGTTGAATGTGACATAAAATACATTTCGATAACTTGATCGTTGGAGCTCTTATAATGCATTTGCCAAGGTTATGAGCTTGTTAACCTTGCTTGTAATGTGTAATCGCATTTTGTCTACTGCAATTCCTCTCATAATTCCAGTAGGATGTGATAGCATTCTGCACTTTTTGCCTTAAGCTGATTTATAGATGTGCTATGGAAAAAGAAGCTGCTGTTTTGTCAGAGATGGATTAAGTGTTTCATACTATTTTTAGGGTTTTTGCACTAAGTCT
This sequence comes from Astur gentilis, assembly GCF_929443795.1. Lineage (NCBI taxonomy): Eukaryota > Metazoa > Chordata > Aves > Accipitriformes > Accipitridae > Astur > Astur gentilis. The sequence continues at coordinate 12,854,909 of NC_064897.1, read as the reverse complement.
ACGTAAAATGTTGCAGTAGAGATATTGAAATGAATTGGTGCTCCAGCAGTGTCTTTTCTGGGAAACTAGTACCGCTGACAAAAGCAAGAAGTTGGCAGCAATTTTAAAAGTGTGATAGGATTTTAATAAGAAGAATTAGCACGTGCATAGTCTTCTTTGAAAATGTGGTTTTGTTTTCTGAATACTTAAGATATATTCCTTTTTAGGAGGCAGGCAAGGATAAGGATTCTGAATTGGCAAGCTGTTTTCAACTTGGCTATAATTAAGGCTGAAATGCCAAAAAAAATCAATGTCTTTTTTAAAAAATTAAAACAGTGTAAAAAATACTGCCTTGAAAAACTAATGTTACATTTTTCCAGGCAAGCTATACAAAATGCTAAGCAGTGTCTTGGGAAGATGTATTTTTCTAATAGGGAATAATCTTTCTTTTGTAAAATCTTCCTGTTGTGAAATATAACTAGGTTTTCTCTGTAAGTTAAAGACATTTGGCCATGTTTATGAGTTTGGTTTTTTTTTTTAAATATTTCCATTCCTCATTTTTCTCTCATTGCGATAAAATCGACAGTTAAAAAACACAACTCTACAATAGTAAGAGTTTAAATAGATATCTTAATTTTTGTGACATTCATGAGGTGCAAAAGTGCTGTGGCTTTTTTCATATTCCAACACTCATTTTCATAAAATGTCCATTTCAAAGAAAGTTACTGTGTGGTTTTAATACACTATACATACTTTTAAATTGTCACCAGGTGCATTTGCATGAGGTATGTGGACATAATGTCTTGAAATGAAACACTTAAGTGTGTTGAAGATTTACTATATGTTTGGAATGCTTGTCTGATTAACCCTTCCCTAGTCCTTTTACTTGTAAGTGCGCTTTAACATAGAATTGTGTTTTTATAGTCTGTCTTGCACTATTAAATCACGATGACCTAATTATGACATATACATGAAAGGAAAGCATCTATGTTGGGACTCAATGCACACATGTTTTTAATTAAATAGAATACAAAGGTTGATAGTGTTATGCCAATAAGTTTAGTATAGGACATCAAGTAGTTACGGTATGTGACAGTCCATTCTAAAATGGGGCGCTACCTTTTTTCATGTAAAATATTTTTAAATCTTGTTACTGGCCAGTTCGGAGACTGAAAGAGTGAAGAACTTAACGTGAGGAGCTGTATGAAAGTAGTGTGAGGATAGCTTACATGCTGACTGGCATGAAGAGACAAGTTTGCATAGGTCCAAAGATAAAATAGAAGGGCTTCCATTTATGGCATTTCTGGTAATACTTTTGCTGTGGTTTAACCCCAGTCAGCAGCTAAGCACCGCGCAGCAGCTCACTTGCTTCCCCCCCCCCCCCCCCCGTGGGATGGGGGAGAGAATAGGGGGGAAAAAAAGTAAGACTCATGGGTTGAGAGAAGAACAGTTTAATAGAACAGAAGGGAAGGAACTAATAATGATAATAATAACAATAACAAAATGACAATAATAATAGAAGGATTGGAATATACAGAACAAGTGATACACAGTGCAATTGCTCACCACTCACCAACCGATGCCCAGTTAGTTCCCAAGCAGTGATCCCCCAGGCCAACTCCCCCCCATTTATACACTGGGCATGACGTCCCATGTTCTGGAATATCCCTTTGGCCAGTTTGGGTCAGCTGTCCTGGCTGTGTCCCCTCCCAACTTCTTGTGCCCCTCCAGCCTTCTTGCTGGCAGGGAATGAGAAGCTGAAAAATCCTTGACTTGGTATAAACACTACTTAGCAACAACTGAAAACATCAGTGTGTTATCAACGTTCTTCTCATACTGAACCCAAAACATAGCACTGTACCAGCTACTAGGAAGACAATTAACTCCCAGCCAAAACCAGGACAACTCTGTTGAAGGGGAGGGAATCCATATGAAAAAGTAGGCAGAAAGGTATTTGGTGGCATTTACTGGGCATATGGCTGTAATGAGATATTTTACACATACTTTGTATACTTAGGTCATTCTGTTCTGATTTCGGATTCACATCAGAATATCCTCCTTGTGAATAGACTTGATCTTAGTGGGCCTAGAGTAGTTAATTCCAAGTAGAATGAGCCCCTGTGTTTAGATTGCACATAAGAAAACGTACGTAATGATATATAACTTTGGCTAGGTGTACTCTGGCATTTTCATCTTGCTACATAATCCATACTTGATTGAGTTAGTGGTACATCTTTAAAAACCCAATTTCATTAGAAACATAGTGTATTAAGTTAATGCAACTTTCTACTGACAGTCTGCTTGACATCCCATTTACTTATCTTCATTAATACATACTGGCTAAAAGTATATTGTTCAATGTAGTATGTTTGACTTTCAAGCAAAAGCTGATATTGCTATTAAAACTCTTAAGCTGAACAGTAGTTTCATTTTCGTAGTCCAATTAAGTTGTTTTATGGCATTATTATTCTTCCTTATAGTTAACACAAGAAGAATGTAGGGGTACACTATACAAATATAGAACTGAAGAGCTGGATATTGATGTAAGTAATTTGTATTTCTTCTTCCTTGGAAATGTTGGTATTTGTCTCTTTATTTGGATAATAATTTCCCTCTTGACTTTAGGGTTTGAGACACACTTCATATAGGTGATTACCAATAGAAATTGCTTTGTGAAACTGAGGGGCATGAGACTCTTTTCATAATAAGTTTCTAACTTGCAGGAGGTATTATCTTTTAGGCTGTAATTTCACGTATTATATCTGTTCAAAGGTGAATTGCTTCCAGAAAGGAATTAATTACTTTAGAAGGGGAAAACTCTGTAGTTGTAGTTCAGTTATAAGCATGAGATGTAATTTCTCAGGAAATAAGACCGATACTGCAAAACTGAAATTTGGCATGGGTAGTTACCATTTATGAGTATCGGGTTGCTAGTTACTAAAGAAAAGGCGCTTGGTGTAAAATTGGTGGTGAAAAATACACTCATATAGTCATACTGTATGTGCATACATATGCATGTCTAGTCATTCTTGCACAATGCAACTAAGAGTAGACATAATGATTTAAGGGTTGTTCTATTAAGAATAAAAAAGAAAGCAGGCTTCCAGTGTTTTCTTAGAGTTAGAAAGTCGGAGCAGCACAAACTGAACAAAAAACGTTGTTCAAATAGAAAAGTAAACTGTTTCAAATTGGTTAGACTGTGCTGAACAGTTATTTGCTCAAACTGGAGCTGGAGTGGAACAGTTTTAGTCATAGCCAAGCCTTGGTAAGAGCTAAAACAGAGCAGAGCGTGGACAGTACTACTAACTATGAAAAACTACCACCAGAAATAAACCATGGGAAAGGCTGCAAAAGTAATACAATGTTCTTTTGGCAATAATACTGAGGAATATGTAAATTTAAAAGGTATTTAATACCTATTATTAAGTTGTAAAGATTTAGCTGTAGAATCGCAAATTATATGTTTTCAGCCATGCTGTTTCAAGTTATAATAACACTTATTTCATAGTATCTTAAGAGGGTTTCTTAAGGTTAATTTGAAAATGCAAGACTGATGCCTTCATAATTTTAGAATTCCTATTTTGTGGTAATAATATTTTATATAGATTCATGTAATGATTTGATCAAGTTCTGTTTAGATTACTGAAGATGTTAAAAATGAAATCCTAATTGCAATCATTTTGTGTTATATACTAGGCTAAGCTTAGCCGTTTATGTGAACAAGATAAAGTTGTACAAGCACTGGAGGAGAAGCTTCAACAGCTACACAAGGAGAAAGTAGGACAATTGTATTTATTACCTAAAGTGGATGTTATTCTACATGCTTATTATCAGAACATTGATAACTGAAATAAAATTAAAATCAGGCTAATGATGCAGAACATTAAAAATAATTCTTTTTATTATAATAGTACACGCTTGAGCAAGCTTTGCTATCAGCAAGTCAGGAGATAGAAATGAACGCAGATAATCCCGCAGCCATACAAAATGTAGTCTTACAGAGAGATGACCTGCAGAACGGACTACTTAGCACTTGTCGAGAAGTATCGCGAGCTACTGCAGTAAGTAATATGTTCTTGCCAGTAAAACTCAATGAAGTATTAAACGATTATCTTCATGTTCATATTCTTAATTGGGTTGTCTTTGGTTATTTTTCATTACGTTCCAACAAAACTCAGTTGTCTTTTACTTGCTTGTATTTTTGACAAAGGCAGCTGGAAAGTGATATTTTCACTATATTCATCGAGTAGTTTTTTTGTTTGGTTTTGGTTTTTGTTTGGTTTTTTTCCTGGCCAGGAATGAGTGCACACTGACTTTAACTGGTGTGATAATTTTAATCTACATAATATGAAAAATTGATTACAGAAGAAGTAAATAATGTAAATAAGCTATTTCATATGATGGCAAAATAGTAGCAAGTGCAAACTTTATCAGATATTCAATCAGACAGGCGATGTATTTTAAGCAATATTTTAAGGTGTAGGATAAAAAGAAGAAAAGATTATACTGTCATGGTCTCTTAATAGTGGGCCATTATATTTAAAAGATCTTTCAAGTTATGCACTTTCAAAAGCCTGAAAAAAAAAAAAAAAAAAAAAAAAAAGAAAGAAAGGGAATTGTTATTTACTGTCTTTTTCCACTTCATGATGGTTTCTACACTGAAATGACAAGGCAAAGAATCATTTTTCCCTATGTATGTATATATATCCGAAAAAGTATTTCAGTGTTAAATTTCAGTGGTTTGCTGTGCTGAAACCGATACAAAGCAGGCCATGAAATACAGGTTTTAGTCTGAACGTTAGACTATGTTGTAAAAGGAATTGGTTGGACAATGAAAAGGGAATTAAGGGGAAAGGAAATCCTCAAGATATACTTTCCCTCATTAAGTTTTTAATTTATGCTAAATTGAGTAAATTGCTTGATGTAGGCTTAAAAAGTGAGATGGTAGAGCTGACCTCAAAGAAGATTTTCTTTTTGTACCTTCTCCCTTCTGGTGTTTGTAGTTTCACATATGTAAAATAATGGTGTATTAGCAGGCTTGGAGCATTCACGGGTTTCCTCACAGGCAGTGTTGGATGACTTATGTTTGTCATGCATAATACATTGCATATACATGCACATGCTGTGCACTCACATATATGTATTCTATGTGATAAAAGAGACAAATTTGCATCCATTTTTGTGGGTTTTCTGCCTCCTTGGAAGGAGATCTTAAGACACACATGCCTGCTGACTATAAAGACATATACTGACATATTCTGAAGAATTTGCCCTTGCCTATATTTTTTGTTTGTGAAAAGACAAAATGCTGTTTGTTTGAATTCCATTCAGTATCATTAGAAAATCAAAAAGGTGTTTAAACATTGCATTCTCTAAAATACATATTTATTTATTTATTGCTGACATCTGTTTATGCATTACTTCCTTAAGTTTCATGCCACTGAATAAAGAAAAATAATTTATTTTTTTCTTTGTACTTGAATGTGCATCTCTAATTCTTTACTTCTGTTAGGAACTGGAAAGAGCTTGGAGAGAATATGATAAACTGGAGTATGATGTAACGGTTACAAGGAACCACATGCAGGAGCAACTTGATCGGCTTGGAGAAATTCAGGTGTGGCATAGCTCTTAAAGTACACTTAAATCACTTTCACTTTCTATGATTTTGTTTAAAAACTACACAAACGAAAATGGGGGACATGTGCTGCGTGAACTTCCAAGGTATAAAAAGAAATGAGAAGTCTGTAAGCTCTGAAGAGGTCTTCAGCTTTTCCTGGTTTTTTGAAGCTATAGCACTGGTTTTCCTGTGTCTAGAAGCCTTCTCTTTCTGTTTCAGTGATGGGGTCCAAAAGAGGGTAGTTTTCTCAGACTTTAATTGCTATGACAGTCATATTAAATCTTCGCACAAATTCTTCCATTTAACTTACTATTTAAAATGTAATGAAATCATTCTATCAAAATAAATTATAATAAAAAATATTCCAGGCATTGCTTCAGGTCTTGCATATGAAGAGTTCTTTCATGTATCTTTTTACCTCACTGTGCTGTGGAGGATTGAACAGGTAGTATAAGTTCTGAATTCCTCAGGAGATCTTTCTGAGACACACACACACACACACACACACACACACACAGATGGGCAGGCAGAGATGTGCATACGTTATCTGGAGTGGGCAGATAGGTGTGGTCCATGCTGGGAGGCATTAAAGGCTGTTTGCTCCAGGGATTGATTTTCTATGCAGCTATGAGAGGGAGATTACAAGGAAGCCCAAGAGCTGAGAAATTTGTGTTATGCAGTCCAAAGCATGCATGACCAAAGCATGCAAATAGGCCCACAGTTCATATGCTAGAATGCAAACACCATGTTCATTGGCACCTAATTTAGGGTTGGAACTGATGATTCCTTTTCTTTTGTTGTAAGACTCCTGTGCAAAGTTTGCTTGGATTTTCTTTGGAGACAGTAGATACAATTCTATTCCTAAGTGGAGTTTGAACTAGCAAATTGCTGTCAAATTAACTGACACGTTATGAAATTAGTTAATCTTAAACGTCTTATTTCTGATAATATTTGAATGTTGCACTTTTATGGGAAAGGAGAGTGTCTGTCATTACTGTGCTTTATTTTCCTTCATTGGGAAAGGATGCGCAGTGTAATCTAAAGAAAGAAAACGGTTTTCTGGGTTTTTTCCACTTGCAGTGTATTCTAATTTATTTCCTATATATGCTGTTTATTTACTGGCAGACTGAGTCAGCAGGGATACAGCGTGCTCAGATTCAGAAGGAACTGTGGAGAATTCAAGATGTCATGGAGGGTTTAAGTAAACATAAACAGCAAAGAAGCTCTTCAGAGGCAGGTAAACTGATTGCTTTTATCTCATAGGAAGTGTGTTTGGATCATACACATTTTTTGAAGGATAAGGTCCACAGTTGCTTTTGCATTTTTGAAAAAAAATGGTACAATTGCTGAGAAAAGAAGAAAGCAATCATCTATTTTAAGTTAATGCTTTCCATATTTGATAGCAACAGGTTATAGTTCATAATTTAAAAGCTGTTTATTGAAAACAGTTTTTCTCTTTCTTTCTACACCTTTCCCCCTCCCTCTAAACAGGTGTCATGGGATCAAGGACATTTTCAGCTATTAAATATAAAAATGAGGTATGGTTTTAGCATATTTACCATTTTATCATCACTGAATTTCTACTATACCTATGATAAAAATGAACATTATAATAAATTGTTTTAAGCATGTCTGAAGTATGTATGCAGTATGTTTCTGTGAAAATATTGCATTATGAATTAGTTTTAAAGACTGATGGCTGCGCTAGTAGTTCTAATGCGTTCATTTGTTCTGTGTCTTTGTATTCTCACTGGTATGTTTCTCTTTTCCATTTCTCACCTTTTCCTCTCCCTAGGCTCTTTAGAAATATAGACCCTGACTTATGGATTTGTTTTCTACCCACCATACTTTTCATGGGAAGAAATACATTGCTTTATATGTCTATTCACATATTGAGCCGGGTTCTCAGATGGCCAGAGCACCCACAAGAACAGCTGAAGCTGTGGGAGCTCCCAAATGTTCAATTACTCTGAAAATCTGGCTAGAAGTTACAGTTTTAAAGGGACATTGTCATGGTTATCTAAAGTGTATGCAATATACATCTGGCTTACAGAACTTTCTAAAAGTTTGATTTATGTAAAAATGATAAGAAGATACTGAATTTAATTTTTAGAAGGATGATTCAGAGAGTTCATACATGTCCAGCAGAAAGTGCAGGTGTTAGAATTGAAAATCTTGATAGGCTGAATAATGAAACTACTGAAGTATTTCAGTCTAGGTGGTAGTAATAAAATGCAAGCAAATGAACAAAAAAAACCCAAAGAAAAAGCTCTCTTGGCCTTTTTTTTTTTTTTGTGTGTGTGTGACATTGTCCCTTTAATTCCAGAGTCTATAGCTGGTGTAGCTATGGTAATATATTTTTCTTTTTAAGTTATAAATAATTAACAGGTGTGCACATCTAAATAAGGTGACTATTCTACAATCTTTAGGAAGAGGAAGTAGTCCCACCTCGTCCTCCACTCCCTCGGTCCTATGACTTTACAGAGCATCCTCCCATAATCCCCCCTCTGCCCAGTGATAGCAGCTCCTTGCTCTGTTATAGCAGGGGCCCAGTACATCTGCCAGAAGAAAAGAAGATTCACCAAGTGCAAGGATATCAGAGAAATGGATCTTACTGTGTAAGTGGCTTAAACTGCCACATTGTTCTTGAAGCATCCCCCTTCCTTTGCACAGTCACAATTTTTATTTTGTCATCTGGCTACTTTTGTGTTATGTTTCTGCTTTTGTTTACTTAGCTTTCTTTATAGCTCCATCATTTGCTCTTCATGTTTTCCTGTCATACATTCTGCGCTTATTTAAAATGTCTTAAGACTTAAATGATTGTCTCTGAGTAAATTTCAGAAAATTAGATTCTTCTACTCACAAGTTCTCACAAAACTCTAGGCTCAGAATCAGTTTTTGCTGAAACCTTATACAAATTTGTTTACTGAAGATCATTTAAACGAAAAAAAAAAAAACCCTCCGCATTTTTATGGCAATTTTTTTCTGTAATTTCTGAGTCTGCAAGTGTTGTTACTCAAATTAACTACAAAGAAATACTGCTGCAATAGTGCTTGAACAATGAAACATTGTCTTAAAGTGAGAACAGAGTCATCACAAAATAACTGGTTTGAGTCTTAAGACATAAATGCTTGTACAAAAATGCCTGTTTATTTACCTTATAACTTGCCGTCCTCAGGGTCCTGATTATAGGCTTTATAAGAGTGAACCAGAGTTAACTACAGTAGCAGAAGTGGATGAGTCTAACGGCGAAGAAAAAACAGAACAGATTTCAGAATCAGAATCTACTGCTAAAGGTTTGTCCCCAGGCGTGGTGTTTACAACCTTTCAGCCTTTTTCACAAGGAATACAAACCTTTAACTGTGTTATAGAAGCTATATCATCTTTTGCATTTTTGTAGCATGTCCATTTCTTAATATGATGAAACAGCTTTCACAATAAAATAATGATTTAATTATATGACGAGAAAGATTTCAGTCAATTACACTGCAGAAAAATCAAACATTACACTCACCAACAACCCTGAAATCCTTATTGACACCATGTCTAATCACATCACTCACATTCCCCACACACCATTCCCTTGAACAATTACCCATTTTATGTTCTTGCCCTTGAACAATTATTCAGTTTTTGAATCAAGCTCCCGATGTTATGTCACTGGAACGTCCAAAAAGGCAGCACCACAGAATTTTCAGGCTCTCATAAGGCAGGGAAACAATGTCTTTTTCTTTTTTTTAATCTTGTAATTGTTGAATTGCCTTCTGTCCTCTGATATAATAGGAATAATGATCATGACCTTGGAGTGTACAGACAATAAAGGTCTTTGCAATTGCTAAATGCTTTAGATTCTTCTCTTCATCTAGCTTCCATAAAGGCTACTAATTGCTTGGTAGAGTCTTTTACCAGGAAGTGCTTCTCAATTCTGTTTGTTAAAACACACAGAATAGTTTGTTAAAGGTGACTTCAGGAAAAGCAGCTTGAGCACCTCCCCAAAAACATATTAAGAGCTTTTAGAAAAAGTAACTAAACTTACCTTTTTTTTTTTTTTTTTTTACCATATTGGTTGATGTTTCCAGTGCCAGAAAGATCACTGCCTTCTGTTCTGCTACTTCGACTAAGCATGTACATAGCAGGCTGGTGCAACAGTACCAAAATTTGACCAGGAACTATGGCCACATAAGGATATTATTTTCATCAGAATGGTAGTGGAGGTTTTTAAAACTAAGGTTAGCATACAGTTTGGGTGTAAACAATGTGAATGGCCCTGTGATATATGATGCAATTAAGCTTGCACTTACCAGACAATTAGTCAATTCAGATTCACCATGGTATTTGCTGAGGATATAATGTTCACTTAAGACAGATATTAAATTTCTTTTAACTTGGTGGTTTAGCCTGAGATTTGCTGATCTTCAACTGCCTAAATTGAGGAAGCTGCCTTTCTGACAACATGCCTAGGTTTTACTGACCTGTGGTGTTCCAGATTATTTATAGTAATTTATGACAGGAGGGAAAGTAATTATCAAGACAATACAAGAAAGCCTACACTGACTACGTAAAGCAAACCAATACTTTTTGAGCACCCCAATCTGCTTTCTTTTTTCTTCTATAAAGACATAAGTAATTTTATTATGTCCATTTGTAGAAAAACAGTCCTCAGTAAGGGAAAGCAGTAATATAAATTCTTCTAATATAAATAATATTTAGAGGAGAGGGGGAGAATAGCTGCGAGAGGCTTTTTATCTCTTAAACAACAGTGAAGTGGGTTTATCATAGCTGTGTTTTATCATCCGGTCCATGCTTTTGGGCATGTGAATTTTCTAACCGATATTTCTTGTTCTGGGCACTCACTTATAATAACAATCCCCATGCAGTAGGAAAAGTAGAAACATTACTGGTTGTTTGGGGGTTTTATAGTGTGTATGCCATTACAAGTATATGCTGTTTCAGCATTTTTATGCCATTCTATCTTAACAGTTTATAAGCTGAAAAGGAAACAAACTCAAAGGCAGCTCATCTCTGCAATTCTTCTTTCTTGCTGTTTTAAGTAGTCAAATTACACAGTTTCCTACTAAAAATTAGTAAATTTCAGAGGAAATTTAAAAATGGTTTTCTAGTTCATTGTGGATGTTAGTGTACTAGACACTTCTCGTGTCAGCCATTTCCCTCTCTTTTCAAATGTCAACAATCAGAGAAATGTTTTCATGAGACAATGTAAGGTAACCCTTACAGCTGTCTGCAAGCAGAGGAGTATTTATGACCTGAATGGTACATAAAGGTAACACAAAAGGAAAACGGACTTCAGCTGTGTTTTATCCTTTCTATGTCTAAAGGAGACCCAAACTGTTGCTTTATAGTTTTTGTTTTGAATGATGGATTTGGCATTCAAATACTTTCAGGCTGTTTAGTCAGCCTATCAAACAATTTGGAGAAAGGGTTGAGCCTTCACCGAGTCAGTATTTCCTCTCAAATCTGTGCAAGCTCAGGAAAAACAAGGAGAAATAATTTGGCTATCGAAGAAGATATAATATCTGGGGTTTAGGTGAAATCAGCAAGAAAACAATATTTTTAATAGTTTGATCTCCTGTATGTATCAAGAAGCAAAAATGAAGAGTGTGTTATTTATTTGTATAATTTGTTAAATTTTAACTTACTTCAGTTTTCTATCAGCTTAATTATATTTCGGCAGGGCTTCTCGAAGTAGAAAAACTAGTGGCGCATATTGTTACGAGAGGCTGAATGTAGTGGATGTCAGGACACAGAATATCCTCAACTCCCGACCAGACGGAGCCTGGCTGCTCTGGTTCCCTATCCCTAAGTAGAGCGAGCTGCAAGGCTGAGGATATAGTCCCACTGTGCATAAGCACAGCCACAGCCGACCACAACAGATAACACAAGCAGGTTTGGGGCCGGTGCCATTACAGGCACAGCATAAACAAGACCAACACTCGCATGACAGTGGAACAACACAAATAGCATGATGCTATTCTCACTCACCAGCTAACCAGGCTCAAAGCCTGCTAACTGATCTCCTGCACATCTAGACATGAGCACATGTGTGCATACCCACAAATGAGTCCCTGCAAAAGCTGGCCAGACCTATGGTATCTTCATCTGTCAACTCTCAGTATCTCTGGCCTCTCCAGTATCTGAATCCTAGACCTAATGTCTCTTGGCCAGCTGGCTCCACACCTCGTGTTCTGCTTGCCATCTAGTCTTGTCTTCTGCCTGTGTACCTTAACAGATGTGGTAGTTAGGCATTAAGATCTTTGCTGTCTTTTGAAGAATAGTGTCCAAGGCTGACAATGTGTATTTTCTAGAAATCAATGAACTGGTTTGGCAATGTTTAGCGTAGAGCTTAGTATATTGCTTTACTGTTTTGCAGGCTCACATTTTCCTGTGGGAGTTGTACCACCCAGAACCAAGTCACCAACACCAGAGTCTTCAACAATAGCATCCTATGTCACTTTGAGGAAGAATAAGAAGATAGATCTAAGAACGGTACTTTAAAATAACCTTTGAGTATTGATGAATAGCGATGGGTTCACTTCTAAGTTTAATTTCTGTAGTTACTGCAAAAGTTGTGGTTATGTTTTTAATTTTCTTTACATAAAACTTGCTGTTATAAAAATGTGCTAGGTTAATGGGGACAGCTGTAGAAAGAATGACAAAATTGTAAAGGTGATGCATGTTAAACTGCATAGAGATTTCCCTAATCTCAAACTGGGCAAGAACGAAATGGTAATGATATATCTACTAAGCTACTCAAGTTCACGCCCGAGTTGAAAGGACAGGCAGCATCTTAGGCTAAAACTTTTGGAGGACTTGTATTTGGCTTCTGGGCAATTTAACAGCCCTTTTATAACAAATATCAGTTTTATTTATTTTATTACTAAAATTATTTGGGAAAAAACTAAAGCAGCCAGAAAATAAGGGTACAGCAAGTAACGTGGGCAATAAGCCTGGAATTTCAGATTAGAGAATCCTGTAGTCTCTGGGTTGAAGACAAAAGTTCACAGGTAGTTCAGGCAGAAAGGGGGAAAAGTTTTGTCATAGTTGTAGCGTGAAATTGTAGGAAGAACGGGAGAGGAGAGAGAAACTCACAGGATGTTGACTGGAGAAAGAACATCACTTTTCAGAAGTGAAATCAGTTACTGTGAATGTACTGAATGCAGCTGATTAGCCAGAAGTAATTTTTTTTTCTGTCTTACAAAGTACAGAACTATCTGAAAAACAGTGAATTTCAAGAACAGAGTAGGTAAAGTGATGGTTGTTATTTTGGGAATAATATAATGCTTTGAATTACAGATTTTTAAATGGCCATAGAATTCATTTAGGTTGGAAAAGACCTTTAAGATCATCGAGTCCAACCATTAACCTAGCACTGCCAAGTCCACCACTAAACCCTGTCCCTAAGCGCCACATCTACACGTCTTTTAAATACCTCCAGGGATGGTGACTCCACCACTTCCCTGGGCAGCCTGTTCCAATGCTTGACAGCCCTTTTGGTGAAGAAATATTTCCTAACATCCAATACAAACCGCCCCTGGAGCAACTTGAGGCCATTTCAGTTTGTTTCAGCCTGTACTTGCCATTAAATGATGCCCAGCTATAGTTTTTCTTGAAATAAAAGGGCAGAAATCACTATTAGATCAACTGGTATAAATGTCCTGGATCATTAAATTTCTATTATGTTTTTGTCTCAGCCAAGTAGCTTGTGTTTGCCTGTTGTATAATGTCTAGTAAATTGTTTCGACTTGATAGGATGGCTTTGAGAGAGCATCTACCCATTCTCTTAATGTTTGTCATTGATGGCAACAATGTCACTGTTCAAAAAATCAAATTATTCTTTTTATTTCAAATTTCATTGTTCATTTATTAATAATTGGTTCTTGTACTTTCTTCACATACATAGGAGATCTTTACTTGCCCGCTATTCTTCTGCTTCTTAGTAAATCATTAGGTGATCTTTTCTGGTAAACTAAACAGTTTAGAATCTTGCTTTTTAAATAAATATATATATATTATTTAATTTAAGGAAAGACCAAGAAGTGCAGTGGAACAGCTGTGTCTTGCAGAAAGCACACGGCCTCGAATGACTGTGGAGGAACAGATGGAAAGAATAAAGAGACACCAACAAGCTTGCCTGAGAGAGAAGAGAAAAGGACTCAATATTATTGGTGTTTCAGACCAGTCTCCTTCACAGAGTCTGTCATTTGTCAGAGAGAATCCATTCAAATTGGCACAGGTGGGTCCCACATTATTCAAAAACTTTAATGTGTCCAGTTAAAAGAGAAAAGTTACAAACCTGTTCTTTTTCCCAAAGATCACACTGGGTTGGGGAGGTGGGGTAGGGTTGTTTTTTGGTTTTGGTTTGTTTTTTTTTAACACTGATTTGGAAATGCCGCCTTCGATGTTTTGTATGCATTTTAAAATCTGATTTTCCAAAGCCAGATTAAATGCATTGCACTGTTAAGAAGTCACATATTTCCAAAGAAGTTTTAGTTGTGGTTTTTTTCCCTCTGAGCATGCTAAGCTGCCTTCAGAGCTATACAAAAGTTACTTTTCCTTCAACAGCATTGGATCCCCAGAAGACACTGAATTCAAGTTTTGCCTTTGCATTAGAGCATCTGTATTTGGATTGACATCATGAGTGCTAGATATGAAGGGGGCTTCTACAAATATTTTTGTGATAACACTGCCTTTCTCAAGAAGAGGACATGCAAAGCAAAGCTTAGCAGATGTTTCTTTCTGTAGTTTTTACAGAGGTGTTTGAGCTTTACCACTTTCCTATGGTACCCCTTCCCACCGCAAGGTGAGGAAACTGCAGTCACGTATGTGTCATACCTGCTTAGCCAGCACATTGGGAGCAGAGTGGGGGAAGCAGCCAGATCCTCTGTGCCAGCACTACTTGCTGTACAGACCTGAAAAGAATTTTGTTCATGTCGGCATGTTCTTCAGTCTTCTGTGTGAAATCAGTGCTACGTGGATGAGATAAGAAATCCATAGAATAAGTGAGAATGTGTCTGAATTGAATATTTAGCTACAAAATCACTTTTTCTATCACAACTTTAATTCTTCCAGAATGCTATTTGGCAAAAAGCCCCAAGATATGAGGTATTACACTGTAGTAATAGCTCTTACTTTTAAAAACATAGTTTGTATGCCTATTGATTTTTATACAGGAAAATGGTGCAGTGGCATTAACTGCTGGAAGTCTTTTCAACTGGGGTTTGGTTCTTTAAGAACTGGAGGAGAAAAAGGATTTTATAAACAGCCTCCTGTGTAATTTTTAAGTGATTACCAAAATACAGTTGCTTCGCGATTGTTATTGTTTCTGGACAAGTGTATTATATGGGTGTATATTTTAGTTAGGAAAGTAGAGAGATTGATTTGTGAACTGACTTGCATGGAATTTCCTCTTCACAGTGCATGTGCTAAATCATACAAATTCAATCACAGGATTTACTACTTTCATGGCTCCTATTTTTCTCAGCCCTAGTACTTAGTTTGATAAGACTTATATGAACTCACTTCAGTTTGTTTTGCTACTCTGCCAACATATTGTTTGCAGTTCACAGTGTTAAATCACATCTACCATCCTTCCTCAAAATTTTTAAATCAAATTATTCTCTCTGCAATGGATTTTTTTTTTTTTTTTTTTAAGGAATAAATAATATCCTCTTGCATAATCAGCTGCTATGTTGTCCTCTGTTAAATCAGTTAACAGCATAGACTTGGAAGATACCCAAGATAACTGGAGAAAGAGACGGTGCACTTGTGTGCAATTTTGTACTGAGAGCAGATTTTTACCATCCCCCCCCCCCCCCCCCCCTTAAACCAGGAAAAGCTATTTAAAAAAAAAAAAATAAAAATCAGTGCTTACGAATGCAAATAAGAATGCTACTAAGCCTGTGTGTGACTGAGCTAAATATGAATGAAATTTCAGAAGACAAAGGTGACTTATAGAAATGGTAGATATTGGAGGGGGTCACAGAAATTGTTAGACAGGCTGAACTGTTTTGAAAGGTACAAAAATAAGAAAATTCTAGATTCTTAACAATTTCCATTTTCCTTATTGCAATGTGGTATACTTAAGGTTTTTAAGTACTTTTTTTATCACAGTCAGAGGACAGCAGAAGAACTGAGACTGTGATAACTTTTGTAAGAATATGTCTGTATATCAATTTTGTTCCACAGAATCGAAAGAAGGATGATACTGTATCGAGTAACATGAAGGAATTAGAGAGCACCAGTAAAGAAAGTAATTTGAAACAAAATAATGGGAGTCCTGGAGAAGAAATAGTGCAACTAAAACATGATGGAGAACAAGAACATAATTCAAGTTTTACTAAAGAGGTACTAAACTGTCCCTTATTCAACTGTACATCAGCCTGTCTTGCAGTAGGAAAATATTTTGAGCCACAGACAGCAGAGTATGGGAAATTGAGCCAGTTCCTTTTGCTTGGAAGATTAAGATATCTTTTTGGACATAACAAATATTTTATACAGAAGCGCAAAATTTATCAGATCTGTCTAGAGCTGAGATACTGAATTTTCTTGTATGTGATCTTCCTAAATTTCATTTTACTTAACTTTATCTGTTACTATCTCGATTGATTGGAAAACTACAAAATTGTGGTCTTTATTTATTTGGAAACAAAACCAATACTAATGTATCTTTAAATAATAATCACTGATCTGTTCATTGCTTAGGATGTAGTGTAGTTCCCAGTGTAGTTTTAGACAGTCATTTACTACGCCTGATTTTTTTGCTTGGTTGGCTATAGTGCATCAAATAGTTACAGGATGCAGAATAAAACTGACACAACAATTTATATATGGAAGTAGGCGATAACTGTAGTTTGTGCTATATGGTCACTGGATTGATTTCTGTCTTGAAATAGTCTCAAACTCATTTGACAATGAGTTACCTTGGTGTTTCTGGTACTAAAGTGCCCTGAACACTCAGCAAAAACAGACTGACTGTGAAGAACAGATTACTGGAGTTGTTTCTATGTAATCATATCCTGCTTATAGTTTAATACTTTTTGAAATCTTGTATAGGGGGTTTTTTTCTTCTTTTCTATCCATACTCTTTAATCATCCTTTGCTTTTCCTTTTCTTCACTCATTTTTCCTTTTGTCTTCCTATTTTATATTTAACTTTTTTAAACATATGTCTTATGGAGAATGGTATAAAATCAAATAATTAACACCTGTTGTTATTCTTTAAAAACACTTTCTTTTGAGAGTCTGTTGCTCTGTTAAATATGCCTATCTTTTAAAGGAAAATTATGTAACGCACTTATATTGGTTATATCTAATGAAACCTTTAAGAGCAGTGTTCAGGCTTATCAGCAATATATTCCAGTAGCTGGAATCTCTGCTGGCATTGTGAAGAGAGGGATAGCATGAAAAAACAGGCAAGCTGCAATCCAAAGCGTTCAGATAAGTTCTGGAAGTTATTAAGCCAAGCCCTGCCCATTGGCTCTGGTATAAGTTTCAGGATAACTCTATTAACCTGAATGGTATTGATAAAAATTTCTTAAGTTATGTAATTCTGAGTTACTAAGTATACATGATGGCAAAATTTGTCTGTTAATAAAACTGTTTCCTGATACTGTATTTCTTATCTGCCACTTAGTATGTGTTACAGCTTATTGTTTCATGATTTCAATTTTTTTATAGCTGACAAAAACTGATGATATTTTATCAGATGCACATGTTGTATCTGACTCAAAAGAAGTGAGTAATGAAGAGAAAGCAGAAAAGGAAAAGAAAAATAAATTGGAAGAAACACATGATGGTGATATAAGGTAAAAATAAAACAAGATGTGCAAGTTTAAAATAGCCTCTGAACATTATATTTACTAGCTGAATGGACGAAGCAACTAATGAAACACTGCCATAAATACTTATAAGGTATATTTATATGTTTTTGAGTGGTTTACATATAGTGAAATCTGGTGAGAAACCTAACCGCTGCGGGGCTTCAGTAAGAGGTGATGAGTTGGTGGGTGAAGCAATGTTTACTTTCAAGTATTGCCCCAGTTATAAACAGAATATGTTCATAATCCTTGCTTTGGGATACAAAATGTATTTAGTAATGTCAGTTCAAGCTTTGCATTAGTTTATTATGAAAGCTTCAGCCAGGGCTTCCGCAGCAAGCTCTTTACTGCTGATATTTAGGAGCAGGCTAAACAGCTTATTCTGTATCTCCTGCTTTAATTTTTACTTCACTATTTTGGAGTATTGCAGAATTAGAGGAATATCATGTCTTGGATATTCCTTTTTAAGGATTCATAACTTTAGTGTAAGTTACACTGCAGATCCTAAGTGAGTTCTTACATTAGGTCATAACTTTCTCACAGCACCCTTCAGCAAAATAGATATCGTGGAGTAGGAAACTGCATGAGTATGTAAAAGAAAGGAATTCAGCTTCCAGTACTTTTTTTTTTTTAAGTCTAACTTTACAAGGTAGAAGGGTTTCAAAATACGTGCTTGATTTATATTACACAAACTTGCAAGTTGCAATGGTTTTCTATTAACAAAAGAAAATTAAATTGTAACTCCTATACTTAGTGGTTAACACCTGAAATTAAGTTAGACTGAGTTCTAAACACTGTACTTTTTTTAACCAGCTTGCAGAGTGTGACCACAGTTACAAACCACAAACCCAAAACCAGCTCAGAAGAAAGTGAAGTAGTTAGTGTTCAGGAGCAAGAAGGGATTATGTCTTCATTTGAATTAGCAGCACAGTCTTCAAAAGCAAATCAGGCAACAGCAGGTATGGAAAAGAGTTTGACTGAAGCGCAACTTATACAGTACATATGTAAAACTTTATTTCATTTTGATTATGTCTTTTGATGCTTTGAAACCCTGGTGAATTGAAATTGCTGAGCTGGTCTAGATGTCAAGTGTATGGTTTTATAACGTAGAGGAAAAAGTGTTTCCCAGCAGAAAACTACAGAAATTCCATTCTTCTGAGGTTTTAATGTAGCATTTAATTCAGGGAATTAAATAACTATTGCCAGAAATTGAGTCATACTATAGTTGTTGGTTGGAGGAAATTCTTCCCTATTCATCTTGTAGAACAGCATCTCAATCCTGGATATATATAGATTATTTACCCTTACCTCCTTGCTAATGGATGGCCTCGGGTATGTCCAAGATGGAGAAATCCTTGAGAGCTGCCAATATATCTAGTAGATTTTGAACTAGCATTTAAAAGACCCCAGTTTGGTCATGTTTTCAGGAGTAAAAAGAGATGAAGAAACAGAAAACACTAGCTGACTAGTAAAATGACTGGTGGTGTGCTACTCTGCAAGAAGAGAAGGCTGGAATAAAGCAAATTTGTTTGCAAAGAGAAAAAAAGGGGGGGGTGTAGGGGAGGAGGAAGGAAGAAGATAGAATTTAAGACATTATTAGGATATCTAGTGATGGGAATGGCTAAGTAAGCCAAATGATTCAATTTATGGATATAAAAGGTGACCTGGACCTTTGTAGTACAGTCAGCAACCCTTTCTGTGACTTGATAATCAGAACCAGACCTTCTAAGTATATTTTATAGTGCTCAGCAGAATGAAAAATGCTTAGTTAATCTGAGCTGGGACATAAAGGTGGGTCTGGGAGTATCCTGACGAGTTAAATTTTACTGGGTTTTTTCCCCCTGCTCTTTGCAACATAAATAGAAAGTCAGCATTCATGTGTCCGTTGTTTGTTCCTTTGGTGTTCTACTAGTTGTTTATAGGCCTGAGTAGTGATCTTTCTTGAAAACAGCTATGCTCTCCACAACTATGAAGTTGTGCTTATTGTGCTGATCAGATTTTAAGTCTTCACTTGTGTAGCTTTCATTTGGTTCTGCTTATATTTATTATGGCTTGAAATCATGCCTTCTGTAACTTGTATTCTTATTTATCTTGCTGTGTGACTCACAGTGAAAAGTTTGCCTTCTTCACCAGAATCGTCATTGTCACCAGCTCCATCTACACAGACACAGCTCACAGAAGGATCACATTTCATGTGTGTATAGTTACAGAGAAGTACGTCTTTTCTTTTTTTTTCCACTCCTCCTGCCATTTTCCTAATATTTTTCTAAGTATATGTATTCTAGTTATTTTTCCAAGAAACATCTGTAGACCATACTTGGCAAGACAAAGTTATCTAACAATGTTGAATATAAACTAACTAGAAAACAAAACACATACATGTATGTATTTGCTTGCAAGTAATATATTCTCTAAGTACTAAGAGAAAAGACTAATTGGCTTATCAAACACATTCTCCACAACTGTCAAGATAATAGCCTTTTGAACTACATGAGAGACCGAAGATATTACAAAACAGATACCCAGTTAAGCTATGAGCATCAGTGCTCAGGTGCAAATGAATCTTGATGCTTCAGTTGTGGTAACAGGCAACTAGAGCTAGATGTCTTTAGTGATACGTAGGAGGGAATGGTCTAATGGCCCAAAGAGTTTATAGCTTAAGACATAGATGACTGAGGCATGAGAAACAGGAAGGGAAAAAATGAGGGTAGAAGAAATATAACAATTACAAAACTTTTTTTTTTCTTTCTATAGAGATAGCCCTATGCAACTTTTCTTCCCTTGCCGTAGTAGGTGATTTCTTCCAGGAAACAAGTTAAAAAGCATGAGTTAGACTAGATTTACATGTTCATACTTGTAGTGTTACCTACTTCATGAATAGAAATGGAAATGGAAGTAAGCATATTTGTTTATAAAAGTGTTTAAAGAAATTAATAGGATACCAATGTGAATGCTTCAGCACTTTACCAGTATTTAAATCAATCCACGTTTCTTTGTTGTCAGGAAGTACCTGTTTAAATAAGCTTTCTAATAAAAGAATGAACTTTGTTTCAATGGTAATGTTAAATGCCATAGCTAATGTAACTTAAGAAGACTTTAAAATCAAGTAAACTTTAAAATCGAGACATTTTCAGTCATTTAGCATGAGGAGAACCGAAAATGCGTTTTTTCATTTACTGCCCCAATCTGCATTGGCAAGCTTAGCAAGCATCTTGGCAAAATTAGACTTATTATTCATCACAGATAGCTTTCTTGTATGAACTATAGGCAGGAAACTATTCATATTCTAAAAAAAAAAAAAAAAAAAAAAAAAAAGGGGGGGGGTATTTTTATCTTTTTCTCCTTTTGAGAGTAGAAAATGCACTCTTCACATTCAATGCTGACACCTGTGTTGCTGGCTTCCTGATGGATGTGGTCTGTCAGGATTAGATTTAGCTTGGACTTTTGTACTTTTATTCAAAAGCTTTATTACAGAACTATTTAAAAAAGATAAGTGGGACTATTGAGTTTTTCTGGAAGTACTGATTTGTGTTAATACTTTTCAGTTTCACTGTATAAATACATGTGCATTTATCATGCATCTCCTTTTCAAATAGGACAAACGTTACTCCATCAACTCAGTTTCAGGTCAGTAGTGAAACTGAAACTGCACTGCTGAATTCTGTCCATAGCCACAGTGTGCCTGTCTTGAAAGGAGAAGCAGCCTATAACTTCACCAGGAATCTATTACCAATTGCATTAAGTTGCTTTTCGCTCTCATCATCATCTCCAATGATCAGATCAGCAAATTCATTTTTTTTAAGGATTTATGCTAAACATGACACTAGCAAAATGAAGCACTCACGTAGTGATCTGCTTTGTAACTTAATGCCCAAGCCTTGACATCCCACAGTGTGCTGTATCCTCATAGGTAATAGTGTAGCTGTAACATTTCCATGTTAAGTACGGTTCTACAAATAGACCTTAATTGCTTATGACAAAACGGTGCATCTGGGATGGCACTTGTAAAACTAATGCTCTGCATACACATGCCTCACTATAATGAAGAAATGATTCCAGAACTTACAAGACATTCACTTTGGCTGTTTAGAATTTGAACTGAGTTGGAAAAAGCATTCAACTATGTGCATATACATTCCACGTTTCTTTGCTGCACTTATTGCCACTGTCGGTTGTTTTCTAGGA
Organism: Astur gentilis; assembly: GCF_929443795.1. Taxonomy (NCBI): domain Eukaryota; kingdom Metazoa; phylum Chordata; class Aves; order Accipitriformes; family Accipitridae; genus Astur; species Astur gentilis. The sequence goes on along the minus strand of NC_064897.1, from coordinate 12,833,295 downwards.
GCTCTAAAATAAATTCATGCCATGAGCTGGGCCTAGTATAAATTGGAGATATATGAAGCGTAGTCTGCTTGCCTGAAGTATTCACTGCCCCTTACCTTCTGGGGCTGCCGCTCCAGTATGCCAGTGCTTTGCTGAAAGATAGGTCTTTTAACGTGCAAGAACTCAGTGTGTCTCAGATGCAAGAAATCCTAATGCGGCAGAGGGAACTTCAGAGCTGTGGGATCAGCCCTGTTCATATCCAATGAAATTTTTCAGACAGCATCTGGAAAATGTATGGTAGATTTCAGAGAATAATGAGGTAATACCTATATTTGGCTTTTATGGTCAATTAGTAAAATGATACTCTTGGTGCGATGCCAGGGGAATTTGGCATAGGGAATTGGTGGCATAGGATATTGTAGGACTAAGGAAAAACCCATCAACACAATGCTGCTTTCTTTGTCACGGCTGTTGCTTTGCAAAGACAAATCTGGATGTGTACCACTAACATTATGTTTTAAGCATTACATTTACACTGAGTAATGGAGGGATAATGAAATCTTATACAGCACCTGGATCCAAAGCTCAGAAGCATTTTTGCTAACGAACTGTTAAAAGCTATTTATAGAAGTCCTTTCAACAATTACCAAAATGCAGCAAGCTCTGGGTGGAGCACTTGAACTTCAGAACAGTTCACAGCTATGCTGCCATTATGCTGTAGCAACTGAATAATACTGCATCCCTCTTCAAACTGTACCTGTCCTTTGTAAGAGCAATTAGGGTCTTTGGTATTATTACCAGTTTTGTATGAAAAACATTTGGAGATGGCCATGTACAACAGGAAAAATACTCTCAGAATAAACAGGCTTTCATACGAAGTTGTGTAAATTTGAAAAAAGCTTGCTTTTGCTTCTTGCTGTCAAAGTATCTTGACAGCAGTATTATTCATCAGAAAAATTGATTTGGGAAACAACTGATTTCTAAAATAATTTATTGTGTTTACACCATTGATGACTATTGCTAGGATGAGGTCAGAAATGCCTTGCTGTGTTTAATCCCAGGAGTTGCTTTATACAGTATTCAGTTGTCGCTAAAATAGAGTAACTTAATCTATGTCTGTCTTTCAGCACTAATGGCTTCTATTGAAACAATTCATGCCTGAGATGTATGGACCTCACCTATGAAAAGAAGATATTGTACAGTATATTTTAAATCTATGAAATTCATAGTTCTGATGCTTTTGGCCACAGAGCATCATTTTATCACTTCCTGGAAAATGTTTATTCCAAGAGAGCTTTAAATGGCCCACATGTACACTCAACAACCTTCAAATTGTTCTCCTGATACCAGCTTGCTGCTATGATTTCTGTGCACATAAGATAAAGGCTCTTTTTAATGTGCAGCCTACAGTCAGAACTTTATTTGATATTCTCCAGAATTTAATGTTCTTTTAATTATGGATCATACAAGTTTACTTTTTTGCTTCTTTTAGATGCATAACTCGGTTAATTTTACATATCACCACTAAACCTTGTTTTACACTTTTAAAACATTACAATTTATTGTTTTAACATTTTATTTGTAAAATTTTTATATATATATATACATATAGATATATTTAAAATGTGCCATTTTTATTATTGCTTAGTAAAATATGTCCTGTTTCTGCTGTAATTATTTCTTGGTCAGGTTGCAATGTCAGCAGTTACTGCCACACTTCTGTCAACATATACATTAATGTTAGTGGTTACTTTTTCTTAAATAAAATGGAGTGTAGGTATTTTGAGGTACTGGGCTTTTCCTTCGTTGGCTTAGGGTGTGTACAGCAATAAGCAGGTTTTCAATCCAGTACTTAGTTTGTGTACAAATGTAATTATGTTCATTGTGTATATATTATACAATGAGCACATACGATGTAAGTATAAGAAGCCACTTACTATTGTTCAAATACGAATGTTCATATCCCATTTCTTTTATAGCATATTAAATAAATGTTGATGTTCTTAAGGACTTGTATGGTTAGTATTTCTTCCAGCAAACAGATGTCACACTGTGTTCCACCTTTTGATGTGGGGAATGCAACAATTCTTATCTCATTGGCGACATCACCTGTCAACCAGAGTAGCAGTGACAGACTCTTAAGAGATTCCAGTCTTCCTCTACAGGAAAGGATAAGGCTGCAACACAGAACAAAAAGACAACCTGAAACCAAGACGCAAGAAATACAGGTTCAGCTCCTGATTCTCCCAGACTTGCATCGTGATGTTGGAATAATCACTTAGTCATTCTGTGCCTCCATTCCCTGCCTGTTTACTTAAGAGGTAGTAGCCTGTCTTACTGGGGTGTGGTGAGTAGTAATTCAATATTTGCAAATGTTGAATGCCACGTTTAGTGGGGTTAAGGAGAGAAGTATGATGATTCCTTGAGGCTCTGAAATCTGCAAAGCATCTTCCAGAAACTGAAAGAAAACCTGAGACAGTGTGTCAAGTGTCATCATACTACAGATGTTACTAGCTTCACTTTTCCATCTCACACTGCTGTCTGAATTTGCCCGAGACAAAACAGGTTTAGGAAAGAACAATGGAAAATGAAAAGATTTAAGAAAAAGCTTTTGAATCTAGGATATAAAGCTAAGAAATCTTTTAAAGGTTCAGGCAACTGCTGTGTGCTTCAGTGCATGTGTGTGCCATAAGTGGTGAGGCCAGTTTCATATGAAGACGACTGCCAGCTCCTGTTGTGCTTTTTTATCATACAAATCACATCCTGTTCAAGTTAATATTGCTGGTTTAGAGACTATATAATTCATTGTGCTTTTTCATAGAGGAGTGCCTGACACTGACACACAGTTTAAAATTAACTCTTTATCAGTCCCCTAAGAAGGAGTTTGTGTTCATTGTACTCTTCTGCCACTCCCAGCTCTGCTGCCAGTTCTTCCTGGGGCTCTTTGCCACAAAGACACAAAATACCTGTCTGTCTACCTGTCATTTTGCCATTTTCTTTGAAAAGTGAAGAAATAGGAAGCAGAATTTAGCGGCAGAGCTTGGAGGGTCATAGTGAAAGAGCTGGCTGAAGGAAAGAAGATGAATCATGATGCAGACAGACAGAATCCAGCTGAAAGTTTGACCAAATAGCCTTTCTTCTTTTTTTGGAACAGTAGCCCCAAATTACTACATCCTTCCATCCGCAACATAGAGTGAAGAGGAGGAATGTGATTTTTATTGCTCAACCAGCTGAGGTTTAAGTTTGGTGGCATCACTGGAACACCTGGGGCAAAGCAAATAGGACACACCCTGTTCTCTCCCTAACCCTTCTAGAGAGAGCTGTTCAGCTGTCAAGCTTTGCAATCTCTTTCTGTCTTTGCTGCCAAGAAAAGAATTGCAACAAATAAAGGAAAGAATGACTAAGTGTTTTTCAGACATTTATAGATCTTGTCTGTGTTTAAAGCAGTTGTCAGTTTGGTATATCTGCGAAGTACATGAAGTTTATGCTGAAGCTGCGGGAGGGGGGGAGAATTAGCAAGTCTTTGCTGGTATAACTGTTGGCAAAGACGGCAAACGTAAATGATGCAGGAATGTAGTAATGCTCTCATAGACTATAATTTCACTTCCTGTGGGCACTTGCAGCAAAGACTTGCAGTTTCATTGGGTGCTCTATTTTTTTTGTCTTATGAAAAAAATGTATGGCTTTGTGTTATCACAGAGCATCTACTGTCTCTTACCTCATCAGAATAACTCATCCCAGTGATCATACTCCTGAGATATAGAAATATCAGAATACTGATATTGTCAGTCTTCAAACATCTATTTTAAGTTTGTATCTAGGATATTTTTATATTTCTGACTGATTGCTTTATTGGCTGTTGCACTGACACTTGTATGTATGGAACATGCTTTTTTTCAAAAGCAAGAGTCCTTAGGAATAATGCAACACATTCTCTACAGATGTTCATGCTTTTCAGAACCAATTACATCTATTTTTGTCTTTTGTTCACCACTTGCATTGTTCCAAGGCTACTAGAGAATGTGATTCTTTTAAGTCCCTTAATAAAGTGACATTACTCAAAAAGTTATAGTTGGTGTCTTGGTAGTTTTTGACTGTTGTGGACTAGCTCAAAGAGAAAGACCTCACCAGGCAGTTGAAACTCAAACCTTGTTTATATTATTACTGAGGGGGAAAAAAAAGTAGTCTTCAGTTAATATTTCCTTATAAATATATCTGTCATAAAAATGAATCCAATAAGGTTCTATTTTCAGGAAATCAGAAAAATTTTAAACAGTTCATTTCTATCTAAATCACTTTAATTGGACAGTCTGGGAAAGAATTATTACCCACGCTATTGGATCCACTCGATGTAGTAACCGGGAGTACATACATGAAAAACGTTAATGGATTACACTGTTAGTAATACATCTTCTGAATTCTTTAGTACTTGGATTGGTGGCTTAAGTTATATCCTGGTTGAGTAAAGCAGCAGAGTAGAAGATCTTTCATCAGTGGTGGTGCTGGATAACTCTTACCCCAAACTTGTCATTCCTTTGTAACAATAAGATGGGGTGGGTTTTTTTGTTTTTAATAAATCATAAACAGTACTTATTCAGATCTGAGAAGTGGGTCATCATGTCTTCTCTGCACAATACTTTTTTGTCCCTGTGATCCTGGATTTTGCTGTACTTATTTTCTTAAGTTATTCTAGGGTGGTTTAATCTTATTTCAGTTTGAATCCTCAGTTAAAATGTTATTTTCCATCCTTTGGAAAGTTGACATTTAAATGGCCAATGAACAAATTGCCTATACCTGGCATTAATAATATATCTGAAACAATTTAACTTTTTTAAGGATGCATGTGAAGATAACAAAGCAACATCTGGCCTTCATTTCTTCTAAAGAACATTATATATACTTGCTGTTATATCCTTGGAGCTGTTTAGCTTGTCCATATGGGAACACTGAAGAAGCTGCTACAAAATAAAATGGAATATACTGGTGGCTGAAAGCAAATGTCTGGCCCAAAATGAAGGCTAAAAGCAGCTGCTTTCTAAACTTGACACGCACAACTTGTTACCCAGCTGTTCCAGATGTGTCAGTATTCAAATGTTACTTGTGGAATTAAGTTTTTGGGGTTTTTTTTGTGATGTTTCTTCAGTCTGTTGTATGCCAAAGAAAATGTTTTTAAGGTCTGTCTAAATATTATCTAGCAGTTGTTGAGAAACTGCAAGCAACTCTTTAATTGTAACTATGGTAAGTAACATCACCACAGTGGTTGCGAATTGGCTCATATGGGAGTCTTGCTATGGATGCATTTAAGAACACTTATTTAGGCTGGATTAGGTTCTGTTTGGAATAAAAGAAAAGCTGTAAGCAAATGGTGCTGTTTCCAGTGAGTATATCAGGAGAAAAACAGATGTGATCTCATTAACTTCTTTATTGCTGAAACCAAACCTAAAATGAGGAATTAATTTTTTGTCAAATTCTATCCAGATCTCTGTTCTATGGAGCAGGAATACTTCAAAGAATTTCAGACTAAAAATGGAAACACCCTCTTCCTCTTTCGAAGGTGAAAGGAGTACTGCTAAAAAAAAAAAAAAAAAAAAAGGCAGACCCCGCAGGTTTAACTTTATACGTGGAAGATGCAAGATTTACTTGCAGTCTAGAGATTTGGTCAATGAAAACTTTCAGAAAAATACCTGGTCCTCATCTGTTGTCATCTGGTAGTTTTTGTGAATCACAGTGAAGTGACTGGCACTGTCCAGGACACTCTTTTGCAGCTTTAAATCCACTCCAGCCCAATGCGTAAAATATTCTGCGTTCCTTGTACGGAGAAAAAACCATGTTATCCATACAACAGTTGTCTGTCCCTACAAAAGCAGCTGAATTCAGGACACTAGTTTCTTGCTTGAAATTGCCAAAAACTGCAGGTGCTTAGCATCTTGAAAGATCAAGCTCAAAGCATATGATGTGAGGCACCCAAAATTTCCAAGTAACTTGCATGTGAATCTCCCTTATTATCAGCAATAGATTCTATTTAGATGAAAAAAAGATATTTTTTTCAAAGTACTAGTCGCACTGCTAGAAATCAAATAATTAGTAGGTACAAATATATAAGAAATTCTTTGAGAAAATTGTCATCAATTGACGAATACATTTCAAAGTGATTGAAAAAAGCTGCAAAATTCAGCAACTCTCAAGTCATAAAAATAACTTCTTCACAATATGAATTTCTGCTGAGTCTTGACATTGATTACATGTGTAGTCAACTGCTCTGTATTCTGCAACTTTCTTCTTGGTAAAATCCCAAGTCAGCAAGAAGATGGAGGCTGTTTCAGATGTTTTAGCTTTAAAGAGGAATGATTTTTTAATATTTTTTTTTTTTTTTTTAGTATTTTCATGCTCATCCACCAGTCTTGAAAACAGACATTAGTGGCTATTGCATTTATTCTATTTATACACTGAAATGGTCATATCTAGATAGAGAGAAAAAAGGCAATGACAACTGAACATTCCGATTAATGTTTTCTGATATTTGTGACTGCTGCTATTTTGTGTTTGATTTCTGCCTGCCTGGAGACTGTCTCAGAGTTTACACATGCAAGGGCTGGTACTGCACGGAAGCCAACTTGTGTATGAGTGAGGACTAGCTGAAGGTGTCATTTTTGTGAGCTAGGAGATTTCCTGGAAATCTGGGATTGTTTGATCTAAAGCACTTTTGAATAACATTTCTGGCTGTTTTCTTAGCCTGTGCCTACATACCTATAATACTTTGTAACTACTGTTTCTAGTATATTGTGCCTACAAATAATAAATATTTTTAATAAAGACGAAGTGCCTGGATAATGTGTGAGATCCTGATCACTATTTGCAAGGTAACAGTTATTAATTAAAGAACCAGCTTCTCAACCATGTAGGAAATTGTGTTAGTGAAGAGGAATTGGTTAATACTCAAATGAATTGCAACATTAGGAAAAGCATGCTTGCTTATATAATCTGATTCTGTGGAATATGGGGGATAACTCCTCTGAATTCACAGCATTTTATTTTAAACCTTTTATGTCGTGATCTTAAAGCTATTCCATTCTGTGTGATCTGCTAAATATAACCTAGCTAAGCTCCTCTTCATTTCCATTATCCAGAATTTAGGAGAAGGAAGGACAGAGGTCATGACATCTTGATCATTTTTGCCTCATTAAAATCATGCGGAACCCAAGGAGCACAGTTAGGTCATGTTTGTAAAAGGTAGGAGTCTAAAGCCTTGCTCTGTGCCATGCCTATTTCAGAGAAGTGCTCTGCACAAATTACCATACATCTTTCCCTGTCTGTCTGGTTCCAGGCTAGAGCACTCCAGTTATTTCGCCTTGGAACAGAATCCCTAACTTTTACAACATTTTCAGGCAATTAATCATAAGCAGTCTGTGAAGTCTAGGATCTCTTTACAGCTGGTGGCTCTAAACTGTTAGGAGGATGACTGTACACAGAAATGAATCCCAGTTAAAGCCGAAGCACTCCAGACTTTCTAGCCAATTCCCAAACCCTCGGATGTTGTAACTGCATCTTTGTCTGAATGCAGCAAACTGGATTTCTGTTCACTTGATCAGATGGCCTCCTCCATCCTCCAAGAACTGTTGATTTTAAGGATGCCCAGCAAGCTGGATACGTGTTTTGAAAAGTGCTGCTGGCAATCAGTATTACTGCAATAGGAGGCTGTCCCTCCCACAGCCCTCCCTTTTCCTGCAGCTGTCAGTAGGCATAGACTCACTGGCTTGTGCTGTAAAAACAGTGTTTTTACCTGTTGGCCTTGGTGCAAAAGCAGCCAATCTAAGCTTCCTTCTAGGATCTGCACTGGGAAGATAAGTTGTGTTAACAGGGGAAGCAAAAGATGAAGGGCACGTACATTATCAGTCCAAGTTCAAGTACTCACCCGGAAGGACCTCGAAAGAACAAAGTTAGCCTCGCCGCAGCTGCCGCTGCCGCTTTCCCACTTCAGCTTTCCTCCTTTTTCCTCTCTGCCTGTGCTTTTGTCCTCATGGCGTGGTTGCCATTGTATAGTAGTTTTAGGGGATGAAAGCAAATGATTGCTGATGGGTGACATGATAGTGCTTTAAATGAGAATGCAGATTGGTTCCAATACCGAGCAATATAGTAACGCGGACAAAGCAAGTGGCAGCAGCATAATAGGCTTAGAATGATCGCCATAACCGTAAGTGACTGACAAAAGAAACTGTGGTACACAAATACCAATATGTGTTTAAAAAAAAACCCCGATGTTAAAATGTCCAGAACTGTCAAAGATCCTGTGGTCTGGGAAAATATAACTTGCAAGCTGTCCAGATGCGGCACAGACTGCAGCTGACCTGTCTTCTTAGTAATATTTAGTATCCCATTCTCTTCTGACTTTCTGGGAATCTGGGTGCTGAGCACGCGCAGGAAATCGGGGATTACAAACTTGTCTGAACTTTTCACTGCCAGACATTAACATGCGGATGCAGCAGCCTGTATGTAAATGATGTTATCTGAGCTGTTTTATGCATGTGTTTCCAGGATAAGAAAGGAGATTATTTCATTGTGTGAACTAATTACCTGTGAAGAAAAAATTAGAGCCTTTTTAATGTTAATGCCAGGCTGTATTTTTATTAACCTTCATCCTCAATGATTCAGTGTTGTATGTTTATTGTGTATTTTCAAATATTAAGGACTTGATCCTTTAACCTAAATGAAAGAAGTTCTTGATGTGACTTTGCATAAACAGGTTTCTTTGCAAGGTTGTAGCCACGTCTCGGAGCCTTCCTTTGCCCATGAAATGGGGTTGCTTCACCAACCATAAAGACAAAGTGACTTTTAAGTGTCATGGTATTGCTGTTTAATCATGCACAGCAACAGTTAAAGATAAAAAGTGGACAATCATATTAAACTGGAACTACAGGACAAATTACTGCAAAACAGAGAAAATATGTTCTTGGCCTAATCCGGAGTTGCATACAAACAGAGCAACAGAGTTCATATAGCAGACCTGAGCCCAGATAGGAACAGTGGTTTTGGCTTCAGGTGCACAGCTTGTATGATTAAAAGTTAAACATGCTCATACTGCAAACATTATGATAGGAGAGAGAATTTGTGCGAGTCTGATCTCTTGTGGTTACTACATCTCAGCTGAAATTCAGCATGTTGCTTATTAATGCTATAATTAGGTAAGGGAAGAGGGGAGTAACTCTCAAATATGTCATGTTTTAATATTTATATAGATTTTAAACCAGCATTTATTTTGGCGTACTTTGTTAAGCATGATATAAACTCGGTTGTTGAGGTTTGCATATATATTTTACTGTAGAGCATAAGCTGATGATAATATGTTACTTGCAATGGAAATATATATACATGCAATATGCCAAAGGAGGTTACCACAGTACAGTGCAGGTGGTGGACTGAGATCACCTAGTGCAATAAAAGAGAGTCCCAAAACCTGACTATATTAGTATGAAAAAGACCTCTAAAATGCATGCTAGTATAACAAAACTGAAAGACAAGTGGTTCACAGCCATTGGTCCAGCACTTAATTCATATGAAAATAGTCAAGGGGGGGGGGATTTTTTTTTTTTCTGTAAAGTCCATTTTAAACTGGCTGCTTTGCTACCAGGTTGTGAAACTGGCAAGTGAATGTGGCTGAGGAACATTTGTGTAAGATGAGGTCCTCAAGGTAGCAGGCAGCAGAAGAATAAGGCAGAAGTAGGTCATTGCTCTCTACAGAGCTGGTACCTTAACACTTTTCAGTGCCCAAGTTATGCTTCTATAATACATGCCTCTTCGTTGTACCTCTCATGCGCTAGCACAACATAAATCACATATTTTTCTCAACTTAGAATCCCCAGTTTTATGTGAAGACATGTAGGCATGAATTGTAAGATGCACCACATTTATTGCTCTAAATTGTTATAATAAAAAAGTTTCCTGTATCTCCCAGGCTTTAAATAGCTGAATCGACTTTTCACCAAGATGAAACAAATACTTAACATTGCCAAACCCACCTCGAAATTCAACCGTAGAGATGATGGTTCTGATAAATTATCTAGTTAAATGTAATATAAAGCCAAACTGCTGCCATTCATCCTGATAGTAGGCCTCTATAGCAACAGCTTGCTAAGATTTTATAGTGCCACATTTTCCTACTATATTTTAAGTGCTATGGTAGGTTGGTTTGGGACACTGAACTGCCTAGGAAAAGTACCAGACAGAATTTTTTTCTTGAATACAGTTTAAATGTGTCACTAGGCAAAAATCATTAAGCACATAATAAATGGTCATCTTTGCTGAAAAAAAAGAAGTTTTAAAAGACTACATAGAATCAGAAGTGTTATGTCATTAAAAACTAGGCCCATCTCGATTGGGAACATTCCATGTATACGTATAACGAGCTTTCACTGGACAGGCAGACAACTATACTTCAGAGCAATCCTGGGAAAGAGACTATTATGCACATCCTAACCATGGTTAAAGTGCTGCATAACAAAATGATAAAATGGTTTGTCCACTCCTATAGCAAGGACTATGTGTCCCTTGCTTTGGAGAGTCTGCGAGCAACTGAGCTGGGAATAGACTTCAGGAGAGGGGAATTGCTGCTTTGGCTATTAGAAGACATGCAGCTCATCTCTAAGGCACATCATTGGGGCATTAAGCTAATTTAGGATTTAGGTCTCCCAATTCTGCAATGTATTCCAGGCTTCCTGAGGGAGTGACCCTCTGAACTATTTAAATTCTGAATTATGGAAGGGTCACGGTGCAACTTAGACTCTCCTGTGTGATATGGCCCCACCTCCTAGTAGCCATCCTCCATCAGCCAACAACATCAGGATTTGCTATGAGTTCCTCGGAACTCCTTGGTTCCCCAGCTCTTGGGCTGAGTTTGACATTCTGGCCCCACTGAGGTCAATGGGAATTTTGCAATCAATACCAGAGCAGCCAAAGTTTCTGACAAGGCTTGTAGAGCTCATCTGAGAGCAGACATCTCTGATCATTTAATTTGCAGTAAAGGTGGCTGTTATGAGATTGGGTGTAAAGTGCTGGATCTCAGTTTCCATTCCATTACTGATAATCGGCAGGAGCACAATGCAAGTTTCCAAATGTTCATGTTTATATTTCCCAGTGCTTCAAATAAACAGTACTGGAATTCAATCAACATGTGCATAGCCAAAAAGACCTTACTTTCTCCTTCCTTGTTTACATTATGAGGATCTCAGCCATGCAGCAACCATTTTCAGCCATTTCAGTAAAAGAAAAATTTCAGTAAAAGAAAAGCTTCACTGTGAATGAAGAGTCTCAAACTGGTGCTTGTGGTGATTACAGTGGAGCAGTTGGCATGGACAGCAGGTTGCCTAACTGCAGCATGAAAGACAATGCATTTACTTGGAATGGAATAGCAAGAGCTGACCACATTAAGATCCCACTGTTGTCAAAAGCATGACCCCAAGCAGCTGATACTGCCACAGCAATCCTCTCAGGTTCTTGCCCCGAAGCTGCCATGCAAACATCAGAGCATACAGACATGCTGGCCCATAACATTGAGATAACAGGAGTGGTAGTTGTTATGTCGATGGAGTTGGACTGCAGAAAGTGCTGGTATTTGTATAGGTTTTCTGCAGATTACTGCTGCCTTCTACGTGGCATTTTTGTTACCAGGGTGGGGCAAAAGGGAGTACAGGAAGACTAGGTGCTGCCCCTGTTAAACCAGATAGATGAACAGGAGGTGTGGGGGGTATTGAAGGGGGAGGAGGGGGTGAAGGAGAGTTCCATTTTTACCAGATTGCAACTATATTCCAGCTTCAGAGGGCAAGAGTGGGGAAGTTTGCAGAGTAAAACCAGGGAGATTTGACAAGGAGGCACTCCCCTGGCTCTGTTGTCAATATGCAGACAGGCAGTGCATTTCCTTTGGCACAGAATTGCTGCAGTGAGCCGATGAAGATCTTTTCAGTCCCTGCGCTTCCTAGTGCTGTCATGACAACAGCTACTTTCTCGGTCCTTCTGAAACCCCTTTTCACATTCAGTGAATGCCATGCACAGAAAAGTAGGTTGTTCTCATCAATCTCCCTCTTTCTCTCAGATTTGATTGATTGAGAATAGAGAGGGATGCTCTACTTCTATGGACTTTGCTTATTTTCCATTAACATGACAGATCCTTGATCTTATAGGAAAGGTTTGAAGAGCTATGAATTGGAAACATTTTAATAGCTCAGAAGACAAATACACTTTCTATAATAAATATTTGTCATTAGTGGCAAATGACAATAAAGTGATCCTGCTGGTTTTGTAATTGTTAAATTAGTTTTGATTACTTTGAGTATGACTTCTGCTGTTTGGTGAATACCATAATAATGGAAAAGCTAGTTTTTGGATGCAAATCCGAACTGTTCTGAAATTCAGGTATTTGCTTGTGCTCAAGCCTACCAAATAATAATTTCTATTTAAATACACTAATTCTGTATATCTCTAGCTGTTTAATAAACATTCCATGACCTGAATTTTTCTTGTAACATGAGCAGAGCAGTGGGGAGAGAAGAGGAATCGTCCAGCTGTTAAGGTTTTGGGAAATCTGTACTTTGACACCTTTTCCATGAGACTATCTTGCCCAAGGCTGACCAGACTGGGTGATAAATGCCTCTCTTATGGATAACCTCCCTCCCTTAACTCTCTAGCATGCCAAGATCTGGCAGTCACGGAAGGTATGTAATCTTAGATGTATGCCACTTTTAATCTCACAGGATTTAGCAGGACCCTAAATTTGTCATACGTGCTATCATGCGAATTCTGAATGCAGTCATTAGGCTTTCAGGCTGCATCTAAACCTGCCTGCAGGCACTCATGGCTTGGTTCCAGTCATGCAGCTCAGCTTCTGTGACTCCTGACTAGGCCTCCCTTCCCATCTTTAGAAATCATGGTGCAAGGCATGACCGGTGTGAACATGGTTTTCATCTCCAAGCTGGAGCAAAGCCAGGGCATATGGTTATATATGGGGACGCAGAAAAATATTTACTGTTTTTGCAGATTTGACAATGCCTGTGTCTTTATGTAACATGGGAACAATATCTCAGCTTTACAGAATCGCATAAAAGTTGAGGTTGGAAGGCATCTCGGAGATCGAGTCCAACCCTGCTGCTCAAAGCAGCGTCAGCTAGAACAGGCTGCTCAGGACCATGTCCAGGTGTGTTTTGAATACCTTGAGGAATGGTAATGCCACAACCTCTCTGGGCAACTGCTTCCACTGCTTGACAGCCCTCACTGTGAAACAGTTTTTTCTTACGTTTAAATAGAATTTTTTTGTATTTCAGTTTGTGGCCATTGCTTCTTGCCCTTCACCAGACGCCACTGAAAAGAGTCTGGGCCCATCTTCTTTACTTGCCCCATCAGATATTTATACACCTTGATAAGATTCCCCTAAGCCTTTACTTCTCCAGGCTGAACAGTCCCAGCCCTCTCAGCCTCTCCTCATCTGACATGCTCCACCACTTTAATTATCCTCAGGGCCCCTTGCTGGGCCCATCACAACGTGTTCTGGGAAGCTGACAACCATGGTTGGAAGGACATGTGTTCACAAGAGCTTGATCTTAGAAAGACAAGAGATTGTTTCAAGAAAAAAAAGAAGAAGAAGAAAAAAAAAGGCACAAACATTATAACTAGATTTCATTTAAATTTTATGAAATATTAATTTTAAAAAAATTTAAGACCATATTCTGGTTATGACCACAAATTGAAGAAGAGGAGCTTTAAAGTAATCCTAGAAGAACATAGAAATCTGCTGCAAACTTGTACTCCTTCCAAGCTGTGATTTGTATTTAATTAGCATTCAATTCATTATGCATTTCTGTTTGGTTGTAATGGTTACACACTGGTTTTGCAACATGCAAGATCTTGATTACTTTTATGGTTTTGAAAAGAATCTCCATGTGTGCAAAGAAGGACTTTGCTCTTGACTTCACATCTACATTTTTAGAAAAAAAACCTGCTGGGATTTACTGCCTAGCGGGCTTGTGCAGAATTGCCCCCGCCATTGGGATGACCTCCCCCCCCGGTTTTATTGTAATGCTCTGTAGTAACAGACCTGCAGAAAATAAATGAACATAGTGGTGGCAACCCTGTATTTGTGGTCCGGCACACACCTTCATTTAAAGCTGGAATCCAGCTCTGGTTTGCATAAGAATGTAGAAAACATGCATTCCCCAAATTAACAGCATGCTAAAGACTCTTTAATCTGGAAGCAAATATGTTAATTATTTATGGTTAAAACTAATCTAAATTGTACCCTTCAAGAATGTTGATTTTTCTGAGACTTAAGAATTTTGGCTGCTTTTTATTGAAAAAGAGCAAACTGTGCCAAGTTAAAAATGTACACAAGGAGGTATAAGATACTTTGGGAGGAAAAGAAAATGTCTCTGATAATTTATATATTTTCTTGAATCACAATATAAAAATATTGACAATATTCATGACAGAGAAAAGATAGTCTATTTGCTTGTACAGTACTGCATATATTATTGTTTTACCTGGTCATATGATGTATTGCATCAGCTATTTCAATTTTCCAATGTGGCATTTGGAAAACTTTCTGAATAGTTTCAAAGAAAAGCACAACACATTTTTAGCATATATTTATGCAAGTCCCTGGAACTCACAAAAATTAAGACACAGGGTGACAGGATTAATATTCAGATAGATATACCTGTGCAGAGGTATTGCAAGTAGCTTTTGCTTTTGAAGCAAATTCTGAGTTCATTCTCAGCGGTATCTATAATAACTAATAGCTTATCATAGCTAAATAGTATCTATTTGAAATTCTGAGTTTATGTTTCAGTTTTTGCAACAAGCTGTAAAGCACATAAAAGAACCATATTATGAGTCCACTTAATGCCTTGAACTCAAAGCTTTGTATCTTTCACTTACAAGAAATCTTCATGCCTTCTTGTTTTGCTTTTTGTGTTTTCCTTCAATATCACTTGACAGCAAATTTAACATCAATTAGCATACATTTTAGAGAAGACGTTTTATGCACTTGTAAAATATCTGATTCCTTGCAATTATATCAGAACATCTATAGAACATGGGCTTCCTCTTACTCATTGTGTTTATAGGTGGCTTAACACAAAGATGCCCTCATCTCCACTGGGCTTGTAAGTTGTTACAGTAATACAAATGCAAATATAATGTCAGGATGTGCTTTTGGATGAGCTCCAGAATGATAGAAAAGGGTTTTTCATTCCTGAACTAACTCCTGGTCCTTTGTGTCACCTTAATAATTTCTTAAATTTTCTGTTCCTTTTTTTTTTCCCCATCCCCAGAGTGGGCACAGTTACATTTAACTGAGCTGTCTGGAGTTTTCTGAAGTTTCATGACCTAGCAGCAACAGAATGCCCCCCCTCTTCCCCCCCCCCCCCCCCCCCCCTAGTTACCACTAAAAGCAGTTCCTTGGTCTAGCTCATGGCATGAATTTCAGAGACAGCTGTGCTGGCACAACAGAAGAGGCAGTGTGTCACCATGAGAGCTGTAACAAAGCATGTGCAGGGAAAAGGGGGAAGAAGGACACGAGCAGTATTTAGGATTCATATTGCTGCAGTGTTTTGCAAAGCCAGTGTACAGCCCCAGTGAGGGCTCGCCACCGAATGGGGAGAGAAGAGGGACCCCAGCCCAACATGCATTCCCAGCAGCCTCCCTTTGGTTGACTCAACCTAGGCAAGGCTTGAAGTTTCCTATAGTCATGGCTTCTAAGCAAACAGTATGGGGAAAGATTAAAGGCAGCTTTAAAAAGAAAACAGCGTAGAAGCCGAGTTTAAAGGGAGAATTAACTGGGTGCTGCAGGAGAGGGTGGGGTCAGAATTGCAGAATGAGGCAGTTTCAGTCTGGTCTGGAGGGAAGGGTGAGAACCAGTGCTGGATGCTTACTTGAAGCAATGGGAGATTGCAGCCTCTTCCTCCAGACCTTGAATTTGGATG
Organism: Astur gentilis; assembly: GCF_929443795.1. Classification (NCBI taxonomy): domain Eukaryota; kingdom Metazoa; phylum Chordata; class Aves; order Accipitriformes; family Accipitridae; genus Astur; species Astur gentilis. The sequence continues at coordinate 12,817,354 of NC_064897.1, read as the reverse complement.
GGGAAGGGTGGGGCAGAAAGAAGGGAAGGGTGCAGTTTCCAGAGGCTGCTGAGCAGGCAGAATATTGTGAGCAAGGTGAGTCATGAGGTTCAGACAGCAGGAATTTCCTGCAGTAAGACATGCATGGGGAGGCAGGGACAGGAGAAGGCAGTCCACTGACCAAATGTTATGTTTCACAGAATTTTCCCTGGTATCCTAACAAGTGCAAGACGGGATGTCGCTTTTCCTGTCTCCTATGCCTACGGCATTTTTTCTTCTCTCTTTGTAGGCCCTTTTTACTGTTTTGAAGTGTTTTGCTTGCATACTATACATTATAGTGTTATGATACTGATCAACGTTAGGAAAAAAACCTCAAAAAACCTGCTTTACATGTACAAAATCTTCTGATGATCTCACCTAACTGTCCTTCAAAAAAAACCCCACAAAGCAGCAAAATCGTTGTGACTCAAGAAAAGAAGAAACTACTTCTTTGGAGTGTGCTCATTATTGATTCTGCTGTCAATGTGAATGCCCTGCATCCTGGTGTTCCTGAGGTAAGACAATAAAATCTTAATTTCTTCTCCCTGCTCTGCTGTGTCTGCAATGTTGTTTGTTCTCACAGTAGTGGAGAATGGTTCTGCTTGGACTCTTTGCCTGTGAACAAGCTTCTCCTAGTTTATCTACTGACTTTTTTTTATTTATTTTGTACTTTGTTGAGAATGTTTTCCAAGTACCACAGATTAGTATGCCTCAGCATAAATATCTCAGTTTTAAAGCATCGTCCCTGTTGTAAAATGATCATACCAAGCTAAACTGAGCATACCAGAAGTCCTCTGTGTGAAGGACAGAGTAACATCCTCCCTCAAAGCCTAAGTGGATGTTTAAGTTCTTTTTTCCAAAGGATTTCCTAACAGCATATCTCCTGCTTTGAGCTTTTATCAGACCATTCAAATGCAAGTGATTGAAATGCCTTTGCAAGTTCTAGACTCACTTGTTCTCAGACAAATCTCCTCTTTCAAGAGTTTTGAAAAGTCAAAAATCTTGGAGAAAAAGGAGAATTACCCTTGGTAAACTGCCTATTTTTGCACAGAGAAAGCTCAGTAACAAGAGATTCAAGTAATCATTGCTGCTTGCCCTTGATTAGGACTTCGCTATAGCACTCAAGGACCAAGCCTGGACACAGAATTTTGTGGTTTTGAAAAACTGAGAGCAGAACACCAAGAGATTATCACCGAATATTTCTTTGATGACTGCCTGCTGCAGTAGTGACCCCTTTGGTATTGATCTCTTGCTTAAATGCTAAGTGATTTCCATTAGGCAGGTTCACACCGTCCTTCCTATTCATTTGTGTCCAGAGGTTTCCTTCCCTGACCCTCTTCGAATACACAAATTACCTAATGAGCTGGCGTCTCTACCGCTCTGCTTAGTAAAGTGGGAGGTCTGAATCATCCTGCTTGCTTTCGGTACACAAGCACAAGGAGCCTTGCGTGCACACACGACCTCAAGAAACCCTGAGAGACTTGCGGGGGGGGAAGGACGTTGATGGGCTTGAGAACACACGAGTGGATTTGGACAATTTACATTAGGGTACATAGAAGTTCTCTGAAGTAACTTTCCCCCCTTCTTTCTCATATTCTTAGGTTGTGAAAGGTGTCTTTTACCTAAAAGTCCTTTACATATTTTTAGTTTCTCATGACTTGATACCTCACTGATTCTGTCTCTTGCTACAGCAGAGAACTCCAGAAGGAAATCTATAGGTAGAAGAGAAACAGGAATTACTTCAGCTGCTGCCGTCTTCTGACTGAATCAAAGGGTGTCGTTTGTTTTTGAAACCTCACGATTTTTGTTTGATAAGTCTAGCGGCAGCAACACCCACGCGGGAGTGCCACACCTTCCTAAGTGAAGTACAGGGCACGTTGTTACCGGGAGCAAGGAGGAAAGGCAGAAGAGGATGTAGAAGCTCAGGGTTTGGTGACTTTTGGTGGAGTTAGTAGACCAGCGTTACCTATATTACACATATGAAACAGCATTACAGCTGTCCTTGTCTTTTTTTTTTTTTTTTTTTTTTTTTTTAAAGCATTCTTACATTTCCACTTTCTAGCTGATGCTGGTTTCTAGAAGTCTCGGAAACTATCATCACTCTTTTGCTGCTGTTGGTTTCCTAAGTTTGCTTATGCTCCTCTGCAGGTTAAAGATGTCATTGGTTTCTTTCCAAAGATTAATCCAATGTCATGTCCCTTTGCTCCAATAATGTGTTGCTGTTTCAGCACTGTGGCATTCATTCTATGTTGACACTGCTCCACCACGGGTTGCTGGAGTTGCTGCTAACAACTACATTTGTTGATGGGCTGGGAGACATCTCCAGCTATGCTAATGCAAGTCTTAGAAGCACTGTTTCCAGATTTTAATCCTACGTGGTTAATTTCTCCTGGAATCTAGGATCTCTGTGGATAAGCCAGATATGCCTGCTGTAACTTGAACTGGTGATGTTCTTCCTATTGTGCAGAAGGCACAATGTTTTTCTGGACTGAGTTGCGGTTCTGTGTTTTGCAGTTTGTTTTTAAACTAAACTACCATTGCCTCACGATTTTTTTTTAAATGTGGCACGCTCTGTAAGAGTTGGGTAAAGTGATAGATGTATATATGACATTTAAAATTCATGTGGAATAGCATTTTATACTTTCAATTACCCTCTTCATGCCTCCAATAATTTGTCAAGCTACCTGATTTCATCTCTGTGTTCAGATTCCACCCACCTTCCTGTTCTACTGCAAATCCCCATCCTATAAACTTCTGCTAATCACTTCCACGTGCCAATTTATCGAATGCTTTCTTGATGTCCATATAGACAAGACTCTGGTCAAAAAAGCCTGTCACATTAGTCTGGCATGATCTACCTTTAGTAAACTTTATCCAACTTTAATATTAAAATTAATTTTCAAAATTTGTTCTGAAGCCTTGTATGTGATTGACAGTCATCCTGTTCAGCTGTCTTTCACCTTTCCCCTTCTACACATACACAGATTTTTTTTTTTCAGATGACACAATTCCCTACTCAACAAATTTACTAACCCCATGCCTCCGGAACCAAATTTAGGTTCATGAGAAAAAAAAATTAGCCAATTTCCGCAGTTTTAGGACATTGAACTCTTTGGGTTTACTTTCATTTGAATGCAGCAGTCCGTTTTTTGCACTCCCTTTTAGTCATACTGCTTTTGCCCAGTAGCCAGCACGCCTCTTTACTGCAAATAGAGGTTTAGAGCCACATCTAGTTTATTCTCTTTTCTCTCTCTCCTCACTGCATAGCACGGTTGCTTTTTCATTCCTTTTTGACAGTATCGCTGAAACCCGTTTTCTGTCTCCTTTGTGTCTCCGCCGAGCTTGTCTTTTGACAGTCCTCACTGGGTAATGTCACGTCGTGACCGGCACCCTGTAAGCTCTCTTTGCGAAGGAGCCTCGTCTCTCCCTTTCTCGTAAGCTCCGTTTCCCCCCTATTTTAAGTTACTACGAGTCAACTCCGGAGTCCCTACAGCCTCCTCCCCCCTTTTTCCTCTCACGGACGCAAATGTCGCCAAGTTTTCCTCAGCCGTGACTCCCGCTCTCTTTGCCCCCTCCCTCCGGCAGACCCGGAGGCCTAAGGCTTAACCCAGCTCCTGACTGAACCGGACGGGAGGCTGCTGAGGCCGAGAGCTGTGGGACGCTTGCGCCGCCGGGATTTCTCCCGGGGCGGGGGGGAGCCGGAGGCGGTGCGGCGGCTGCGGCCCCTGGGCGGGAGCGCCTCGTTCCCCGTTCCCGGCTCGTCCTGCGGGACGCCCCTCCGCACACGAGTGTTTAACCGCTCTTCCCCCCGACGCGGTGAGTAACGATGACGCGATTCAAGCGAGGCGTTAGGAGCGGGCCAGGATCCCCGCCGCCCAACCGCCGCGCCGCGCGCCGCGCCGTCCCGCTCCGCCCCGCCCCGCCCGACCGTTAACGCCCCTCCCGCGCGCCGCCTCCCTCGGCACCCCGCGCCGAGGGCCGCCGCTCCGCCCTTCCCACGTTTTTTGTCCCCGGGCGCGTTCCGTAGCGCGTGCGGCGGCGGCCCGAGCCCCTCCTCTCTGCGGCTCGCGCCGCCGCGCGATTGTGCGGGTGAGAAGGGCAAGGGGAGGGAGCGAGCGCGGGGGAGGGCGGGAGGAGGAGGAGGAGGAGGGAGCGCGGCCGCGCGCACGCCCCCGCCGTTGCCGCCGCCGCGCGCGCCCGGCCCCGCTCGGCTCGGCTCGGCTCCGCTCGCAGCGACTCGCAGGCGCCATGGCGGCCGCTCGCAGCGACATGGCGGAGCCGGAGGGACTGCTTCCCGGCGAGGCGGCGGCCGCCGCGGCCGAGGAGGAGGAGGCCGGGGCTGGATCCTCGTCGTCGCCTTCGTCCTCGGCGGCGGCGGCGGAGACGGAGTCGCTGCTGCTGCTGAACGGCGAGGCGGAGAGCATGTCGGAGCCGAGCCCGGAGAGCGCCAGCCAGGCCGGGGACGGGGAGGACGAGGACGAGGAGGAGGAGGAGGAGGAAGAGGAGGAGGAGGAGGAGGAGGAGGAGGAGGGCGGCGAGGAGGAGGAGAGCAGCCTGGTGGGGAGCAGCAGCACGAGCAGCGGCTGCTGCAGCGACGAGACCCGCTCGCTGAGCCCCGGCGGCAGCAGCGAGGCCGACGCCAAGGAGGAGCCCAAGGGCCCCCGGGGCAGCCAGGAGGACGGGCTGGGCCGCGGCGGCGGCGGAGGCGGCGGCGGCGGCGGGAGCAGCTCCAGCAGCGTGTCCAGCGGTGGCGACGAGGGCTACGGCACCGGCGGCGGCGGCGGCAGCAGCAGCGGCAGCAGCAGCTGCAGCGCCACGTCGGGGGGCCGGCGGGGCAGCCTGGAGATGTCCTCGGACGGGGAGCCCCTCAGCCGCATGGACTCGGAGGACAGGTCAGTGCGCGTCCCGTCGTCGTCGGCGTCTCCCGTCCCGTCCCGTCCCTCCCCACCCCCCCCCCCGCCGCCGGCCGCCGCCTCTGCCCGGCCCCGGCCCCTCCCCGGGGAGCGGGGGGTCCCTCGGGTCCCGGGGCCGGCGGGCGGGCGCCATGTCCGGCCGCCTCCCCGCCTCGCAGCGCCGGGGGGCTCGCCCGCCCGCCCGCCATCCCCGCCGCAGCGGTGAAGGGGCCCCTCTTCCCCGGACGCCCACCGCCCCTCGCCCCCCCGTACCCCGTCCCGGCCGCGGGGGCTGTCAGGGCGGCGGCGGGGGGGGGGGGGGGGCAGCCACAGGTTTCTCCGGCCAACTTGTGCCGGGCGGGGCGGGGGGCGGCCTGCGGCGGCGCGGCGGGCCCTCCGCTGCGGCTTCTGCTCCTCCAGGCCCCCTCCGAAAGCCTGCCCGCTGCTTTTGGGAGGAGGGGGCGCACCCCCCCGGCCCGGCCCCCGGCGGCAGGCTGCGTGGGGGGCTGCTGGAGCTGCAGCCGTCGCCGTTAGGCGCTTTACGGAGAGCCCCGGAGCGGCCCCCGCTGCGATCCGAGCCCCGGGCGCTGCCTCTTCAGGTGAAGATATTTGGTTGCCGCTTTCCTCAGGAACCGCTGAGTTTTTTCAGATGGTGCTTTTGGGGTTCTTTAGGGTCGTTTCTTGCGCTAACGCACAGGCGGGGTGTGCCAAAGCTTCGGGATGGGAAATCATCAGTGGATGTGGGTTTTCCTGCGCTCGCTCGCACCCGGGTCTGTACACTCACTAGAAGCAGAAAGCTGAGTGGTAACCTCTGAAAGCGCAAGGGGGGGGGGGGGGGAATAATCTAGTTTACTAAAATAAAAAAGGGGACCAGCTTTTCCGTATTAGGCGTACCCAAGTAATAAACACGCACACTATTAAGCGAGGCTCGGTAATTTGAGGCTCAGTCATCTCTGGATGAGTTTTGTAATAGTAAATGTAAAGATTATTTTGTAGATTTTTGTATGTTAAAGTTACACATCTCATTTTACCAAGACTTTAGCTTGATTCTTGTGGAAAGGCACAACCAAATTCTCACACATGGTTGAATTCAACCTTTCAGCTCTGATTTAGCCTACGAAGTCAAGCATTTCAAAGAACATGGCTTATGTAGTAGCTTTCTTGGATGTTGTGTGCAACGGTTTAATTGACAAACTGAAAATAGGATAAAAAATGGACATAAGAGCGGTCTTAAAATGCTGTAGGTCCCTATACTCATTAGTCCTTTCAAATAGTTTAAGAAACTTGTGCTGTTTTTTTTTTTTTTAATTTAAGTTTGGCATTAAAACGTATCAGACTTCCCTGTTTAGAGTTACAGCTAAGCAACAATTAAAATTTTGTTTGTACTTTATTGAGACAGTTTCATTGTTAAGTGTGAAGAAATATGTGGTTTGGTCCAGAAATGTACTTGAGTATATGTTAGATCAAATTCTGTGTAGCTATACAAATACCCGTATTTCAGAAGTGGGGCATCACTAGATCTAACCTCAAGTGTTAAAAACAAACAAACAAAACCCTCGTGAGTCAGTTTCCCAAAACCATGTAATTGGCCTAAAAGTCTTAAGATGAGATGAAAAAATTCCATTCTTTGGTTTCCATCTGACTTTTGAGAATCATAGGAGTCACATTTTCTTTCTTTCAAACTTGTGCAAGATGGAAGGGAGGGGTGGGCGTTTGGATATTGTTTTGGTTTTTTTCAAAAGCTGAGACTTTATGTGAAATCACATAAGTATGGGAGTAGACTGCTAGAAAAATGAGAGGTACATAATGGAGTTTTAAGATAATAGTTTCTTGTTTCTCATCGAATTGAAATCTAAATGTAATCCTGATCTTATCTGAGTGCATGTCAGTTTGTGGGTTGAGGAAATAACAGAAATAATTTGCAGGGGTTTTCTGGAAGTATAGTGTCATTATGCCTTCCTTGCTTGTGCACTCCAGAGTTAGTGTGCTACTTTCTCTGTCATTGTTCTTACAGTTCTCTTGCTGTAGTCACACAGTTAAATCCATGTGTGTACTCATCGTTGCTCCTTTCCAGTACCATTGGTACAGACTCAGTTGCAGGAGTGGGACTCTTTGCGTTTACTGGTTTAAATAAGGACTGCGCCTTCCTTTTAATCTTTGTCAGTTCAAGATAAAACTTTGCAGGCTAAAAACTTGGCGTGCTGAGAGGGAATTTTGTGCTGTAATTTCAAAGCCTGGTTGTTGAGTTGGGTAGGAAAAGAGCAATGCTACCGAGAGTGCCATTTGTTACTCCTGATGATTGAAATTTCATTTTGTATGCACCCCTTGCTGCAGCATGGTAGAATGCTTTATTATTTTTGCTACATGTAGTCTAGCAAGTCACTTGCTTGACCTAGTTAGGATCCAAATGATTGCTGCTGCTTGGATGCTGGCTACAGCATAATCTTGTGCCTTTTAGATGATCAGATAGACAAGCAGAGTGTTGCAAAATGTAGGGGATATGCCGAAGAGCTAAAGAGTATGTGAGGTGGGATGGTGAAATACTAGGGAAGAGCTGGGAACAGCTTAGACTTATAGGAGGAGGTACAGGTTTATGATAATAAAATCCTTAAAGATGTAATTATTCATTGATTTGGTCACCTCTGCATTAAAATGTAAGTTCTGTAACTATTAAAGAATCATACCATATCTATTAAGTGATATTTTATATGAAATGGTATATTGGGCAGTACTTCATGACCTTTGCTGACTACCTGTGTCTCTGAAGTCATAAGAAACTTGGTGTCTCATCTCACAGTGTGATGTAGAGTAAGATTACCTGGGGGAGAGCGGAGAGAGAAAAGGAAAGAGAGAGGTTGAACTAACATGCTTGAATTTACATTTCCTGGGTTAAGCGAGAGGAAACTGGTAGAGGGGTACGCTTGGTAAAGATTCTCCTGCTGTAGGCAGGTTTGGTAACATTCAGATCATGCCCCTAGGCTTGGAATTTTTTTCCTTGTTTCCTCTTTAGAAAATTTGAATAAATAAGAGGGTGTGGTGAGAGGGCCTGAATTCCGTGACTGATCAAATTCCTGTTTCCTTGTGTACGGTCTTCATCATTTGCCACAATTATCAATGTGTTATCACTTCCATTTTTGGTTTAGTGATATCAAATATAAAATAAACTACAAATAAAACAGCTGAACAGAAAAATCTTGCACATGATCAAAATATAACTACTATTCCGCAACTTCTAACATTTTGAATGTATTTTCAGAGTATCTGCTAACAGAATAAATAATTTGGAGCATTACTGTAGGAAATTTGTAAGTGTTTATAATGACACAAGAAACAAATATAAAGTTGAATATCAGTGCCCTGAAACTTAGGGTGAATTTTAATCATTTCCATACACATAGACAGACTTTGTACTTTGTTAAAACATATTTACCTTCCCCTGCAAAAAACCCAGAAGCCAAATAGCAAAACCCAAACTGATACCTAGGATAACCAGGTGGCATTTTCAGATCAGTGGTATCGGTAATGATAGTTGAGTGCAATAACTGTAGGACTGGTAGGTGTCTTGTTGATGTGTAATCATTCCAGGTGTTTCCTGGGAATTGTGCTAAGCTCCCACTACCATGCTGAAGTTTGTCTATGACTTTTGAGCAAGCTTGAATTAGTTGGCTCAATAATAATAGGCTGCATTCAAGTCTAGTTATCCTCCAGACTTACAGTTAGAACAAAGACTATCAGCATGTGAATGCTGGTAATTTTCCTGTGCCTTTCCCTGACTTCAGACATGTGCTGAAAGGATGGATGTGTTTCTCCAGAGTTCTCTGGATCTGCTAGTCTTACTACAATGCTGAGAAACATTTGATATGACTTTAAAGGAAAAAATAATGGTTGAGTTAACTATAAACACAGTAACCAAGTTTAGCATTGGGCCACAGGTAATGAAGCCAGGCCTAAGTAGATGCATGGATTTGGGTATAAATCAGCTGATCTGAATGCAGTGAACATGCATCTGCAGCTCACTGATGTGTTATTGCTGAACTACAATATTTACTTACAAACGCTTAGTGTCAGATTACTGAAATAATTTAAATATTGTTTACTGGAAAGTTTATTAGGGAAGTATATTTGAACCTGAAAATAATTTCATTATCAGATTCTTGTTTGATTTAGAGAACAGTGGTAGATCTCACAATTGTTATAACATGTTTAGCAGAAAAGTAGCAAACCTATATGAAGGGCTTTTTTGTTCACCCTTGTGAATTTGTCTTGCATCTTTGTATTCTCACCTAGAAGTGACACCTGGTCTTCCATTCTTACATCATCTTTACCCATCTTTAGCAGTTTATCCTTTGCTCCCTCCTCTTACTGACTAGGCAAGAAGCACTGAAAAAAAATATGTTTTAGCTGGAGGTATCAGCTGTTTTGCTGACTGGTATATAAAGTGCTGATTAACTAGTTGGTAGGCCAAATGTAATAGGTTGTCATTGGACCTATTTCCCTCACACACAGCACTAATTAATGATTTTCATGTAACTTGTAAGGCTTGCTTTTTTTTTTTTTGAGCCTTTTCATGTTTACTTTTATTAACTGGCAGAAATGGTTATTGAGAGGGACTGATTCAAGGAATACTAATAATGCTCAAGGACACTGCTAGCTATCTTAACGATACTAGACATGTAGAATACTTCTAGAAATGCTATTATTCTGTTCCCATGTAATAGGTAAGCAGTTTTGAGAACAGATGTTTCAGGAAGTTTTTCAATAATAAACCTTTTTGTGCTTCAGATTGTCAGGTTTGTTTATTTTAACGAGTGAAATGAGGCAGGGTGAAACTAACATGTTGAAAGATAAGAGATTTAGACATGAAAAATCCAGGGCCTAGGCTGTGTTTTTTTTTAGTCTTGTTTAAAATTAAGGCCTTCTCAAAATCTAATAGGTGTGCTGATTTTATAATATTAGTTATTTAAAGGTTTAAATATAGTCTTTATTTTATCTGGGATTTGAAACTCTTAAAAGTGAAGAATTTTCAAGACTGACTAGGCACTGACATCTGAATTGTACGAGTGATGTTTATGAAGGCAGAATAGTAAATTTGAAATATGATCAGGAAGGCATATGGTACTAATAGGTATGCTTCATGTATCCATGTGACCAGATTAAAAAGTGCTTCAGGCCTCTCTTTGCTGCATAGTCTCACTTGTTCCTATCCAGGAAGTGAAGAATCATTCATTAGCACATATGGCAAGGTGGTTAAGTTGTTAAAATTTTTTTAGAGTGTGTGTAATATTGACGTGTCAGTGGGATATATGGAAGATTACCTGAGTTTCCAAAATCCTGCTGAAAATTACATTTTCGGCATTTCCGACTGCATTTATTGTTGCTGTTATTTGCTTTCAAACTGCAAAATAAGCCCCTTATTTCTCTGATGGTTATGTTCAGGCCTTTCTGGCACTGAAGAAAATAGCTTTTGATGGGAAGACAAAACAGCCCAGATATTTCGTATGGTGAGTATCTTTAGTAATAAAGCTGTTGGTTGGTATAATTGAGTGGTTAACATGAGGTCTTTTTGTGAACTAGATGAAAGAGCTCGGTATAATGAGCTGTTATACTTAGTGTAGTAAGATGTAAATATACTTAATAGAATTCGAGAAAAACATTTTCTCATTCGGTGTAAGAGAGAAATGGTATTGCTTTTATGTTGGATTTATACATCCACACAGGTCTATGTGCATTTTGTTTAAATTTTTGACATTAAGTCTGGTAACTTCTGAATATGAAGTTTGATTGGTGGGTTGTTTCGGGGAATTTCCTAGGTAGTAGTGGAAAGAACTGTCTTGGTTGGTTTTTGGGTTTTTTTGTTCGTTTGTTTGTGTGTGTGTTTTTGTTTGGTTGGTTTTCCTCCACTTTGCAGTTAAGTTAAACTGGGTGTTATGTGCAGCCTGAACATCCGTTTGGCAGAGATGAGATATCATGCATTTCTGGAATTGGTCACAGATAAACCTAACTTTTTTGGATGATGCAGTGGAAATGTTCAACCATAGCCACTCTTATTCAAATCTGCACAGCTTTCCAAGAACTATCCAGTTAGAGAATAATAGTGGGGGAACAAGCAGTATGTAGAGCTAGCATGGAAGATGGCAATGTGGAAGTACACACAGAACCTGTTGTGTTGGGGCAGTTGTAGAGCAATCTATTATGGGGTAGGAAAGTGGGGATGTGGCATAGAAGGGAGCAGATGGAGTATTTGAGATGGGAATAGAGGTTTCTGACAAGGGGGAGATGCAAAATATGTACAGAAAACTTTTGGTATGATAGGGAATGAGATATGTCTAATAGCCTGAGGAAAAAGCAAGAGCTTAAGCCAAAGGAAGTGAAAAAGTGGTCTCTGCCGTAAAGGAGCCAAGTAATTGCAGGGAATCCTTGAAACAGGTGGGAATGTAATCTCCAGTTAACTTGTGCAGGAGAAGGGAACAGAAGAGAGTAAGGAACTCCTTTGTTTGAACAGTGAGTTTTACCCACTCTCCCAGTTGCTATTAAGAAAAATACGGTGGCATGACTTGCAGCAAAATGAAAGTTGTAGTTGGAAGATTCTTCGAGGTAGAGATTTCTTTGTTTTGTTATCTATCTGTATAACTGCTTCCTTTTTATAACTTTATATACATTCTGCCCAGAGCTGATTGTGTTTAGAATATGAATGTGTTCAAATAAATTTGTTTTAGAAAATGAAATATAAATATTCCATGTTATGCTTGCTATCTATCATTGGGTTTGTGATGTGCTAAAATAGTGTTTACAATTGTCAGACTGTGATTTTGCAAAACTGAAAAACAAAAAATAGTTGGGGAAAAAATTTGAAGCTCCACACTCAAGATCCCAGTGTACTTTTTTTTTCCCTTAATGGTGGTTTAAAAAAAAAAAAAAAAAAGACCGGGGATTTCTTTTCCCATATCTAATTTTCTTCTCTGTACTAGAATTCAAGATCTTAAATATCTTTTGCTAAACTTCATTTGCTAATGTTTAATGGGTACTTTCTTTAATAGAGGGTTACTTAAGGTATATGCAAAGATATTTGATAGTGATTGAAAAGCAAAAGATTTGCTATGATCTTGAAAGTCCTGTTGTCATCCTGATGCACCATAGGAGAGTGCTGTAATTTAAATAGCTTGTGTAGTGTCAGAGGGGATAAAATGAACCTAAGTTGTTTGAGAGACCTGTAAAAGACAAAATTTTGGGCACATACAGTGGTAATATAATTTATTAAATATACTTTACTAAATAACAATATGGTGTAAAGATTCTCCCCTTACTGTTAATCTTAATGTTGTTCCATGCAGCATCTTGTACAAATTACTAGTTCCCCTGTAAAATTGCAGTAAAGCCCTTATTTTGATCATTATAATTTATTGTGCTGTAATCATAACTTAGATTCCAAATATTAAATATCTTAAGGGTGCAAAGAAAATATTTTAGTTATATACACAGTAAACGGAGAAATGTAAACTTTTTTTTTTCTCATTTGAAATAAAACTACTTTTGGTATGTCTTTAAGTAAGACTTCCTTAGGCTAACTTGCACACCAAGTTGTAGATTAGACAATTTGTACAAGTAGTAGTTCAGTGTCCAGCAGAACAGGAATCAGACCTTAATTTATGACCTTTCTGTTATGAATTGAGTCAGTTAGGGAGTTTTACCTTGCTGGTTTCTTTGCTTTTGATGCCTGGTTAATACTTGAAGTAGCAACTATTCACTGAGGTATGAGTAGGCAAAGCTGCTACTTTATAGAATGCTGTCCTATCTATGTATTTTTATTCTCTATTAAGTCGAACCTAACATGACAGTAACTGAAACTGGAGGGGTTTTTTAGGTCTCCTCTGGGAGTTTTGCATCTGTGTTTGGTCATTTTTTTTCTTCTCGTTTTCTGAGGTTTTGTTCTGGGGGTGGGGTAAGGGAAGGTATCCTGAGGATGGGAGAATGGGAGAGTAATAGTTATAGCAGGTTAAATTTCCTTGACACCGTGCCTGAAGGCTGTTGACTTCCAGTGCTGATTACTTCATATTGATTATGGTTCTCAGAATGGAAAGTATGGTTCAAAAAATCTTTAATGGCTCAATGTGTTTCTTCTGTGCTTGTCTTAAGCTGTGCTAGTAAACATACTGTTTTATCAGTAAAGATTGAAAATTATGAACCACTTGTTGCTGTTCCTTAGCTTTCCAAAGAGATTATCAAGTTGAAGATAATGTGGTTGCCAGAAATGAAAGTCGGTTTTATTTGTATCTTTAAGGCAGAACCACTTACAGTTTCTTGATTTGTGTAATCCTTTTGCATATGTAGTCTTTGTGCTGTCATAGCACAAGGCATGCACGTTTAACCTGTTCTACTCTCTCACTGTTCTTCTGATATTTTGGCATTCCAAGTTTCTTTATTGTGTTACCTGTTCCTCTGTATGCTACAAACCCAGTGATAACCTGGATTTGTGTAATGTAAATATTATGAGCCCAAATATTCTAGGGCTAACAATCTAAACAATCAAAGTAAGTGATCCAGGAGAGTGGAAACAGCTCTAGGGAGGTGGTGATTCATAACATGCTTTCTCAGTCTTGTTTTGTTTCCTGTGCATGTTTGTTATTTTAAGTTCCTTCGATTTCTCTGTCTTGAAGAACTTTTCTATCTTCCCCTGGTTTTATACTGCCAATCTGAAGTGTTGGCAGTGTTGCTCCCTTTTCTAGGTATTTATACCTAATCTAGATGCAGCTTTACTCTAAAATAAGTTATTGCTTCAAAATGAATTTCAAAACAAGTTTTTTAATGTTATTGCTTGTCACGCTGTATAAAATTCTCCCTTGACTGTTTTATTCTTCCACTATGTTGATTTCTTAGTCATCACAGCTGTATAGATACTCAAAGAGTTTATGCAGCCTTGTTTTTAAGATTGATTTATGAATAATTCTTGAGTCCTGTTCATTTTGAAAAGTTTTTGTTAGAATAACTCGATCTGTGTAAAGCATAGGTTTGATTTCCAAAAAGATGCCAAAGTGATTCAGAAGCACAAGTGCTTCCAAGTGAGTGGGTGCCCTCAAATCATGCAGTCCTGGAAATCTTGGTCTTTTCCCTTTATCTAGAAGTTGTCTTAATGTTGATTTTACTTATTTAAACGATATTAAGAACCTGAAAGTGTTTCTGGAAAATGCTAGACCACCAAACACTGCTATTTTCCTTCTTTGTCCTTGTTAACTTTTTAGTATTGTATCTCTTACTTGCTAGGTTAATTCTCCCTCACTTTCACAAAGTAACTTTGCTGACATATGCGCTTCTTGCCTATCCTACTTTTACTCCCTTGCCTCGGAAGAGCCATGGAGTCAGTTGTGTTGTCTGGTATCAGGGGTCTTTGTGGATAGGAGCTGCAAGAGCAGATGTGAAAAGAAAAGGTACTGCCTTTAAAATACAGAGGTGGACTTTCACTTCATGTAGTTCTGGCTTATTGTTTTGATTCAGGTATTCTAATTTTTTGTTGCCATGTGAATTACCTTTCTCTTTGACAGCCATTTAGTGTTCTGCAATCTGTTTTTGTTTTGGTGGTGGTTTATCCGCATACACTATTTTTTTTCTTACTGGTGGTGTTGGTAGATTTTCCTGAATTCAGATACTGATCATTATCAGTCATGAAATTATTTTGGATACTTTCTATTTAAATTGAAGACAAATGGTTTTCTCAGGAAAATAATAATTAAAAAAAAACCCTTAGAAATATGGGTAGCTGAAGTTATTTTTTTTGTCTAATTTGAAAATTCTCTCTGGGTTATTTGCTGGTTAGATAAAAAGATATTGTAAGAGCTCTAAAGCATTATGCCATTTGTGTGCCACAATCGAACTACATCCATTAAAATAAGGAGAACTGTTTTGCTTGTGGAACATAAATGTTTATTTGGGAAATTAAATTGATAAATCATGGAAATTTAGTAGCAGGAGTATATCTGTTACCAATGTAGATGCATCATAGAATACCAAATTGGAACAAAAAAGATCAGGCAAATGTTAAACTTTTCTGCTCTGTTGCTGCCTCATAGTGGTTGCTCATGTTTTCTGAGCTCTTAATTTTTCATAGGATCTGTTTTAATCTTACTTTTAAGTTGGCATGATCGTTTGGAGAGCATATAGCAAAGATTATTTTAAAACTGCTTGGACACCTGTGTATAGTTGCCTTGAGCACTGCATTTTATTGCCTACTGGTACCCTGATGCAGATGTTCTGATAGTACCTTCATAAAGGGTTTGGCATTAAAGTTTGCTTAATATTTATTGAGGATCAGCAGAAGTTAAATCTTAGTACAAAACCATATGAATTTATTCTTCCTCTGCTTTAATTTAGGAGCCAGTGTAGCAATTTCTGTTACTAATCAGTTGTATCAAGTTCAGTTGCACCATTGAAATTGTTAGCTCTTAGAAATGATGTTTGTCCTACTTCAGTTTTTAACAGCATTGGTCTGCAGTTCATGTTGCTGGGTGGGATGTAAAAAAGTAAAAGTTAATTATGTAATGCTTCTTGGAGAAGATACAGTGGGTCCCCTGTTTAGAAGTGATGGAGATTTTATAAAAAAGATATAATTCCTAGGACAGATGTAGGAGCTCCTCATCAATGATGGGAGCTCAGGTTTGATAATTTGATCATTTTCAAGCTTTGAGGATTTATCTGTGCTTGACCATTGATTGCATTAGGAAGTAGTGAGTGTAAATCACTTCGAATTTGGTCGCCTCAAAAACCTGTAAAACTGCTAGGTGGTCTGTTGTTTTTGTGAACTATTCCATTGGCCAGAACTGTACACAAGAGTTTTCCACCCCTTGTCTTGGAAAGGGATAGAGTGATGGGTAAACTTGTGAAGTTTTTGTTTTCACTCTGGACTTTTGCTAGTGAAATGAAAATAATGAGGTGCTGGGGTATGTCACTAGGCATGCAATTTATTTTTCCTTTTGATTTTTGTTCTGTTTTGACTTGGCATTTGTAATTGAATGATTGCGATTGAAGCTGTTTGTTTTCTTTTGGGATAAGTACCTAGTTGTGATTTAGTCTTCCATGTGGTAAAAGATTTTCTGTTGGATTCTAGGTTTTACCCCTTGAAGTTGCTGTAAGAAATGACTGTCACTCACAGTGTTTCCATTATGAGTTTGATTTATCTGAGCGTTATGGTTCTGTTTTCTTTCTTAAGCTTCCCTTATGGATTGGAACAATGTAGCTGAAGCTCCATGCAGAAATGACAGGGCATTTCGCTGACTAGTAAAAGCCAAAGAAACTAGCAGTGTCGGGTTTGTTTGTTTGTTTTTTTTAATGCTTAAAATGTTCACCTATGTCCAGTGAGGTTTGTACTGTTTGGATTCTTGAATGTTAATTATTCTTTTCATCTAGTAGGAGACAATATTCTGTGGATTTGATGCTCTATGACTGGATTATCACTCTGTACTTTAGAAGAAACTGTTTCTGAAGATTCCTTACTTTAATTAGTGTAGTGTGCAGCTTGATGGCTGCTCAGTAGTGTTGGTTTTAGTGACCCTGCAATGTACATTTCCTGAAATCTCTGCTCATTTTTAATTTGATGCTTTACAAGATGAGGTTATTTATTATAGGATCTGTCACAGTCCTTTCCCTTGGTGTTAGCTGAAATCAGCTGGGTCCTTTGCTTACCTACTGAACATCTGGGGACTGGAAGCTCAGCATTCTCGGTGGAGGTACTGTAACTCTGAAATGAGCTCCTGTTGATCAGACTGAAGCAGTGCTTGTTGACCCTCAAGGGCATGGTATAAGGCCCATCTGTTAGGTCTGAATTTTGCCTGAGGGAAGGTTACTTCAGTTAAGGTCTAGAGGGAGTACGTTTAGCAGACATTAAAAGTATAATAGCAAATTGATTGGGCTTTTGTGCATGTGTTCGGTGCCTGTCTCTACTATTACTTCAAGTGGACAGTTGCTAATGGGGGTTCATGGAAAGTAAAAATGAAATTATGCTGCTGTTCTTTCGATTTTGTTGATTTTTCCTTCTAGACTCCTACTGCCTGTTGTTCTGGAAGATTAACAAAAAAAAGGGAAAGAAAAAATTTGGGGCATTCCATTAATTAAATTCAATGGAAGGGATTACTTGCAGTAGTGACGAAATTGATCTCCTTGGAGAGCCAAGCGTGTGTCAGGAATGATGTGCAATACACCATTTTCTTTAATGCATTAAATCACAGGCTTGTTATATTTTCATTTGCATTTAACTGTACACAACAATTAGTGCCCAAATGTGCATGTGGTAAAATACATGGTTTGAAATTTGTGTATTTTAAATTGGGACTACTTTGGAATTTTTTTGTCCTTATAGAACATATTCGTGTTTACATGACTGCAACAATGGCTTAATTTTGCTCAGATCCTTAAAGAAAAAGAATAATCCAGGATTAAAAATGGTTGAAGAACTTTTTTTGTTCTCTATAATGCGCAAATGACTTGCAAGTTCTTCTAAGTTTTTAGCTATTTTTTGTTTCAGTTTCAGGATTGTTTTTAAATACAGTTTGGACTGGATTTAACCAGGTAGATGCATTTGGTTCACATGCACGTACAGATTGCACAGGTACTAACCTTTTAATGTGAAAGTGATGCTAAAAAAAATCTTAATCATCTTGATTATGAAGATGTATTATTTCTAGCTAAAGGTAAAGTAGGCATAGGTAAAAATAAGACCTGAAACAGTGTGTTTGAGGTAATGATTCCTCTCTTTAAGCTTGCATTAGTGTTGTTGCTTAATGAATACACTTTAAATGTCAGTATCATTTCAAAGCTGTTGATCCTTCTGGGTAGAGGGAAAAATTGGAGGAGGAGGGAAGAAGGTCTGACTCTGCTGAGAAGATTCTGTGGTTTTGGTTCTACCTTGCTGCATTTGGAAGGCACTATTTGCCAGTGTTGCAGACTTGGTAAAAGGAGGTGTGGGTTTAGTAATGTATTTTAGAAAGGCATTCAGTTCTTGCCTCTAGAGCTGTGATTTTTTTTTTTTTTTTTTCTTCAGGTTGATTCTGGTGCTCGGATCAGGATGAAAGCAGGGATAACATAAGCTTGAAGACTATGTTGTGCTTGCTGTAACAGTTTTAAATTTTAGTAATTAGTCAGTCTTTTGAATGGTGCTTCTTAAAAACAGCTATTGTGTATGCAGGCTCTCTCCAGCAGTGACTGTTTTTGATGCTCTATTGTTTAGGATGACCCCTGAGTTGAACTCCCTGAAACTCAAATGTCTAATGTTCTTCATCAGGCTATGGTCTATAGATCCATTACAATGGAGCTGGAGCCTGCTTACAGCTTGGGAGCAAACCCAAACCTGTCTGTCACTAGCAATAGGGAAATGCCACAAGCGCTTAAGTTCTACTCGTGTCATTCTGCTTTGATAGTGGCAGTCAGGATTTAAACAGATCTCCTGGCTGAGGAAAAAGGGCTTAGAAAAAGGCAGAAAAACTTGCTTTAACTTATTTAGCTAAAAATTTGTTTCAATGTCTTTGTTTTGTTACCAGTATGCCAGAATGTCTATGTTTTCCTTACTTTGTTCTGTTTTCTCCTCTGATAACACATTATTACTTTCCCACTTACAGGCTTTATGGATTTCAGATGAGAAAGCAGAAGGATGTAATTTCCATTACTACCTTCCCTTTGTTAAGGAACTTTTCCCTCTCTTGGATCATCCCAAGCAGATAGAAAGTGAGATTGGATTGAAAAGACCCATTCATAGGTTGAAAGATATACAGACACTATTTTAGTAGTCCATCCCTTCTTGGGCTGAGTTGATGTGCTTCCGCTCTTTGGTCAGGAAAAGGCTCAAGCGGATTAGATAAGATGGTGGAGTGTGTGTGCACATCTTACCCACTTGTATGTCCTGCCCTCACATCCTTTCTGAAATCCCAAGAAACAAAGTGGGTAAATTGGCAGGTCTAACAAAAACAGTGTTGCAGTTAAGTCTTTGCAGACTTGGCGGTAGCCGCAGTTCTGACTATAAAAATTACCATCATCTTCCTGCTTCATCTTGAAATGGCAGGTCAAGGGCAAGAGACCTCCCAAGTCAGTGGCTTCTCTGGTGCTATATATACTACAAACTTTCCTTTGAAAAGCTTCCTGTTACTTTCTCAGTGTATGGAGGACTAGAGAAAACATGCACGTGCTTGAGATGTACAGGGCACTGTGTCAGAGAGGAAAGGTGTTGCTACTCTTTTACAAATTCTTTGCAGCCTTTACCTCTTTCCTGGGTGACCCAGAACTGACTAAGTGAGAAAGACGGAAACTAATTCTAGGTTCGCAGTACTGTGGGGCGCCCGATCACCTGAAATAGGTTGGAGGCATATCTGAAATACCTGGAGGCACAGAAGGGAAAAAAAAAAAAAAAAAGAAAAATTCATTTTACATTTTTATTTAATAGGTATTCCTAGAGAAGGAATGTGTCAGGGCAATGAGTTTCTTGCATTTTGGTGGAGGCTATCAAGAGAACTATCAGAAAACAGCAGTCTCTTGTTGTGTGACTCTTAGCCATTTTGTTTTATAAGCAGTTTAGCTCTTTCTCTAGTAGGTCCTGTTAGAACAATATTTGTCTGTACTCTTTAACATCTTACACGAAGTTCTTCAAACTAGAAGAAAGGAAGGCATTCCCTCTTAAATAAAATACTGATTTGTTATCACTTAACTGGATTTGAATTACTACTTCTTTTTTTCCATTTTTAGACTAGATCTTGAATAGATTCTAGAATCACAGTCCAATGTAGCATGTCATCCTCAATTTCCAAGAAATTTTATATGCTACTACTTGGTCTAAGTGCTATGGGCAACCTTTTTTTATTCCAATTCCTTTGATACAAAGTTTTGATACTGTGTATGGAACTCTAATCTGTTAGCCCTTAACAAACACTTAGACTCTTAGAACCAAACCAAGCAAACATTTAAACTATAACTGAATCAGCTTTCTAAGTGTTACTGGTTTCTCATGTCATTAATAACCCTACTTATCAGAATATTTTTTGCTGGCTCAGTATTACTAGTTGACTTCTACATATTTTTCTCCAAAACCAAGAGTAATTTTCTACAGGAAGGATAAGATATTTAAAAAAAAAAAAAGTGCCTAAGTATTTGCATTCCTTAGGCTGTAAAATTAGAGACCTGTGATTTTGTATCAGAAGGTGGTCAAGGTATATTGCATTTCATTTGTGATATGAAATAAACTCTCATCCTACAGGTTCATCAATTTGAGATTTTTTTCATCTCTGCTTAGAGAAATTAGCCAGATTGCATGCTTGTGAACCGGAGGAACCACACACACACCTTCATGACTGTGTGCAATTCCCTCCCGCCCCCCCGCCCCCTCCTCAGTTTTTTCACAGAACTCGTTCTGGGTTATGTTTTCTCACTGCTCTCCTACTTAAGTCCTGGCTGTAAAAACGGGGAACCCTTGAGAGAACTATGCTAAATACCCCTTCATAGTCTGTCCTTGTGGTCACCAGCACTGTACCTCCTCTTAGTCAGAAGTTTGCTTATGCCCGTTTGTGGGGTTTTCGAGAATGGTACTAATGCTGTCAGTGGATGTAGAAACTCAGACTGACTGTAAATAGCTTGGAAGTTTGAACTCCTTAAAGTGTTTATAAAGTACTGTACTTTAGTACCTTTCAACTGTGAGAAGGTTAGGGTTACTTATCCCCATGAAATTGTCTGAGGCAGCTATTGCATGAGTGCTGTATCTGCAGTGCTTTGCCATCCGTGGTTAAGCAACTTCCTGTTGGAACCACTGATCTCTGTAACTTTGCTGTATGCGACAGAAGTGGTCAGGCTATGTGCCATCTTGTATGTGTTCAAACTTCTAAGTACTGATTTTGAGAAAACTGTATTTGGATACTCAAACTCAGGTGTGGGGGGGTCACAATTATTTATTCAATTTTCCTACCATCCTTTTGGTAAACTTTGCTTTCATAACACAGTTTTACAGCTTTTACTTTTGGGGATAATTTTTGGCTTAGGCATCAGCTGAGGAAGGAGGGAATGTTAGTCTCCTAGTTGCATCTATTGTGAGCCTGGCGTGGTGGAAAAACTGGGATTGCTTGCAACATTTTTTGCGCTTAAAGCTTCTGACAATTCCCTAGAGGGATCCTAAACTACTGTTCCCAGTAGTTTTAGTTAGTGGCTGTTAACACTGTTGGGACTGATAGCTTCAGCTCAGTGCTAGTTGCGCTTTTTTTGGAAGTTTCTGATGAATATGAAATAAGCTTTTTGGGAAAGGCAGCAATCTGGAACAGCTTCAAAACCATTTCTATAGACTTCTGTTGGCCACCTTTTCTTCATTTGCTGGTCGCAGATTGCGAGCTTGTATGTCATGAAAGGAACCAAGACTAGTGAGTGGTTGCGGGGGGAGGAGGTGGGGAGGGATCATGGAAAGCTGTGTGTGTTCAGGGTATAGAAAAGGGAAGAGAATAAAAACAGTGGGCACATGGAAAAATGCTGTATAGCAGCAGAAAGCCTGTATGACTTTCATGGGTAGAAGTCATGCCTTGTAAATTGTTTGATCTTTTTTGAAATTGGGACGGTGAAAAAAGTGTGTGGTATTTGTATAGCATTTACAAAGTATGTATTTGATATACTTTTTATTATTGAAAAGGTCTCTAAAACTTTCTTTTTAATTTGGAAAACAAAGGCCTAAGAATTATTGGTCAGTTTTAATAATAGCAGGAGACTAATGGGTTGGAAGAAGATATTTTAAGGGTTCTGTGCTTGGAATGTGGTAGTCAGCATTTATGTTACCTTGCTGGTATCTCTCAGATCAGAGTTTGCTCATGAAACCAAATTACTCAGGGTAGTTAAAGCTAAAGTTTAACTGGAATGCATTGCTAAAGGGAATCTGTTATTTTGACTAAGGTAAGACAATTTTTTTTATTGATAAATGAGGTGGAATCCACATGGTTGAGAGAGGGAAATCTAAACAAGGCAGATACCTGATGATTTCAAAATCTATCACAGGAAAAAACTGCTAGTACAGTAGTGATTAAAAAAGATACAGATAATGTGAGAAATTGCTAGTAAATGCTTTTAGAGCAAAAGAGCAAATATGCTAATGATATCTTCCAATTTGGTGTAATTTTTGTTTTAGCCATCTCAAAATATGTAATATAACAATAATGGGTATGTAAACAGTGATGGTCAAAAATACAGAACAGCACCTGTACCTTTAAAAGCAGAATGCTTTAGCATAGAAATTATGTGCAAGAGGTGGGGGAGAAAAGGGATGTGATAAAAGTTAGGAAATTATAAACATTACATAGAACTGAATAGGAAATGATTATTTTCTTTCTTTAAAGTAATGTAATTAGACATTTTTTTTCCTTGCGCTTTGCTCAGAAGAGTATGTGAAGATACCCATGTAAAAATTACTGCTGCATACCGGGCTGTAGTAGCAGATGTGTATCTGTACAGTCAATAGAAGTGATCCTTCACCTCTACTTGGCACCATTAAGACTATATCTGGTTACTGTGTCAGGTTTGGGACTCATCCCAGATACTCGCATACTGGTGAGAATCTGGTGGAGAGTCTCCAAGATGGTTAGAAGGCTGAAGCAAATGCTATACATGGAGAGGCTGAGAGATTGGGGTTTTGTATTTTTCAGTTTTAGGGGAAGAAGGGCAGGGTTATTGCTGTTTTCAGTGACCTGATAGGGAAGTTTAGTAAAGGAGGAACCAGAGTCATCTCAACCCTACAGCTGGCAAGGATGAGAGGCAACAGACAGAAGTTGCAACACTGGAAATTCTGATGAGATGTTGGGAAATTTTCCCTCTCCCCCATAATTAGGTTAATCAGACATTGGGAAAATTGTTCAGAAAGGTAGCAGAAACTCCAGTTGTTGAAGATACCCATTAACAACTCAGCCGGACAAGACCACAAGCAAGCTGATCTCACTTGCTCCTGTTTGAGCAGGAGATTTGGCCACCTGATCTTCTGAGGTCCTTTCAAAGATCAGCTGTTCTGTAATGGTGCAGCTTTGTGAAAGACAAAAACATACAGGTCCTAAAAGGCAGTGAACAGGTTCACAAGGAAAAAAAGGGGTATATCAGTAGCTATTTAATGTTTATCCGGGAAGAACATCGATCTGTTTCCATACTTTTTGCTTATATATGAAAAGAGAGCACACTCTATGCAAATTTTTTTCTGGTCCAATTTGATTCTTGGCGCTGTATCTGCTGAGATACAGAGCAGAACGGCTGATGAAAATGACTCCTGCTGGCCATGTATTCCCACTGCTGCTTCTGGCTTCTCTGGAAGGTTGTAAAAGAACAAAAAGCATTAGTTTAGACCATGCATATGACGGACACCATGCTGGGGCAGGCGTGGGAGTACCTTAAAGCTTCTGTAGAACTTCAGTGCTGTATTCTTCTGAAGGATCTAGTGTTAGCGGTGGATGCTGGGCTAGATAGAGCTGTGGTCTGACCTAGCATGCCTCTTTCCTCGCCCCCCCCCCCCCCCCCCCTTCCCCTTTTTTGACCTTTTTTTCTCCCCCCCCTTTCCTGGAAAATAAAAATAATGAATGGCTGTTTAATGTAGTTTAAAAATGACTGTGTTAATCACATGAGAGTTAACTTTCTGACAAGTCAGTGAAGGAGAGAATTTTCCATACCTCCGTTTTGTTGCCAGTGTCCAGAAGAAGTTATACTGTTGAGTAATAGTAGCTATTTCCTGACTGTACATTTATTATACTTAAAAGTGATGAACCACAGTAAATAATGTGTAAGATTTTCTTTTCAACCTGTCTTAATATATCTGAAACAAAACCCCAAAGAGGTACAATTTTTATTTGTTCTGTTAAAATGCAACAAGTATGAACTTTTTTTTTGTGTCTTGCAGCATAAGCAGCACTATTATGGATGTAGACAGCACAATTTCCAGTGGGCGTTCAACTCCGGTTATGATGAATGGACAAGGAGTTCCTGCCTCCTCTGCAAAAAGCATTGCTTATAACTGTTGTTGGGACCACTGCCATGCTTGCTTCAGCTCCAGCCCGGATTTGGCAGATCACATTCGCTCCATACATGTGGATGGTCAACGAGGAGGGGTTGGTGTTACATTTTTTCTCCATCTTTCTTAGTTGCCAATATTTTACTCTTTAATGACAGTAGCAAAATTTATGGTTTAAAGTATCAGTTCCGTAGCTAGTGATATCTAAGGTTAGGCCTTCAGCATTCTGGTGTTAGGAATTCAGCTATTGTCTTTTGGATAGTTCACTTGATTTGGTATTCTGTGTTTTTGATTGAATGTCGAACTTTAAGAATGTAGTAAGTTCTTTTAAGTAAATGATTTGAGGCTATCAGATTTTTGATGGATGTGCTAACTTCTAAAAATCCTGAAGCTGTTTGTGTATATTTAAGTGCTTAAATTAGGAATTAATTTTCTTAAAACTATTAGTGTATGTGTTAACTACATTGAACTCGGGCGAAGTCATATCTTGATTATTTTTACAAATGGAGTCTCAGGAGAGGTAAAATATATACAGAATGTATAATAGGGAAGATGTAAGACTCATTGACTTGAGAGTACAAAGTCTTATCGAAACAGCTCTGTAGTACTGATGGCAAGTATACCTTCAATATAATTGCATCTACTGTTTTTTGTTTGTTTTTTTTTTTTTAAATTGAGGTGCATATATAATAATTTATATTTCAGTCTAATCCCTAGTCAAATGGTGCCATTTCCTTTGGTCTCACAATTTCAATGTTTCAAAACATCTTCCAGTAGAGTAATTTCAACTGTGTACTTACTACCTGGCCCTCCCCAACCTCCCAAATTACCTTTGATTCCTGGAATATGTTGTGTAAACTACCTTTACATTAACACAAGCAATCTGCCTGCTTTCGGTGCTGTATGTTGCAGCTCTTCAATTACTTGGAGAGCTAATATCAAATCTTAACCTAGAATAGTCATTATCTTTTGTCTTTTTGTCCTGTGATTTCTCCAGAAGTAAAGTGTTTTAGGCCATTACTCTCTGAGTGAATAAGAGACTTGAATAAAATGCTAATTTGCATTACTTTAATTTATTATGTAATTGTGTCACTGAGACAGCTGTGACTCTGGTTGTATTTAGCTAATTTTTTTTTGTGTGAATGAACTTTCAGCTTCATATTTGGTGGCTTTTTTCAGTCTAAGCTCTAAGCAGAATCATCCATCTGGTGAGCTGGGTTTTAGCCACCCATGAGATGATTTCTGTAGTTCTGTTCATAGGTTTATAAAAGTGTTAATATGAATCCTGGATCAAACAACGAAATGGATGAGGTAAATTGGTATCCTGTAGGTTTTCACATAACTGCATCTCTGGGGATAGTTGTTATCCCATCCATGAACCCTTTTAATTTCTTAAAAAGGGACTGGAAGATTTTTCAGGGTGGTCTTTTTTCTTTTTTAAATTGCATTTCTGTTCACTTACATTCCATGTGATGTGATTTGTGGATATAGTTATTTAGAAAATGTTAGACTGTATTTGTCTTTCTGAAAGAGGAGGTTGTTGGAAGCACCAAGTGTCTAATAACTGTTGCATTCAGTTCACACTTTCTATCCCCCTACTGGAGTTGGTTTATTTTTTTGAAAAGTTCTTCAACTTGATGCTATGGAAGGGAATGGATCATGGCTGTTTTGTTTCAAGGATTTGCCTGCCACCTGCTGGTGAGGTGTTTAAGTGGTGTTAGAAATTATATTGTGTTTTTGATTGGATTTCAGGTATTGCTTAACTACATTGACTATAAATTTGAAGAAAAGTGGGGGTAGTAACTGCTTATTGCGAAATTGAAAGCAATGTGATAAGCATCCTTGTATGGTAAAATGTATATTTTCAACCTAATACTGATATAATGGCTCCAAACCAGATAGATCCATGAAGAGCCCAGGAAGCTTTTTGACAAAACAGTTTTACTTCCCAAAATTTTTTTTCAGAAATATTTTGGATTCAGCCTTCTGACAAGGGTTCCCAAGAAGCCTTCCGGGGACTTCTGATGGGTTGTTGTAAAACCAAGTGCTTGTTGTTTGGAAGGATTGCATTTCCGCAAGCTGTAACTTCATAGTAATAGTCCTTTGCTGAGTGCCCCACAGTCTGGAGTTCCTGATGGAAATATTGGGACAGTTACAGAGCAGTTGCAGAGCCAGGAATCTCGGAAATTCCGGTTCTGTGGCTGCTGGGGGATCTCAAAACTGAGGAGTGGCAGACACCAAAGGTTT
Source organism: Astur gentilis (assembly GCF_929443795.1). Classification (NCBI taxonomy): domain Eukaryota; kingdom Metazoa; phylum Chordata; class Aves; order Accipitriformes; family Accipitridae; genus Astur; species Astur gentilis. The sequence goes on along the minus strand of NC_064897.1, from coordinate 12,791,218 downwards.
AGGGGCTTGGGCCTTGTATGTCAGTAGGTCTGGATCAGTCATACAAACATGCAGGATTTTCCAGCTTTGTATTAGTAAGCTGGGTTACCTATATATTATACAAGAAGTACATAGCACTCCTGTGGCTGCTCTTTTGTTTTGAAAATACAATCTTTTGAAGACTGAGTTTTTTAATCTCTAAAAGAGAACAAGAAGCTCAAATCCAATTAGTTTCCTGCAGTTCTGAAAACTTGTATTATGGGCAGTGGTGTTCCTGGGGATTGTATTTTGCTGCTACAGATTAGGACTGTACCTCCTTTCATACACAGACCTGTTGAGGAAATTCTAATGAAAGGCGAGTTCATTGAGCTTTTTCATTCTCTTGGTTATAGACAGACACAAGGACAGGAGAGAGAAAAGCAGCATGAGTAAGTTCTACTCCCTTTATTGCACTATAGTGCATGTGACTGATCTGTACACTGGAATCACAAAACACCCATAGGTTTTGAATCCTGTGAGAACTTGTAACTTTCTTCATCAGGAATTGAGTATAAGGCCCTAACTAGAGGTATCTGGTATTCCATAATATAAAACTCTGGTATCAAAACAACTGTATTGTAATTAAGAGGTTTTACTTTTTCAGTCTCAAAGAATAAAATTATTAATTGCTTATGAGAGTAAATTATTTAATTTCTACATCTGCTACCCAGAAAATGTAAATTTGTCATTTAAAAATCTTCTGTCTCAATATCTGGCAGATACAGATACTGGGTACAAACACAAACTCTTTACAGTGGATGCTGTAGCTCTCAATTCTGTTTATCTGCAGGAGCATCTTTTTTATTTTTTTGGTATTTTGTTCTGGTGACCAGCTTTTTGGAATACTTGTGGTTGCGATTATTTTTTCCTTGGTGAGATACGAGAACTGTGTTGCAAAATAAATGGTTATTGTCCTAAATTCTTTGAAGTACTTTGTATTGTGAAAACAGGCTTCTTTGCTAATCAGATTTTTTAAAATTTTTTTACTGTTTTCTTTGACTTGTGTAAACTTATTGCATTTTTACTCTATTAGGTGTTTGTTTGCTTGTGGAAAGGTTGCAAAGTATATAATACGCCTTCAACAAGTCAAAGTTGGTTGCAGAGGCATATGCTGACACACAGTGGGGACAAACCTTTCAAGGTAAGGTTTGTTGTAACATATATCATCCCTTATTTTAAAAATGATCCTATTTATTTTTCCTGATACAATATATTAATTGAAAAAGGCCATCGCAGGAGGATTACTTAAAGCATCCAATGAGCTGAGCCTTCATCTTTGCAATAATAGTCCCTGAAGGTCCTGTTCTGTTATGAAAACAGGTGAAGATACCATTATTGCTTCTCTATCCCTGTTTCTTTTAATCTATAAATGGTAAGGGAGTGTGAAACTAAGTAGTGCTGAAGATCAATTTTTTTGTGCATTTTCCAGTTGAGTTGCTTACTCTGTAACAGTGAGATATTTTGCCCCATGCTTTACACATCCACATTAAACTCTGGATCATGCTTGATGGTGCACGTTCTGTGCTTGAATAAGAGCTGATTTTGTTAAGAAAATTCAGTTGAAACACAGTCAGTGACTATTTATGGTTAACCTCTCTGAGAATAATAAGGAAGTAAGGAATGCAGGACCATTGAGCTGACTGTATTTCCTGCATAGTATTTTCTAACTTTCTCTTTCTTTCTCCCCCTAATCTGTACCTGCAATTCTAGGTATAGTAGTGTTTATCATTCCCATATCCACCAATCCGTTATTAATGAGTTGCTTCATCCTCTTATGGATACAGTTGGGGCAGTTCATAGCTGTCAGTCCTGGATCACTTGATGGTAAGTCCCACCCACACTACTTCAGACTGAAGTTCTCCTTCCATGTAGGATATGACAATGAATTAGGGGTTTTTGGTTTTTTTTTTTGGTTGCTTTTTGTTTTGTTTTGTTTTTTAAGTTTAGGTAGCATTTTATGCCTTCTTCTCCCCCACCCCCTAACCCCACCAAGTTTTAGTCACTGTTTCTCCACTTCCCTTTCCTCTCTTTCTTCTGAGGTTAATATCTTCTGGTTTGTGGGTGGATTTTTGTTTGGTTGGGTTTTTTGTTTGTTTTTTTGTTGTTTTTTTTTTTAAGGCAGCTTTATTAATAAAAAATACTTTTCTGTTACAGTGATGTCTTCCAGAAGTTACTTCTGTGTAGCCTATAACAGTAGTTACGACAGAAAACAAAACTAAACTCAAAACCTAGAGAGTAAAAATAGTTCATTGCAGGTGAAAAAGTTTATTAATAAAGGTTAGACTAATTTCCATACTGAACCATGTAGTTTAATTTGAAAGTCTCTGACTGAGAGTGAACAGGAAACTTGCTTTTGAGGTTATCATATCCTTTGTTCAAAGGAATAAGGTTAGCATGCTCTTGGAAGCATAGCGTAAGGATCATAGATCCCTGAAAGTTCGCAGATGTGATTGTTCCAGCAACTGATCTAATCTTAAGTGCTAATCCCTGAATAAAATAAAAATGCCAGTTATCAGAGGAAACTTGTACCTTAGGTCTTCTCATTTTGGAATTAAATATTTTACATACCTTAAAGTATAAAGGCAAGCCTTTGTCTTGAAGGAAAGTCTTTCAGTAGGGTAATTTGTATACTTATTTGGTCTAGATCAAAGAAACCCGGTCTTTGAGACACTGGGTTTAAAAGGTGGGCATAGCTCAGAAATACCAGTAGTACTTTTGAGTCTGTTAGAGTTACCTGGCAAAGTCAGTAAAAGTTGATATCCCAGTTTTTTAGCTAGGCTGCTTACAGCTAGAGGCCTAAAATTTAAAACAGTTCTGATAATAATCATCTTGTGTTAAACGTGTTACTTCACTAGCTGATTTTCTGCACTTTCTGGTCACACTAAGGGAAAGAACAAAACACAGGCTAGGATTTGCAGTAGCTAATCATCATGGCTCAGTGTGTGTCACTTCAGCATTTTTTCCTACTGTTGTCTTTAGTCCCTCTGTTTGTTTTTTATCTCTTTATTTCTCAATCTGTTCCTGGGGGCTTTGAATGGAGGATAATTGCGGTCTGAGTAGAATTTTGTAACCTCTTTTATTCCCCTGCCATTTATGCTGAGTATAGGCTTCAGGGCTCACATGAGGTAGCCAAGTATGTAAGTGTCTGTGATAGCAACTTATTAATTAACTAGCCCCCTTTCCTCACTTGCTTCTTTTCTTTTACAAGCTTTTGAAATCTACAGTCCAATACAAAAACACTTAAAGTGTTGGATATTAGTCTTGGATCGGTCCAAGAACGGCCATTACTAGTTGTTTTACGGCAGTCATTCAAAAACAGAGCAAATGTTTCTGTTTGGTGCATTTAGCTGTTCTCATAAATCTTAATTGCTCACCTTTTAGGAAAAGCCAAATTTTTGCAAGTCAGAGTTGGATTAAGGGCCAAGATATCTCCCAAAACCTAAATTACAAATGAAATTTCTATTGCCTTGTGAGAATATACTTGAGTTCTAGCATAGGAGGAAGGAATCTGTCATTTTAGAGAACTTGCTGAAAATACCTTTTCATTCAGTGTTTATTTAAAAAAATAAGTAAATGAATGTCAGGATTTTTGAGGAAAGCCATAAAAGACAGTGATGGAAATAGTATGGGTGTATGCTGTTGTCTGAAGAACTGCTGTTCAGGATGTTTTTAAGAAAAGCAAAGAATGTTAGCTAGGAAAGTGACAATTAAAAGCATGGAAAATTTACTTTTATGAAGGTAAAAGAACACTATAATCGTATAATGACCAGAGAAGAGTAATAAATATATGGCAGGTTGCTATATTCTCATATTTCTAGTTAAAATAAGAGACAAAATTATTTTCTTAAATTGAAAGGCAGTTGGGGACTGTCTCGGGCATAAAGCTTTCCTTTGCACTATAACTACTCTGTTGAAGGATATGTCCCTGTCCTGTCACCATTTTGCTTGCAAGTGGACTCATTTTATGTAGTTGCCCATTTGGGGTTTAATTATCTATTTTTGTGATACACATGGTGTTGTCCTTTGATTAAAAGTTTATCCAGCTCTAAATGAGCTGCTGTGCTTTCATGTTAAAAGGTCTTTGTGGGTTTACGTGCCCTTTCCTTGCATTCATATAAACTATGTGACTGTGTAATTAATTTGTCACAGAAATGAACTAAATTCTAAATTACAATGGCAAAAAGTTTCATATTTTTCTAAGTTTCTCCTGTTTTTTCTGTTTGTGTGGTTTAGTGTGTCCCCCTCAGCATTAATATTGCATGCAATACCTGTGTCACAGAAAAGGTAAATTTCCTTATGAATACCTGTTCTTGAGACCTTTGTTATGCTATCTCCATTTTTATATGGGGCAATTTCCTGGTAGCGTATGTCCAGTTCATAAGGAGGAGACATTTTATATCCAAGTCATCTGCTGAACTAAGGGCGGGGGGGAGGGGGGGGGGGGGGAGGAAGATACCCGAGATCTTTGGGTAGAACTCAGTACCTCAGTTCCCCTTTAGTCGTCATATTGCTTTTCTGTGTATTCCCTCCTTTTCTAAGTTTTTAATACTGATGGCCTTGGGTTTCTTGTGGAACACATGGATGGATTTTTTTTTTGCTTGTTTTTTGAGGCCATCATCACTAAGTTTTGTTACTGATAAAGTGTCTTTTCCTGGGGCACCCACCAATCCCTCTACCAAAGAAAAAGTGTCCATTGATATGAGACATAGTTACCATTGCAGCCAGTTCTCAGTCTGTAGTCAAATACGATTTCTGCAAAGCAGCATGCTTTTCCAGTCCTACTTTTGATAAGCACCATTTCCTAGATTTGTTTTTCTTGTCAGGAGGAACAAACAAACAAACTGGTCTTGCAGAACATTGTGCTGGTTGAGAACTTACTGGCCTTCTTTGGCCCACTGTTAGGTAGTTTTGAAGTTATTCTGCTTCTCTTAATACCTGAAGTTCACTGCTCTTCTGCTGCTGGAAGTTTTCTCTTTGCTTATTGCAGTCTGATTCTAGTCATCCTTTAATTTTTTTGTCATTGTAGAGATTCATTTAATATAGGTGTTCTCAGAGCATATTAATTGTTTCTCTGAAGACATTTAGTATGTTCATGTTTGTGTATGATTTTGCATTCAGAGTTGAGAGAGAAAAACATAAACATTCTTTTTTAGTTCTGCTGTTGCGTAAGTTTTTGCGGCTTTTTAGAAACTGGTGGAATATTGTAGAGTATCATCAACATGTAGTGGTGGTCCTGTCAAGGGTTCAGCAACTTAAAAACTTTTAGGCTTTCAGAGCATGTAGGCAGGTGAATCTAGAGGAATAATCCACTGAGTTAGAAAACGGATGCTGGTAACGGTCCTTGGCAAGCTGAGAAAAAGTGAGTGAAGAAATTCTATATTACTTGTCTTAAACTTGGCTGTTAAAAATAATGAGTATTTGAATAGTTAATGTGCTGTGACAACCTGCATTTTCCAGTATGGTTTCTGGTACTGGGGAAAAAACTACCCCCAAAACCCAATCAAAAAAACCCCAGCAATAATACAACCCCACCCCCCCACCCCCCCCAAAAAAAAAAAAAAAAAAAAAGAAGTACTACTTGCCATGCCTTCTGCTGTACAAGGCATTGGAAGTTACTTGAAGACATATCAAATGAACTCTTAATGTAGTCTAGGTGACCACTACAAGATGTTAGGCATAATGAAAGGACAAATAGTAGAGTGAGCACAAAACAGTGGGACATTTTAGGCAAAATAATTGCATATAGCAATCTTCTGTAAATATAAGACTGCATGTGGGCATGCTACCAACTGCTTTCACATACTGATTCCAGTGGGTATGCTCTCAATGTTAAGATCAGTAATGCAAGGTTTGCTCATGAGGAGTAAATGCCTTCAGTAACATTGAATAACAGTACACAAGTTCACTGGAGTCTTTCATCCTTTGTTTAGAAGGGGGGAAGAAACTAATAATGAAATTTGGTGCTCATTCTACCACCTGTAACTTCCAGAATTCATTAAGGGGTGACTGTATTTGGTATGACTCTTAGCAGAGTAACACTTGTTGAAACATAGAAAACATAGACAAGCAGCTTCAGTCCTCATTTGGATTTCATGTCTATTACTCTCTTGGCAGAATATCTTCTCTCCATTAGAGCACTGCAGATGCAGATAGAAAATGTAAAGGCATTCTGCCTGAACACTTAGATGTTGAGACAAAAAGAAGGTTTATCCAGATGTCTAAAATATTACTTTTAGATTTATTGGAAAAATTGCATATTGAATATTCTAAAAAGGAGATTTGGTTATTTTGAATTTAGGAAAAAAAACCTGTATTGCTAGATATTTTTATATCCTGTTTGTTAAAGTCACTGGTCATTACTGCCCATTAATAATGGTGGGTATGGGTACACTGGAGAAATTAAACTTCTTATGTGTTGACTTATTTTCTCTTGAAGTAACATATCCACCAATCCGGACCCAATCTATCATATTTAAAATCAAATGCAAAATTTTGAGATTTAGGTTTTGGGGGAAAAATGAAGAGATTGGTTTAAAGTTGTGCATAATAGTAGAGTTTGATTTATTAGAAGCCCTCTAGATCTGTATAATTATCTGGTGGGAAGCTGATTTGGTGTGACTTACCGTCCAGAGATCCTGAAGTGACAGCCTGAACTGCTCCTTTATCTTTGGAGAGAAGAGACTTTACCCATTAGTAACGGATTGCTGGATATATTATTTTAGAGAAAAAAAGAAAAAAACAGGTAAGATTTTTCTCCTCTTCTACTATTTCCTGTCTACTACAAAGGCACTCTGTGTCATCTTTGCTGTATCAGCTGTTGGTTATTTGATGACGTGATCAGGTAGTCTCAAACTACACAATATCTGAATGTAATGATTCCTGCAAATAATTCATACTGTGGCTGCAGACTATAAATAGGCATTCTGGAAAAATAATCACTTCTAGTTGCAAGTTGCATATGTTGAAGATTTAAGGATGCTGGTTTGGGGCTTTTGAAAGTAAAAATTGGGTAGAGCAAGAAAAGTAGTAGCTTCTGTAGATAATCCATATAGAGTATCTGTGTTTTCTTTGTACATGACTGGACAAAAGTTAATGACACTGAGTCAATCTGCAGTTTGTCGTAAAACAATGTTTCCCATCTGACAAGAAATACAATTAAGCCTTATGAACTTGTGTTTTAAACAGTTTTAGAAATGTGCCTGACACAAAGTTTATGATGTGTTGTTTTCAGAAGGTATTGCCTTTTGATATTATATTGTAATAAACTTGGAATGTGGTAATGCATGCACTGTACTGAGACTTCAGGTTATTTTTGACCTCTAGCAGGCATTGGCAAGACTGAAATTTTAATTTCTCAGTGTGATTGAAGTTCAAGATATGGGGGGGTTTTGCTTGTTTTTTCTGTCAGTGTTTGACAGATCTAAGTTTAGGTTTAGTTGCTTAGTTTAGTTTGATGAAACTGCTTTATGGGCAAGACAGCTATTTCAAGGACTTAAAAACTGGAGAATAAAAAATTGTTTGAACAAATGCACACATGTATTTTACCCGTATCTGTTGATGGTGAGTTTGATCGACTTTAATACCTTTAAGTGGGTCAGGTTGGGTGGGGCTTTGAGCAATCTAATCTGGTAGGAGGTGTCGCTGCCCATGGTAGGGTGGGTGGAACAGGATGATTTTTACAGGTCCCTTCCAACCCAAACCATTCTATGATTCTGTAAGTATAAATTTCAATCTTCATTATTAATTTGAAGTAATAAATACTGCATTGAGGTTACTGTAGTGTAAATGAGATTTGGATCTTGAGTGTTTTGAATTTCATAGATGTGCTGGGATTTCTTAGCATGGTGAGTCACTACAGTGTAAGTATACAATATTGCTGTTGTTGGAGCATAGGAAATTATAGGGCAAGGTAAAAAAGCGTAGGTAGGTTTTTGCTAAAAATCTTCACAAATCTTAAGATACTTATTAGTGGGGGAAACGGGGAAGAACAAATATGGTGTGAAGGATCCTAAAGCTTTTTGCCAGGGAATTATATGTTTGTGGCTAGCTCAGTACTTAGAAAACATTCTTTAACTTCCCTTAAAAAAAAGAAGGGGGGGGGAGAGAGAATAAAAATGTGAAAAATGTCCTCCTATTTTTTGTCTTTTACGGTCTTGAAATATACGTACATATTTTTAGTCCTATAGCAAGTATTTAGTCCTTGGGGATAACACAGGTTTTTCTCTTCACAGACACTATATTGTTTTATGAAGATCATGGAAAATAATTTGCTAGGTCTGAGGCAAAAATAGACTTTTCAGTTCTGCAGCCACAGTTGGAAAACAACACAGGTTTTAGGGACAAAACAGCACAGCTGGGTTTTAGGGACAAAACATGCTGAGTGGTGTTCTACTGCTGTTTTCTTGTCGTTCAATCAAATTTGCAGCCTTGGGGCGGATTACGGTAAGAGCTTACAAATTCATCTTTAGTCTTCAGAGAAACCTTAGCACTGCGTACATAGTTGCAGTGTTACTTATACCCAAACTCCTGTTGGAGCTGCCTCATCAGTTTGCTTTGAACTGGAATTGCTACAGAAGAGAGGTTGTTGTGGTTTAACCCCAGCCAGCAACTAAGCACCATGCAGCTGCTCACTTGCTTCCCCCTGCACCCAGTGGGATCGGGGAGTGAATTGGGGAAGGAAAAAAAAAAAAGTAAAACTCGTGGTTTGAGATAAGAATAGTTTAACAGAACAGAATGGAAGAAAATAATAATGATAATAAAAATAATAATAAAATGACAATAATAAGAATTGGAATATACAAAACAGGTGATGCGCAATGCAATTGCTTACCACTTGCTGACCAATGCCCAGTTGGTTCCTGAGCAGTGATTCCCCCCAGGCCAACTCCCCCCAGTTTATATACTGGGCATGACGTCCCATGGTATGGAATATCCCTTTGGCCAGTTTGGGTCAGCTGCCCTGGCTGTGTCCCCTCCCAACTTCTTGTGCCCCTCCAGCCTTCTTGCTGGCTGGGCTTGAGAAGCTGAAAAATCTTTGACTTAGCGTAAACACTATTTAACAACAACTGAAAACATCAGTATATTATCAATGTTCTTCTCATACTAAACCCAAAACATAGCACTATATCAGCTACTAGAAAGAAAATTACCTCGATCCCAGTTGAAACCAGGATGGGTACAGATGGAAGAGCTGAGGAAGAGGGGAAGGAGGGGGAGGAGCAGAACAGATGTGGAAAAAGAAGTTTCCAATGGTTTAGAGTGGTGATGCGGTTTGTGCTACTGGCTGGTCAACTCATTTGCCCTACTACTATTCTCTGGATGAGAAGAAAAATCAATCATGTGGATACACAATTCATTGCAGCCAATGATGGAATGTGTGTCTTAAAATCACTTTCCTATTACCCTTGTAAGGTCAGAGCACAAAAGAAAAAGTTTGTGCCTCCCTCCCCAACTGTAAAATTTACATACTCATTTTGCAAATGAAATAATTGTAAATATAAACCAAATACTTATAAAAATACCAATAATCATTGTAGCCAGTACTAGCTTAGGTGCATGTATCTTGCGATTTCTGTGTTTCTCCTTAATTATTGTTGGACCTTTTCTTATTTTTTTGTTTGAGAAGGAGAGGCCATTTTCTTTAAGTAAGAACTTTCCTAAATACTTCTGAAGTAATAGTGGCATCATAAAATACATGTATAAATAATTAATACAACTTCCAAGTTACTGAAGTTAAAAGTTTTAGACAGAACTGTAAGATAACTGTTTATTGGCTTTGTGTAGTATTTACAAAAAGCATTAAGCTGTTTCAGATTTAATGTGAGTAAGGTAAGGTGGGTAAGGATGTATGGTTTCTTTACTTCTGCCTTGTCACAAGAAAGGAGGACGTTAGAGAACATTACTGTTATCAAATGCAGAAGATTGGAGAACTGTTGAGAAATACAGAATAACAGTGCAGTATTTTGAAAGACAAGGGGATGTTGGTCTGTGAAGGGGAAAGTTATTCAGAAGCATTTCTGTGGGAAGAGTTGGTCAGTGCATTGTTTGAGATTGGTTTTATGCTATACAATATTATAGAATATTATATAGAATAGAAAAAAATTATTATACCATGGAATAATTATTGAGAGTTCTAAAGTTCAGACAGAAATTTATTTCAGGTTATGCTTCTGTTTTTCTTTTTAAGAATTGCATGGTCATTAAGAATTTCTTTTCCTTTTAGTGTGTTGGAGGTTGAGCAAGAAAAGTCAAACTGAAAGATCTATCAAATTCGTATGAATGAGTGCCGTATAACATGCTGATACAGTTGTTCTGTTCTTTTCTCATTAGTGTGTAGTTGGTGGGTGCAATGCCAGCTTTGCATCTCAGGGAGGACTTGCCCGTCATGTGCCAACACACTTCAGCCAGCAGAACTCTTCAAAAGTTGCCAGTCAGCCAAAGGCCAAAGAAGAATCTCCATCTAAAGCTGGAATGAATAAAAGAAGAAAGTTAAAGAACAAGAGACGACGATCATTACGTAAGTATTTCCAGAAGTAGAAGTTCTTGAAAGTTTTGTCTTAGATAGGAAGTTCCTCTTCAGTGTGGTTGTTTCTCTGCAGAAGTGGGTCTGATAGATTTGGTGGTATTTAGCATTATATTATTGGCATCCCTTGTGATGGGAGGAAGACAATTCCAGATTCTGTGTTCCTTTTTAGGGTAAAGCATCTATATGTTCAGTAGAAGAGATCAGTTTTCTGTAAGCAACAGTTTGAATTTACAATTCAAAAGATGCTTTTCATTTTAGAGTCACTTTTGGTTTATTAACTATGTTACTGTTGGAAAATGTTCTGTTTAGTGAGGATGAGATCTGAAGTTCACTATTGCAGACAGAGATTGCAGATTCATATAAATTAGAGATAAATGCATATTATATAAGCTCTCTTTTGAGCACATTTCATTAGCTTAATGACAGTTTTATGAGCATAACCAAGATCTAATTTGGGGCAGATTTGACTTGCTACGTTTTTTAAATCCTGCTCTGCACAGTTGATATTTGTTAATTTTATGTGAACCAATGTGCTGAGAAGTGTGACTTGTCATTTAAAGTAAGAATTGTTTCCTCTAGCAAGTAATAATCACTTACCTAGTACATTTTCTAGTCGCGTTTGATCCAGTTGTTTGATTCCTGAGTTGTCCTAGCATCAGACCCTAAATAACCATGTCAAATTTATTTAGAGAACAGAAATGGTTAGGAAAGACTAGGCTTGTTAAAAACATTACCTTTGTTTTATAATTGCTTTGGATGCAACTCCACAGTACTGAACTGATTCTTTACTAATTTTAAACTGTTACAGTGACAGTTAGAGACATGTAAAAACTGATTTAGATATTTTTTTTTCCCTGCTGCTATGCCAACAGCTGAAGAAAAAACTTCTGTTAATTTTTACCTGTGGTGTAAAGGCAACCTTACAGTATTGAAGTGCCAGACACCTTTTTTATGAACCACTGGACCCATTATATCTCATACTGTCCATAGAAATGGAGCTCTGTTCATAAGCAGGCAATTATTTCAGTCCTGTCTCCTGGCTGGTGGTAGGATTTTAGTGATGGTGTGCTGTAAAACTTTTGTTACTTCGCTGGGTCAGTAATTACAATCTTATTTTTCCAGAACTCTTCTGTGGCAGAATACTTCGCTGTATTGATCTTTCTCTTCCTGTGATGAAGTCGTTACCAATTATTCAAATAGTACTGCAACAATGAATGCACATACTAGTGGTCTTAAGTGGTTACTCTGTCACTTGATTGTGACCATTCTTATCTTAATACCTCACCTGTGTTTTAAGCAACTGCAATTTGTGAAGCAGTGGTCATGTTTCTGCCTTAAATGCAAAGAAGCCTGTCCTGGACAGTTACATTATCACCTAAAATTCTGAAAAGTTTATTTCCTCTTTCTGTCTTCCACACTGTGTGACAACTATGAAGTTCAGTGCTAAAAGAGTCACTGTTAACTTTGGTTATGTTTTTTTTCTTTCAGTTTTTTTAAAATGCTTTTATCTTTTTAGTTTATCTTGGATTCAATGAGAGACTTCCTTGGAATAGTTGCAGGTTCCTAAAAGATGATCTTGATTTGTGGACTGTGTTACTCAAAATATAGATGTCCAAGACTGGACACTTCAGAATTTTCACTTTCAGAGATTTCTGAGTTGCATCTTATCTTACTTCTCCATATTGATTTTGTTAGGTGGCTGATTTAATGCACCTTAATTCAGTTTTCCCCTCCACAGTATATGCAGAAATAGTTTTTCAGGTTGGCATTTTATTAGTAATTGATGAACATTATTGACTTACAAGTTTCAAATCAGAGCTTCATAGTTAAAACTTCAAATTATCTGCTAAGGTGTTCTAGTCATAATAAGAATTTACTTCAGAATTCTTGAATGAATCTATGGCAAAAAAAAGTAAGTAGTAAATATTATGGGACTGTTAAAGACCAGACTGTAGTACTTGAATGCTCTGCTGTCCTGATCAAGTGTTGCGCAGGAAGAAAAATGACAGCTGCTTGAGCAATTTTTTTATCTTCTTGCCTCTTGAGATGAATGCAATGCTGGCTGTAGAGTTTTGCCTTAAGGCAAAAATCATCTCTAAACGAGTTGGGAACTGACTACTGTAATGTATTTCTCCAGAGGGTATGTGACCCAGAAATATATCCAAAGTTGATGGCATTTTCTGAAAATGCGAAGTATCGGTAGCTTTTCTTTAAAACTTTGTGTGGATTATTGTTGATTAGGTGAATTTAACAAAGGGCTGATAAAATTTAGCTTGTCTTTCTGTTTCTTAGTTTTAGTTGAAGACTGAAGAGTGCAAGTTTGTGTGTTTTGCCTTTTCAAGAAGAATGGGGGAGGGGAAGGACTTTTATCTAAGAAGAGAAAGTAACAAAATAACAGCATTAAGTATTTGCAGTCTAGAGTATATAAAGCTAGGAACATAGATTTATATTTAGATATTTTAAAAGTGTCCAAAAGGAGAGGTGTTGAACATATGTACCAGGTTCTCTGCAAGTTGTGTTACAGGAAGTTATGACAAATGGATGTCAAGCAAGATGCTATTTGATAGTGTACAATCTGTTTAAATCATTCACAAATAATCATTTGATGAAAAATTATAGTTTGCATCCCAAAACAATTTTTCTCCTGGAAAAAATGTTATCAACGTGTTTGTTCTATCTCCTCTTGGTTTGATTAGACCTAGGCTTTTTTTTTGCAAGGCGTGAGTGGCTTACTAAATATTTATTGGCAATTGATTGCTAATACATGCTGCTATTGCAGCATACTTACAGCAAATCAATAAATTCGCTTCATCTGTTTTATATCTGAAGGTTAACACTCTTCTGAGACATTAATGCATAAATAAAGGAGACTTTACTGTGACTTTATATGTGATGACAATGTGATCTTCTAACTTAGACTATAAAGAGAATTCTTACTGTTACTTCATTCTTCTTTTTCCCTTTTTTTGTAACATCTTGCCATTCTTAAACTATTTTGGATTTCTTTTTTCCTGTCTGTTAACAGTATGTGGGTTTTTTTTAAGTTTGGAAATTAGTACTCTTATGATGAAAGCATGTTTTACTATAGACACCCTTATAGCTGGTTACATTAATGGTGCTATAGAGACCATCTGATTTGCCATATAAATGTTGATGTTCCAGAATAATTCTGGATTCCAGTCAGTAGCTTGCTTTTTCTTCTGGATAGCCTTATACACATTCACTGCCCCATGTAGTCTGTCATTTAGAGGTATAGAGCCAAACATATTGAAAGTGTTTGTCTCTAAAATAGGTAACAGTATTGCTGTTTTGAAGCTACTCTCAAAGAATTTTTCAGAACCTAAGATTATATTTACAATATTGTCACTTGCTTTTCCAATAGCAAAGATGATGCTATAGTTATTAACAAGCATGACAATTAATTTCACTGGAGAAATGTAAGCAAGATAAGGAAACTTAACTGTTCATGGAGTTGACAGTAAGACTATGTTAGTTATCTAAGACTTGGACTTTAATTTAGTAGGCTACTGGGATGAAGATTCTAATTTATTTGATTTAATTGATGTGTACTTGGAACTTATATTAAGCAGGAAGGGAGATATCTTACTCTGAAAATAATTTTGAGGGAATAGGTTTAAGATACATAGAAGATACAGCATTAACACTCAGTAAGGAATAAATAAAACTAATCATATGCCTTTGACAATCTATGCCCTTTCTTCTGCATCTGTTGAATATTATTCAATGGTAAATCCTGAAGAAATTTGCTATGTGAAACCAAAAGCAAAAATTGGGGATTGTCTTTTCCTTTCTACCCTCCCTTCCTTCTTCCCTCATATTTATTTGTAAAATATTTATATGCTTGCATCACTGACCACCTGCAGCATGAGCTGTGGTTCGATGTTACCACTTAGAGTGAGAAAACGTTTCAGTGAGGTGATTGCCTAATTGGCAGTATCCAGCTGAGATAGAGTAAGGACAGGACATAATGTACAGATGAATGCTTAACAACAATTAGTCATAGTAGTGTAGCAAATACTACCTTTAAGTGGAATTTGTAGTTTGTTTTGAAATAATGGATAGATAATCTTGGTGAAAAGGAATATAGATGTTGTTTTAAATGAAGACAGCAGAACCTTGAATCACTGTTTTTGCATATTATAGGATGATACATAGTCGATAATGTAATATCAACTCATGACTCATATTCTTAATTTTAATTTTAGTGTGTTATATAGAGAACTACTGCTCTCAAATAAGGCTTAAAAAATCTGATACTTTCATTCATACTTTATTTGCTCATGTGATTTTACTACTGTACTATATGGTATATTTTTAAATATTTGTGTGAAGTATTTCTAACAGTATGCAAATATATGCCTAGTAGCAGTTATTTTTTAGTTATAGTATTTTTAGTGTAGAATTGATAGACCTTCTTTACACTCCTAATCAGAATTCAGTAATTTTTTACTGTTCAAGAAACACTTAACTATAAACATCCTTTCTGAAACAAAAAGTGCTTTACTAGGGCCTGCTGGTTTTAGACTACTTGTAAAATATCAGATGGATGTTAATTGCGCTTTACTCATTATAAATTGAAGTGTACTGTGTGATGTAGTTGGTGCTTTTTGGCTAGAAAATAATCTGTTTACTAATAATCAAAGAACATGGAATGACAATTTGTACATAGAAACGTATCAAGCAGTGTGGAGTTTTTAATATGACTTTTCAGCATTATTACTTGTAGAGATAAAAGGTTTCTTGACGAGCTAGTGTTTTCTGTATGTTCACAGTAATTCTTACTTAATACTTTGCTTTGTGTTCCACTGCAGTATGAAGCAGTTTTGGTTTTAGTGCCATTGTTGATCTCTTTGCAGCATCCCAGAACTCACTGGAAATAGCTGGATTTTTCAGTCATTATAAATTAGATCAGACCAGATTGTTTTTAGTAAAGTTAAGAAATAAGGTATAGATACAATTCTGCTTTTAAGATGTTGATTGTATGCACTATCATGTTTTGAAGTACTTTAATACTATTTTTCAAAAAGTCACAGCAGCAATATTGAAACTATTGACTGTGCTGAAAGGGTGACTTGGCCAGTTAGGTTCCCATAAACGTCACAACCTAACTGGGCTGCTTTTGCATTAAATTAGAACTCACATTTATTAATGAGTTCTGCATTTATTTTCTTTGCACTGTAACTTTTTTTAAAACAGATTATAGCAATGGATGTTCCCAGAGGTACTCACCAAAATTAATGAATTCTTAATTTTGAAGATTAAAAAAGAATAGAATTCACTTGAAACTTAAAAAAAATGAGTGAGTGTAATTCAGTTTGTCAAAATAGCTGTTTCATCTACAAGGAGTCTGTTTTGACCAAACTTAAATGAATTGTGCCCCTCTTGGAGTCATTTCTTCCTCAGTTAAATGAATGTTTACAACTCATTGACAAGGTAGTGCTACTGTCATAATGATAAATGATTTACTAATGACACCTCTCCTATTTACATGCTTGACTGTGTTTGAATGCTTTCAATGTGTATAACACTAAGGGTCTCTTTTCCTTCTTTTCTAGCAAGACCTCATGACTTCTTTGATGCGCAAACACTGGATGCTATAAGACATCGAGCCATCTGCTTTAACCTCTCGGCACATATAGAAAGTTTAGGAAAAGGCCACAGTGTTGTATTTCATAGTACCGTAAGTATATATATTATACATTCTATTTATTTATCTATGTGTCTAAAAAATCTAATACTTGGAAAGATTTCTGTTTTCTTCTTACTGCAGTAGGCATTTAATCAGAAGTAAGTAACAGTGGGTATTTTACGTTGTTGATTTGTCCATTTCTATTAGTAAATTAACTTTTTACAAGTAGTGTTAATAGTTGTTCTAGCTCACAAATTGAAGAGCTTGCAACATTTCCTGTCTGATACACTTGGGGAAATATCTAACAACAAGTATGTGTTGCAGAAAAATTTGTCTATATCTTCTAAATAAGAATGCAATTCAGATGACATTTCCATAGTCGTGAGTGTCAGTGCTAATTTATCACAAGGAATATTTTGGGGGTAATTGTATAATTGAATATTTAAAGATGCTGATCTGAAATTGGGTTTTATTCCTTTTTTTCAGTTTAAAAGATATAATCCTGAATAAATGTATTGTCCCCCCCTTTTTTTTCCTTTTAATAAACTTACTACCAGAATGTCAGTTAATTGCTAGAAGGAGAAAAGTACCAGGTGGGAAACTGGCCTTTAGTCCTGTTTCCATATACTGTTTTGTTAATTTCACTTGTGTTTGGATAGGCTAGAGATCGGGATTAATTTAGAGAAGTTCATAATGGGGGGGGAAAAAAAGCACTGAATTGGGGTACAGGGATCAGAAGTTCAAAAAGCTATGTAACCTCAGGTTTTCTTAACCAAATAGGGAGATACGGGCACATAAAAAGTAGAGACTCAGCTGAAGAAAAAAATTAAGAGATGGGACAAAATGGGGGGGGGGAGGAAGGGGGAGCACGCTTTGTAAATTGGCAGACTAGTGCAAGATGAACTACAAATTGTCCAAAGAAGGAATGCTGACTGCTGTGCCTTTAGTTATGGCTTAAGGTTAACGCGATTCAAACTATTGAACTGTCAGTCTTTCCGTAAATAAAAGTTGATTTTATGTGCGTGAAACTTATTTTGTCCTGTTCTACAAGACTGATGATTGCTATAAATATCTGTGGCCTGTATTAGAAATTTTTCCTAAATGATTATTCCTGAACTTTATGTGCATTGAGCACCAGCTGCAAGTGGAGGTTTGCAGGTGGCTGAGCTGTTACTGTATTTAAATCTCATTCTAGTTTTGCTGGCCAACATGGATTTTGCAATGCTGTGAGAAAAGCAGATTCTCTTCCAACTCACAGCTTGCTTTAATCTGAAAGGTTATCCAGACAGACCACTTGGTTGTGGAAGCTCACCTCTGGCTATTGGAATAATTCATAGGAGATGGAATTAGAGGGAGGAATGTGCTCTAAAACTGCTTTGAATTAACTTGGAGGAAGTGGTGAAAAATCCTTTTAGCTTATCCATGCATGTGTCACTTGAGATGGTAGGGGGTTGATTAGATCTGAAATTGCTTCGACTGCATTTGTGGGAGAGGTTGTAGCAGTGGGAGAACTGTTCTAGGATTCCAGCCCTATGCTGCACTTTGCTACACTATTTTCATGTGCTGCTACAGTTGCGTGGGCTTGTGCTGGACATCAGCTATATTGATGAGATTCAGCCTAAAAACTGCTTTAAAAAGAAAAGGTAGAATAGAAGCAATCTTGCGGAGGTACACTGTTATACTGAGCTAGTGGTCACCTCTGATGCAAACACATTTTATATAACTTGAAAGCATTAGGACACTGAATTTGAATAGTGATGGGCTAAATAGCATAATACAGTTTGTGTGGTCCACCTTCAGAAAAAATGTGTAGTTATGAGGGGCATTAATTTGAAATTGAAAAAAAATGAAGATAAAATTGTCTTGCTGTCTGAAAACTGACATAAATGATGTAGGTTTCTTTTTTATGCAGCATAAGAATAATGTCAGCATAATGCAGTATTTTACAGGATAGATATCCTAGTGAAAAATTATTAATGTGCATAATTTTTAAGCAATCACTGTAGGTACATTTCATCTTCTATGAAAATGCACTGCTCTTATATATATATATTATTTTTTTTTTAAACCCATCCTTTTCTTTATCGATGTGGAAAGCTGTAGAATGCAGTTATCACCTTTTTGAAGAAATGTTTTTTTGCCATCCAGGGTTCATCTTTGACTTCATTATGGGGGTTTTTTTCTGCTTAGCTTTTTTTATTGGAGTTAAATTGTTCGTACTTTGATTCTCTGAATTGTCAGATGGAGAAAGTCAAGCATTTCCATTTAACCTAAAGAGCAGATACTATACTGATTAAAAACTGCAGCTTATAGGTTACCCTGTCCTCCATGCCCCCCCTTCCCCCCCCCGCCCCTAGTTTTTTGAAATGACTAGAATTCTCTAAAATACTTGAATACTAAAGTGTTCTTCACTGTTTTTAGCTTTTTTAGATATTTCAGTTCAGCAATCACATGTATTGATACTAGTTTTATGTATTTTGAAATCTTAAAACTTTCAAACACAATAAGTGAATAAAGTAAGATGCATACCAATTTATAGGGTGAATTTTTTTTCATCTTCCAGAAGAGGTCAGCAGAACTCCATTTCTGATTTGAGACAACTCTGATGCACATTTCCTTCACAGAGATAAATTAAAATTAAATTTCCCTTTTGTTTCTGGGACAGTGCATGAAATTTAAAGAATATAGTAAGAGTCTTTTTCAAATAAAGCTATACTGAGCATACATCTAGTCACTGAATTATATTTTTAAATGAAAAACTTAAATGGACTTAAGTTCTTCACAAAACATTTTTAAGTCTTCAAGGCATCATTATTGCAGACATGCTAGACTTCTTCCATTTCATTTGTAACTCTTGCAGATTTGACTATAAAGCTCTGATTACTAATGTCAAAATAGCAAATAATTTTTTCAATTGCTTTTTGCAAAACTTTTGCAATTTTTCATTTGTCTGCATCAGAGCTGTGTTTCTGACTCTAGCCTGCCTAGTGTATGGTAAAATTTTCATTGCACTAATTGTGATTAAATTGAATACTTTTTATATCTTTTATAAAACTTTTTAAAATTTTACAATTTCAAAATATATGTGGGAAAAAGCAGTGACAGCTATAGATGCCAGAGTTCTGTTGTTGCCTAACAGAAAGCTAGCATACTACTTTAATATTAAACAAAGGTAGGCTTGTTCCATATATGCAGAAAGGATCTTCCATCCCAGTCAAAAACAAGTGAATTGCTCAGATTTTGAATATTGATAATTTAGTAGGGACGAGAGAAGCCAATGATATGGGGAAAATGTCTGCAAAATTCACATTGGATAAAAGTATATCTCTCTGTGTGAAAGCATCCTAGCTATAACTTTCATAGTTTTCATGTATTATATATGATTAGCTCTTCTGTTATGAAAAACTACTTTTTTTTTATTTTCTACTGCTGAAAGTTACTTTATCCTCCTGTTAAACTTCTGTGTGTGTGTGTGTGAGAAAGCTGATTCAAGCCCTTAGTTTAGCACTGATTGCTTGAAGATGTTACTAGGGCTCTAGAATAAGAAAATGGTACTTGCAGGGGTATAATTCAGGCAGTACTTGAATGCCCTAAATTTTGTACCTTGAATTTCTTTTGCACATCAGTGTTTCATTTTTTTTTTGAGTTTTTACAAATATCTCTCTTTTCAGTGTGCTGATTGTAAGACAGCAGACTCCTAAATTTTGTACTGAAAATGAGAAATTGTTAATGTCAGTTTGTACTTTTTTCTTTTTTTTTTTCTTTTTTTTCCTCCTGGTTGGAGAATGCTGGTGGTGATATTGGGTGGTTCTCACAGAGATCTATGATGTTCTGGAATCACCGTGACTTATATTGTAAATCCCTGTAGAAGCAGTGCTATTGATCATGTGATAGAGGGACAGCAACCCCAGCTTTAACTAGTACTTAGATGTAATATGCATCTGTGTCTTGCTTGGGTCCCCCGCGGGGTCACAAGTCCTGCCAGCAAACCTGCTCCAGCGTGGGCTCCTCTCTCTATGGGTCCGTAGGTCCTGCCAGGACCCTGCTCCAGCATGGGCTTCCCATGGGGTCACAGCCTCCTTTGAGCATCCCCCTGCTCCAGCTTGGGGTCCTCCATGGGCTGCAGGTGGAGATCTGCTCCACCGTGGACCTCCCTGGGCTGCAGGGGGACAGCCTGCCTCACCAGGGTCTTCCCCACAGGCTGCAGGGGAATCTCTGCTCCGGCGCCTGGAGCATCTCCTGCCCTCCTTCTGCACTGACCTGGGGGTCTGCAGGGTTGTTTCTCTTACATGTTCTCCTCTCTCTGCTGCTGTTGTTCCTGTCTTTTTTTTTTTTACCCTTTTTAAACATGTTATCCCAGAGGCACTACCACCATCACTGATGGGCTCAGCCTTGGCCAGTGGTGGGTCCCTCTTGGAGCCGGCTGGCATTGGCTCTGTCGGACACAGGGGAGGCTTCCAGCAGCTTCTCACAGACACCACCCCTGTAGGTGTCTCTCCCCCACTCCCTGCCCTGCCCCAGCCTTGCCACGCAAACCCAATATTCCAGTTCTTATCTACAAGCGTGTTGATACCTTCAGATATCATATATCTGTATTAATAATCTGGCTGTTAAATCCATGGTCACTTTTCTCTGCATCATTTTTGTTTAGAGGATCACTGCATAGTTGTAAAAATAAAACTTTAAACAAATTTGTGAATTCCTTCAAATGTAATGACTAAGTTTAATATACCATGATATTTAGTTGTGGGAAATTGGTTTGGTTGATGCAGATTATGGACTTAAATACTTAAGTTCTGTATGCATTTTACTTTAGCCTTTTTCATAAAGATCACTTGCCACCCTTCTGTATTTCTGTGCTTTAAAGGTTCTCTAGTAAACTTTTGGAGTTTACAGTATCTGCAGTGACTGTGTATAGAATCTTTGAAAGATTTAGTCAGCTTTTTATGCTCAGAGGTGCGGAAGGTGGGAGAATTGGTGTTTGAAGCAAATAGGGAAAATCTGTATGAAGTATTGTGACACAGTAAAGGAGAAGGTGAGGGTAAATCAGTAGAAGAGGGAGCAAATGGCTTTTCCCTGTCTTTCTGGATACTGTAAATTTTTGGGGTACCTTCTTGAATGCTGGTGTTAAAGAATATATTTGTACCTGAATGAACAATATCTTTTTTATACTTTCTCTGTGTGGATTTCTAACTTTATCATGGCTAAAGGTGGGTGTATAGCTTCAGGGTCCTTCACCGGAAAACTATGTATCTTATGTGCTGGTCTACTGTGAGCTAGTATGAGAAACTGAGAAAGGAGTTCTCACTTCTTGTCCGGGACCTTACCAGTGGAGTACGTATGTTCTGCTTACACTCGATTGTTCACAGGGTTTTGACATGTCATTTGATTTGTCATTCATATTACAACAGTAGCAGTTGTACTCTACAGTGTCCCTGTTATGGATGCATTAAACAATCTCTGTCAGCCTTTGCCTCATTCAGTTCTTTGCTTAGGTATTGAAAAGGAATGAGTAAAGGTTAATTAGAAAGTTATACATATGACGTGTCCAGATGTTACAGCATTTGTGAGAGAAAATTTTATCCTTATGCCATGCTATAATTAACTATAAGCTGCATCAGTTTCTCGCACCTTCTATAGATGTCTTGTAGAACTACATGAGCGTATTTGTAGAGTGTATGTTCTTCAAAGCTTTTGGAGTAGCTGCTTAAAAATTTGAACTATTTTAAAAGAAAGAAGACTACTTACAGGATGCATTTTGTGGTTTGTTTTTTTTTTTCCAGGGATCACTCAGTAGACAAATGTTAAAGGAAAATATTAAACCTTGCCAAGAATGGCTTTAGTAGTGATATGTATGTTCTACTTATATATAGAATTAATAGAACTTTCAAAGAGTAAAACAGTTTGGCTTTTATGAATGTCCAGTTGAACATGAAGTACAACAGTTTTTGAGAAAAAAATCTGCATATTTGGTTTTAATTA
This sequence comes from Astur gentilis, assembly GCF_929443795.1. Lineage (NCBI taxonomy): Eukaryota > Metazoa > Chordata > Aves > Accipitriformes > Accipitridae > Astur > Astur gentilis. The sequence continues at coordinate 12,769,043 of NC_064897.1, read as the reverse complement.
TGATTTATGTAATTATTATCAGGTAATAGCTAAAAGAAAAGAAGATTCTGGAAAAATAAAACTCTTGCTTCATTGGACACCAGAGGACATGTGAGTATATTGCTAGTGATATGATACAGGATTAAAATGGGGAAGGATTTAGAGTGGGGCAAATGAACTGTCTGTCACTAAATTATGTTATGCCTTTGAGTATTTAAAGTTCATGTTGTAAAAAATGGTTTTTAGAAAGTAACCTAGAAGTTTAAAAAATAATAAGCAATGCTTCAGTTGACTTTTGCTTTACCTTTCAAGTCTTTAGACTCTGATACCAGTTCAGGTAAATTTGAAGCTGTATTTTTGATGCATTTTGTCACTATGGGTGTTAATAACAAAGTCCTCTAATTATTGAATGAAGAGTTCAGGTTGGTTTTGCCAGCCATATACGTAAGGAAATTTATTACTGAGACAACTTTGTTTTACCCACTGATTCATCATGATCCTGAAATACTTTTAGGCACTGAAAAATGTACAATCATCAGTATAACAGTAATACTACAAGAATCTTTGCCTAGCTGCCACAATTTAACAGTGTAATAACCACAGTTGGCCCTTTAAGGAATCCATCTCATACTGCTGCTTCTTTGGATTCTCCCACTTGGAATACTCTTCCAGCATGTTTGGCTGCTTTTTTCTCTTCCACCCCACCTCCCTCAAAGTTCTGCCTCGTTCCAAATGGGTAGCCTTGTGTGTAATACAGGATGAAGGTACTTCCCTTGGGTAGGCTTGGGACATGTGAAGTAGTAAATGTACTTTAGAAATAATTTATCTACTTCTTTGAAATAGCTGAGATCTTGTATCTTTCTTCTGACACAGAAAAGAATTGTTATGTAAATACTTTGATCTTAATTATATCGAAAAGTAGAATGAATGTTTTGTTTCCACTATGCTGTAGGAGAGCAGTAGGCAGAGTAGTTTTAGGAGAGGCAGTAGGTGTATGCTCCGTGTCTTCCACAAGTTTTAAGGTGATTAACTACTTTCCTTTTAAAGGTAAGAATAATTATAATAGAACTTATTTCTTGGATCCATAGTCCTGCATACCGATTCCTGGATCCATGGTCCTCCATACAGATGAAGTTTTACTAGGATGTTCAGTTCATGTTAAGGTGGAAGTTACTGAGACATTTAGCTCACACTGAGGTGAATAGCTGCATAATTAGGTTGGACAGGTAGGTTTAGAGGCTCTTTCTTAAAAGGAACTTCAGTTTTACCAGGAAGATATCTCTAAATTGGTAGAATTGTTTAGGTAAGGGTATGTAAGCTTCAGATGAAATAGTCATAGTTCATGCAATTAAATTTTAGAACAGGGGGATCTTTTAGATTCAGTGCTGCTTTTGAGTGAGTGAGTGGGATGGTGATCCTAAGCCTTAGCATAACAGAAATTTACCTTTGCTTTGGTGAAGTGGTTTAAATTAACTCCGTTTTGTAGTGTCCCAAACTAGCCATGTGCAGTAGTGTGGACTTGGCAGTGTGAATCTATTATAACTTTTATTTGCAGAGGACTAGGGTTGCTGATAAGTTATCTGCAGCAACATTTGGCATTTTGTTGCAATTTTAAAGTGTCTTTAGCTTTTGCTGCTTGTTGCAGCACTTGTAGACTACAAGTTTCAATTCAGTTTGGGAGAGAATAACTAAAATATTCTAGTAAAAAGTGTAGTTTCTTGCCTCCTTTTAGGACAGCATATAAAAAGCATATAACACTCTGGGAAAATGAAAAGTAAATAAAAAAATCACAGTACTTTTTTCCTAATACAGAGTTGAACGAGTTTTTTGCTCATGCAGATGAATACAATATTAGAATCTCTGCATTGGAGAAGACAAGTTATTCACTAATGTTAAGACATCCCTGATAGAATGTAGATTTGGTTGTCAGGTCAAAGGAATAATATGTTTTATATTTATATTTCTTGCCTCTTGATTGGGTTAGGTAGACGGTATATTTCCTGTACTGAATGATGTAGTTTTGAATTATTGAGTGTTGAGTAGCTTCAATTTCATCTTGGTTATTACAGTTAAGAACAGCAAATGCAAGGTATCATTGCTCACGCCATCCATCTGTCTTACACAGTGAATGTGTAAGACACTTGCACATACGTACACTTTAGAAAAGTTGGATGTAGTCATGATGATTACTTTCCATTGTGCTGAGCTGTTCATCAGCCTTTTAGATAGAACTGGTAATAATGATTTAACTTTTTCTACTCTGAGTTGTCTTGAGAAACTGTTAAACTGCTCCAGGTCATCTGTACATTAAGTAGTTTTTCAGCAAAAGTTAATACTGGTCTTTAACCTGTTTCCTATACAAGAGGGAAATAACTTTTAGGGCAGGAGTTTATTCTTTGTGCCAGTACTCCTTAGCTTACTGAGTTGTTGTCTTTATATTTCAAATAGTCTTTGCATGTGAAAAGTTTTCTTATTCGCTGTTTGTATCGTTTTGCATCTTCAGCATATAGCTTCTACTAAGAATGTCTTCCAAATATTGCTTGTCAAAAATATTTTGGGTTTATTTAAAAAAAAAAAGTCTTATGTTTTTTCACCTTTCATGATCCATATTAAACCTTAGTAGATAGACGGATTACCTCCTGGGTAGTCCCCCCCCTCCCTTTTTTTTTTATTTTTTTTATTTTTAATTCCACCTTTATCTGAAAAGGGAAAATATCATAGGATAAACTCCTTTTCCTACTGGGATAGAAGTTCTCTGTTTCATTGCATTTTTTTGGATGGCTTACCCAAAAAATTGAATTTGACTTACAGCTAACTTTCATTGCTGAAAAATAGAGATTCAGTTTAATAATTCATGAAAGTCTGTAAAATTGCATATAGCTTTGGTCAGAGAAAGAACTGTTTCATTTAGAGGGTCTTAAATGTTGAGTTTCTTAATTTGAAACTTGTTTTAAAACATCAGAATTCTTAACTACAAACTTAAACTTCTTCCCTAACCTGAAATTAATTTTTGGCTCCTAGGTCACGTTTACAAAAAAAAAAAAGTCTTTTTGTGGGCTGAAAATAAGGAGGTTTTGGGTTGTTTTGGGGTTTCTTTTGTATTTTCTTTCTTGGGGGGTTGTTTTTTTCTTTCTTTTTTTTCAATAGTGGAAGCAAAATGGATCACTTGTTTGTTCTGCACAGCCTTGGTCAATGCTAACTTTTGGAAGGGGCGGGAAAGCAGGTTTTCAGTAAGACATTCATGACCTCTGCAAGCCCAGTGCCTCTCTTAAGAATGTGTTACCTGAAAACCTCAGCAGGGCCTTAAAAACCCAATGTGGTTTCAGTAAAAGAAGCAATAATGCAATAAGGCACTCTGAAGTAGGCATATTTTGTTTCAAAGAATTGAAGTACAAAACGTGGATCAATTGTGTATGTTATCTCCAGCCCTCTTCCCCAAGTTTCACTGCAAGTGGCACTGAAACAACAATTCCCTTTAATGTGTAAAGACTGAGTTTTATTCCATCTCACAATGAGAGCAGTGACATAGCCAAAATATTTTGTGGTGATTGTCTAGATTTCCTGAGAAGATAATCAAACAACTAACTTCAGTACAGTTGGAGCATTTTGACATTGAAAGCTTTGAACTTGGAGCAAGCAAGTTAGTATAACTTGAAGCTTGGTGCCTGCAGTATATGGTGGCCTTTACTTGCTTTTTTGACAGTGTCAAAGAATTTTATGTCCAGTTAAATAAAGTATTTTCAAAGATCTGTTGTTTTCCCTGCTACCCATTTTCACATTAAATTGTTAAAATAGAGAATGTAGTGCCATTATCATTGTATGTTTATTTTAGTATTCTTCTGGAATAATCTAAAATCTGTTAAATATCTTTCTCACACCAAGAGAAAAACTTTGACGTATAATATGTAAAGATTGTCTGTCTTTTCCTCGCTCCAGTGAAGATGCTTTTTAACCAGTGAAATGTGAAGATTACTTTAAAAAACTTCATATGTACTAGTTTACCACATAATTTTATGGTAAGAAAAACGGTTGATCTTTTTTGAATATTTTTATTTTATTTATTTATTCATAGTCTGCCTGATGTGTGGGTAAATGAAAGTGAGCGACATCAGTTAAAAACTAAAGTAGTACATTTATCAAAACTACCAAAAGATACTGCCTTGCTTCTGGACCCAAACATATACAGGTAATGTCCTAATTTTGAAACTTTCTTTACTTAAATATAGTCTTAAGCCTCACTTAACTTTTTGACGTTGGAAAATCAGGATTGCTAATATATTATACGCCAGACGAGGGAGCTTCAATCCTGTCAGCGTCCAGGAGTTAAGTTCTGAGGTCTTAAGTTGTTTCAGAATTACTTAACTTCTTGAACTGAACTCTAGTTACTGAGAAACGGGGAATGTTTGTATTTACCAAGTGTATTTTACTTTTTTGTGCTTGGTGTACAGAAATTCTAGTAAAGGAGGTACATACAGTGGAATCCTGAAAGATCACTTCTGTTAAGATCACATACTGGTTTGTATACCAATTTTTTTAAAGTCCAAATTTATCTTTACATATTTTATATTCAACTGTAATACATGCAGTATTACCTTGAAATCTGTACTTGTATACAAGTACTGTTATTTTTTAATACGAGATTCTTTAGAGGGGGACAGAAGGGGACAGTACATGTTACTTGTCTTTAAGCTGCATTCACATCTGTGTTTTTAGGACTTCAGATTGGCTTCTAATCCATCTTGTTTCTAATAATCTCCTGATTTTCCTCCCCCCCTTTATTAGTGTGCTCACATAATTGTTGGTACCCACAGTTCTGTGTGTGTACAGTTTTTAAAGGTAATCTGAAATGCTTAATTCACTCTTAAGTTTTTGAACGTCCAAAGATAGGTATTTATGGACTTTTAGTATAAGTCCATGAAAATGGGTTGGGGGAAAAAAGTTTTTTCTGCCATAAACAGAAATTCAGTGTTCCTATGTTTCTTCTTTAACATCTAGTGACCTAGTGTCTAAAGGAGTAACTAGAACACTTATGTGAGGTCTTGATATGCGATAAGCCTTTCAGTTCACCTTTAATATTCAGTGTATTTCACTAATCAAATTAATGAGAACTTGGTTTACAATTTGAAAATAAATCATCATACTATATCTGCTATCTTTGTAAATGTAAGTATTTAAAATACTTACTTTAGTATATGAATTACTGATGTTAACATTAAATCATAAAATTTATGAGGAAATTGGGTTGTGTGTTTTAAAACTGCTTAACACAGTGACTGTTTTATAATCTTATTTAAGTGTTAATTATTTATATATTGATTACCTTTGCAGAACTTGACAATTATTTTGATTTGAAAAGGAAAAAATAACCCTTTAAAATAAATATGTAATGGACTTTGGGATTAAGCCCCTGGAGAAAAATGAGCAAGCCCTTCTACTTCTCCCAAATAAAATTAAGGTCCCCTCACGTAATGTTGTACCAGATTTTTAGCGGTAGAGATCAGTGTGTGATTAAAAAGAGCTTTGGGACCAACTGTGGGAGATTAAAGAAATAAAGTTGAAGACCAAAACTTTGCAAGGGGAAAAAAGTGGTTAAGGGAAGTCAGTGACAGCTATAATGTCATTCTAAAATGATTACTCCAATAGAAAGTTTGAAATAATTATCTGAAATGTATGCTAATATGGGATCATCTAAAATGGCTTTCAGTTTTAATCAAATTAAATGAAAGTAGATTTTAAATAGTCATAAATTCATAGCATACTCTAGCTGATCAAATTTACATCTCGGGGTCTTTATGTAAAACTGTACTATTTTCTTTTACAGAACAATGCCCCAGAAGAGGTTGAAGAGGTAAAAACCAAGCAAGTGGGGACACCTGCAGTCTTAGTCACTGACAATGGATTTAGAAATAAAGTTGCACATTAGTCAAATCCCATCTTTTTTTTTTTTTTTCTTAGATAAATATTTATGCTTAGTGTAAACATTCTGTGAATGAAGTTGATGCTTCCGTGGAATATATTAATATATTACTGTATATCCACATTTTCATGGAATGGTACAGTGGGAGACTGAGCAAACACTCTTCTGGCAACTTAGTGGAACAACTAAAAGGCTTTGCATGCTTGCTTCTTTAAGCTGCTTTTTTCTTTAGTGAATACAGTAGTTTATATTTGAAAAGAAAAAGTAACCATCACCATTTATTCACAATTCCCAGGAGAACTGTTAACAAGCTATTAGGCTTTTTGTCAATGTTAACTAAATATAACATATGCCAGACAATAAAACAGCTACCAAGGGATTATCCTGTTGCCCGTTGAGTATGGTGGATAGTAATCATTTGTCATTTGTAATCTCGTGTCCTTTCGCAGATCCCTAAAATATGTTGGATTATAATGTTTAAACAAATGTTGATGGAATGCTTGTCTTTTCCAATCAACTATGAGTACATATAGTACGGTTTAAAGATGTTAAGAGTGTTGCAGTACGTCTGACCCCTTTTTCAGGAGTAGTATAGTATGTTAATGAGATCTGCTTTTATGTGGTCCGTATCAATGGACGGTTTTTGAAAAACCTGTACTTAAGCAGTTAGTGTTATTGGTGTTTTATTTTACTTTTCTGACCCTTTAGAATCCCCATTCACTTGTAAAGTATACTTTTTTTATTTGGCCTAATGTTTTCTAGATGTAAAGAAAATGGTATTTTTTAAAAAAAATAAATCTAGAAATTCAATCCTTTATGCACCAAAGTTGGCTTTGAAAAGGAAAGTAAAATCATTTTCTTGCTTAATAAGCAAGAAGCCATGGATTTTTTTTAACTGACAAATAGAGATGTGTCTAACCTGTTAGTCTTTGTATGGAGACAAAAATGTTGCATATAGATAATAGGACATTGCTTGTAAATATTTCAGCAGATTTGTAATATATTTTTATATTATGAAATGTACTGTAGATGTTTTTCTAGAGGCATGAAAGTTAAAATGTATATATTACGGTAGAAATAATATTGAAGGATATTGTAATTCACTAGTGCTGCCAGAAGAATTGTTTAAAAAAGCACCTTCCTTAACAATAAAAAACCCCCTTCTTTTACATACCTAAGGGACTATATACTACTGTTAATATCTGTTGTAAGAACAAAAATACATTGAACATCCTTCCCAGAAATCTTAGAGGGATGAATAGTACCCATAATTAATTCATGGCACTCCTTTCTAATAGTGAACGTGAAATTAGTTTTTTCCTTACTATTGGAAGGAACTAATATGTAAAATTTGTACGGATATATGCAGTCAAACTGCAGAGTTAGTCCTCCTTATTTGGGAGGAATTTACTACAGTGAAACTAATAACCAGCAGTTTTTACACTAAATTTTTATTAAATAGAATAAAACTTAAAGTAACCCTTTGGTTGCAGAAGTGAGCATATCCTAATATAATACAAATGCATTCTGCATTGGTACTGACACGAGAGTCTTGCTTAGCTCCAGTGGGTTAAAAATGTTACTTATATACACACACAAAAAAAATCTTATCAAACGAAATGAAGTGCAGATTAAAAGCACCACTAATATAAGATGTTCTGGAATGGTTGTTTAATAAGGGTATTATTCATAAAATCTGTAGTGATGTGACTTTATTTTTGAAAAAATGCAGTGTTTTGGTTTTTTTTTTTGCTTGAGCACTTCACCTACTGCTTTTTCTGTACCTATAAAGTAATCCGTAATCTTTGTTTCTTTTTTGAATTTGTTATAAAATTGCCAAATAGAAGTGTTTCAGATATAGTTTGTATTTGTATTTTTTTAATTTTATTGCTTCATGAGTTTCTTGTAAGTCATTTATAATTGACAGATGATTGTAGACCTTGCCTGAGTATTTTTTCTAATAAAACAAAGCAAACAAACCTCATTAGCTTCACAATTGTAAGATTTCAATGAAGTTTTCAAAGATAGATATAAAATTGTCACTATCTATTTCCTCTCTAACACACATACCTTTACAAAATGGGGAATTCATGGATTCAAGTCATGTATTGTTCATGGAAACTGTGACTTTATTTTCTTGGGTTTGAGAAACCTGTTATCTGATGTTCTCGTGGTACAGCTTCTGTCTTGGAAGGAAAAATCAGTTTAAATTCAAAATATCTGTGAACAAATGGATATGTTGGATTTAAACTTTCCATAGTAGTAAAAGGTAAGTGGACTTTTGGCTGGTTTATACCTTGAAGTTATCAAAGTTAATTGCTAAAACTATTTATGCCTGAAAGTTGTTTCTGTTCTACAAATTATGTAATTATTTGGTGGTGTTTTAGGTTTCAAATGACAGTCATGCCTTTCTAAAGCTCCACTTCAGTTTTTGTATGTGTCCCTGGACAAATTTCAGTTCTGTTAGAGTACCAGATACATGGAACTGGCACAGCTTCCTGGGAGGTATTGATCACTTTGTTCTGAAAAATATCTTACTGCTCTTATTGTCCTTCTTGAAAAGTGTTAATGAAATAATTGGCCCTTCCCCTTTTGAGTAGTTCCATGTGCTTTCTTTCGGCATGTAACATGTAGAGAGAGGTTTCCTCCTGTCTCTCAAGAAATTTTTTTTTTTTAATAGATTTTCCAAATACCTACAGAATGCATTCCCTCTCAGCTGGAGTGTTTATTTTCTTTGTAGAGAAATGTCACCAAGAAAAACCTGTAGTTCTTTTACCCTTTCCTGCAGTCTCTTTCTGGACTGCTTTAATGAGTAACTATATAAATATCCTAAATTTATACTTTTTTGCTTAGAGGTTCTTTATTATCCTTAACACATTATAGAAGGTGAGCAAAAGAAAATGGCTGTTTTTACAGTTGAAGTTAAATCCTGGCAAAATACACTGGAGTGTGTAGTCCACAAGGAGAGGCTGAGGGACCTGGACAAGCTCAGCCTGCAAAAGAGAAAGCTTTGGGGGGAACCTAACAGCAGCCTTTCAGTACCTAAGATGTTACCAGGAAGGTGGAGCCAGCTCACGTAAAACTGCACAGCCCAAGGGTGAGAGTCAGTGGTCATAAATTGAAATGGGAGATTTTTTTCACTATGAGGATAGTAAAGCATTGAAACGGATTACTCCAAGGGATCCCAGAAATCTTGGTCCTTCAGTGTTGTTGGTGTTGCACTGAGCAGGAGAGTGGACCTCCCTTGGAGGTCCCTCCCAACATGAATTGTTCTGTGTTTCTGTGATTCAGAACTAAGCAGGCTTTCTCTTCCAGCCCGCATGCTCAGGAAGACATCAGCTATGTTTAGATGACGTTAGCAAGCTGTTCATATGTTTGTAGATCATGGCTGGAGTTGGAGCTGTTTGAATTGAAAACTGATCAGCTGTGGCAGTAACTTGGATCCTGGGGCTTTAGTCTGTGTTTGGTTTGGCCTACGATATGTTTGAACTACACTGGCACTATTGTCTTAAGGTAGATGATGATGCTTGAGGATGTGGGTCAGAAAAGGGTGTGGGACGGAATGTTTGTTCCTTCGCTGTCAGGTGACACCAGCAAGGGTTTTCAGAAATCTCAAATGTGTTTGTGGACATCTTGGGTTATCTTATTGCTGGGACACATTTAAAGAGGAAGTACTGAATGAAGCTCTTTGAAAGTCACACTTTTCAGGAGTTGCAGTGCACCCAAGTATCTGTGCCCAAAATTGCCCGTCCTTTTGGAATGTGTTGGCTTGAATTTTACAGTTTTCTAAAGCTGAGTAACAGGATTTTGGAGTGAGGAGTGCTGTTTTGGGAATGAAGAACATGTCTGCCTTTTGCTTAAGTGGATGGAAATTTTTGTCTGGGAAGACTTGCTAGCATTTGAGCATAGTAGACAGCCGACTTTTTTAAACTAGGTCTCATTCTGTCTACTAAAGCACTTTAATAGATGGAGAAGAAACACATCAGTTCTTTTCTAATACTCATATTGCATATAAGTTTCTCTGAAGTTACTGTGATTTTTCAGTTTGGGGCCAAATTGCATAATATGCAACACTGTGGTTTTTTCCTTCTATATTCTGTTAAGTAATTATATCAGTATCCAATTTAAATTACATATTAAAACTGGACTAGCTTCATTTGGGAACAAATAGGTTAATGATGTTTAAATCTGTATTGTTTTTAATAATAGGAATTTAAGTGGTTGATTTCAGCTTTTCAATGCAGCATGTGAATTGGTTATCGTAGAAAACCAGTCTTATTTAATACTTCAGTCTGGAATAGATGATATATCCTCACTAAATGCTTTCTTGCCTTGACATTTTAAACTTGCGTATGAACCTATCATTTCTCTTGTCACATTAATGTATGACAAGTACAACAGGAAAAAAAATCGTCTCATCAGGAAAATTGGCTTTTTAAAAAAAGCAGCTGAATCTATGGTTTCTTTCAGTCATTTTCTGTAAGTTGTTAAGCAGACATTCTGTGAATGGCTCCTATATGCACAAGGCTGTGAAAGTAAAATAAACAGCTTGATCCCTGAAATAAGATATTCTAAACAAAACATTCCAGCAGCAGAAGATGGCCTTAACATCACATGGATTTTCTTAGTCAAGTAAAAGATGCCCTTAAATCTGTTAGTTATCCTGGTGTTTACTTATTCCAACCAAAGAATACTCTTTGGTAAACTATGTTGCTTCAACTTCTAATAAAAATTTCTGAAATATGCATTTTGTGGGGAAAAAAGCCCTACCTGCACTACTGTTTTGAGCAATACAAGGGAAAAAATATTTTAAAATAAAGGATATCCATTTTTTCATGCCTTTTCAATAAGACCCCGTTTTCTAAAATTCTGTGTGCATGCAACTATATAAATCAAGACTAAAAGAATGAATACTCATTAATACAGCTGCAGTCTCCTAGTGCTTACAATGAGAAGAATTGGATATAAAAACTAGAGGTGAATCTCTCAAAATATATTTATGAGAATTGTTACAGTGCTGAAGGGCTTCACTTTTGTAATCTCTATTATAATATTTTTAATAATGTAGGTTGAACTAAAATCTGACCAACAATAAAACCTGATACTCCTGGAAGATTAAGATTTTTTCAACCATCTGTTCTGTTATGTTTTCCTGAATATAGCTGACAAAGTAGAAAAAACAAATAGATCTAGCTATGCTGTCAAATCTTAGATTATCTCCTGGAGGGGGATAAAAAAACAGATTAATTTTTTGTGTTTAAAGCAGAACGTTGGTTCCAGGAGACAGAAGCTGTGAATTTACTCCTTCCAGGTAAGAAACTGGTGATGAGCATAGACCAGTGTTGCAACTTGTGGTTTTGGATTTTGACTGGAAATGGCAATGCTGAGAATTTGTTTTTCTGTTGTGTAACAGCAGCTGTCCTTACAGTGAAAAAGTCTCCCCAGACTATATGTCCATGTGTCTCAATTTTTATACTACAGTAGAGAGTATTCTGTATGGTAATCTACAGAGTACGTATGTTTGGGGTTTGGTGTAGCTTTATCAAAATCCTGTGTAATAACTGCTTTGTATTTTTCTTCATTTTAACAAAATGTATAGTTGGAAAGCTGTTGTCTGCCTCGTGCTCTAATTCTTTCTGGAGAAGAGTTAAAATCAAGATGTCTTCAATGTCATAGTGTACCTTAGAGCAGAATAAAGAAATGTAGTTTGAAGTGTAAAGAGAATAAAATGGTGTTGATTCCATACTAAAAGCGGGCTGTTGGTTGACAGCCAGTTACGGGTAAATTCAACTCTTGCAGTTGTTTGTGAAGATTAATGTGCTATGATTCATGCTACCTTATTTGTTTTTACTAATTCTAAAAATGGCCCCTTTTCACTTGTGTAAATCCTTTTTGGTAGTAGAGTAACAAATAATAAGTAATATGATAAATCTGTTTACTTCGTCCCAGAGGAGAAATAATTGCTGATCAGTATACCCTTGGGTTGGCTTGCTTACAGAAGAGTTGAGTACTGTCTACTGGATACTGTTCAAAAGTTTTGTCAAATTTTAATATCCTTTCATCTTAGTATTTTGCCTGTGTTTGTAGTTTCTGTGGAGGATATAAGATCCCCTCATATTTACTGTGAAGAACTGCCTCTAATTTGAGACAGTTGGTAGCCCTTCTGAGTAACAAAGGGAGGTAAGAAAATTTAGTCAGCGATGGTTTGTTCGGTGGGGTTTTTTTGTGTTGTTTTGCTGTTTGTTTTCTTTTTTTTTAACTTGAAAGTGTTTAGTTGCATTGTATTTAAGGAGGATGTTTACTGTATTAGAGAGATAGGTGTATCTACATGGAAATGTTCCTCCTTCTGTAATACTTGCTTGTGAGAACAGCTGCTTTCAACAATATCCAGCAAAAAAGGCATGAAAGATGTTTCACCATAAGTTCCAAAGGGACTTATGAAATATTAGAATACTAGTAACACACAACAACTTTACAGTCAAAAGCTAATTCTGTAATAGTACTAGATGTTTAATGCCACTGACCAAACTCAGAGATCTCCTTTGTCTGAATGTCATTGCTCAGTCGTGGTTTTTGGCTTGTTCCATCCACGTTGTGTCTAAGCTCACGTAGCTCAGTGAGATTTGTACAGGCATACAGAGCCTGACCAATGCCTCTTCACTTTAGAAGGACTTCATTACGGATATTTGACTTGTCTACCTCTGTTCAAATCTGTTGTCTGAAACGCAGATTGTGAAATCAGGGAAAATGGAACATGATGTCACTTACGATTCATTTAAGCCAAATGCTCAACATGAGCCACTCTAAACACGTCTAGGCACTGAAATATATATTTGGATTTACATAATTTCAAGGCCAAAAAATTAGTAAATATGTTGTTTTGGGAGAAAAACATTTGCATGTGAGATTAAAGACTGCCCTTAAGCAATAAAGGTGTTCTAAACCGTTTTAATTTTAAACACTTTGCAGCTTTTACTTTCTAGTGAATATGAGGCAGAGGCTTGGACCCTGCTTGCTTTTTCTTTCTTCATGTCATAAATATTCTCTCCTAGAGCATTGAAAATATGTCAGTTACACTTAAAACTGTTTATTGCACAGCAGATGTGTGCATACAGCAACTGTAGCTGAAAGCCAAAGTATTTAATTAGCAGTTGCCTGCAGCTGGATTCTTTCTTTTTAAACAAGTGGGGAGGTGGGGAAACATAAAAGGATGTCAAGAGACATTCTGCTGACAGTGAGCAAGTTCATGTGTAATGACTTATTAAATATTTTGCTCTGCCTCCATAATCGAGCTATCGTGCAGTATTGCTGCCTTTTCATTGCGCTGTGCAGTCACGTATGAATTTCATGTTCTCACTGACCAGATACATGTGCTGCCTCATTCAAATAACATTTGATTGGCTTGTATACCCTTAAGAAAGGAGGATAATAGATACGAAGAATTCTTTTTAAATAGTCTTGTGCTCATCTGTTAGTTTCATTGTAGCTGTTCCTTCTACAGTTGTTGAGAGTTTGCCATTGATTTGAAGACTGAGGATTTATGTTACAGTCAGATCTTGGAGTCTGAGATCTGACTCATGTAAAACTCTGGATTTCTTTGCTCACACATTATATACATAGTCTCTCAAGTTGTACCATAGGCTGCATAGGTCAATTCTGTGGTGGCTGGAATTTTTTTTCATGTTTTTACTTCTCATTGACTAGTTAGTAATAGCTTTTAAAATGAACAGATGAGGATAAAGTTGAATGTATGCTGTAAGAATTCCAAAGAGCTGGTTTTGGGGTGAAAGGTGGTCGCTATCTTAAACTGCATTTATTGTTGTTCAGCAGTGAATTATTGTGGAGGAAAAGTGCAAAACAAAAGCTTTATCTTGGTTAATGCCTCGTGGGTAATCTACTAGAAACTGTGCAAACTGCACATTGTAGTTTCTGATGTATTTTTCTCCTTGGAGTCCTCGTCCTCTTTTTTTTTTTTTCTTGGCTAATATATTTGTTAATTTTAATCTTAGAAGGTATTTCATAATTTAGTAACCATTACGTGCATTCCAATGGGAGCAGATTTCAGCAATAGAAGATACTCTAAGCTGGAAGATGGTAAGTAGATGTCAAGACATGCAGCCACATGCTGTGCCGTTTAAGGAAAGTATAAACGATGTTCCTGTCCCACCCCACTGTTCTCCGAGATGCTAGGAACCCACACCTCACAGTATGCATTTCCATTATCTGTGCGTTTTAGGTTCAAATTTAATTTCATAGCAATCTGTAGCCAAAAGGTGGCAGCAATCTACCACACTATGAATACGCATAAATACATCACTTTCTGAAGTGATATTACTTAAGGTGTTCACTTGCTTTTCTAAACCAGTCTCATGCAATTTGTTGCCTTTGTTGATATAGGGTGGAATTATGTATTATTGTTTTAACAGCTCCCCTAACTGTCTTACTGGTTGTTCTGTATCTCAGATATTGCAGAGAACAGAAACTGCCTTCTCTTTTAATAAAACTGACTAGTAAAAGTGAAAATACTTTAATGAAATGTTTTATTTCATTATCTGAGACCTGGAAAGTTTGAGCATTATCAAATTCTGTAAAATGTGGCTGGGTAGTTATGGTGCTTCGTCACCTTCTCTTAATTAACTTTTCTTTGCCAGTGATGCCCAACATTATACTTTTGACCACCTGATTATCTTCCTAAAGGGACACAACAAGATGTTTATGGAGTTCTGTATTTATTGTCCAAGTAAGTTGCGTATCAAACTTTCTTGTTTAGGTAATCAGATCGGGGTTTTTTTTGTTTGTTTGTTTGTTTTTCCCCCTCCCCTAAGTAAAAAATCTGGCAATTTCGGCATGGATTTAAAAACAAAACAACTTTCAATTTCTGCCAATTGCAAAACCTTTCAGATTATTATTCACCTTAGGAGATGAGAGAAAAACGCTGCTAGAATCAGGATCACAGTTTCTTTTGTATCTGAGTAGTCCTTTCAGAGGGAAAATGAAATTTTTGTTTATAAAATGAGTAGCCATGTTCAAGGCAGGATTAAAGCAAACTTGCTAAACTCAGAGCTGCAGTTGCTCTCAGAGTTGTCCAACAGCAGCATTGAAATGATGGCAGCAAGATGCACCAAACCTTTTGTGCTGGTAGTTATAGAACTTCTCTGAAGAAAACCCTTTTTCCAAAAAGTGGCATTAGTCAGTTTGCTTTCTACTGTATTTCTTGTTTGGATGCCCCAAAACTTCGCTATGCATCTACTGTTTTGCAGTAATCACCTACATAACTTTGTTCTATAGTAAATGAAAGATGATGCAACATGGTTCTGTTCCCAGTAGGAAAGGGAATTACTTTGCATCTATCCGTGAGTGGTGCAAGATAATGCAGCAAACGCAGAGCTGTTGAAGTACGCTGTCTTGCTTGCTGGTGCTTCAAGCCTGAAATTTTAAGCTGATATCTCAGAAACTATCTTGCATGGCCAGATGTGGAAGAACATAGCAGTGGATGGGCTGTGCTCCACACCTAGCCCAGGAATTGTAGAACCTGAGCCTTATTTCATACCAGATCTTTTGGTTGCAGCCCTCTTTCCTTCATTTGGCGGTTGCCTAGAAAGCGACTGGCTTCTTATCACCCTCTCTGTAGCTTTCCAGGGATTTTGATAATGCCATTGTCAAGCTTCTGGTGCACTGTACGCATTCTTATAGTGTTAGGCTCTTTGCAATCTCAGGTAGAGATCAGTACATTGGGTACAGTTGGGTCATACTTTCTAGTCACAACAATGAAGGCTAAAAATATACGAGTAGATTAATGGCAGATAAGTCTGACGTGAAGGCAATCCCTTGACCTAGGCTTAACTCTCACTATTGCTATGGCAAGGACTTGCAAGGGGAAGGTGGTAAGATGGCAATTTCTTACCTAGCGTCTTTGTTTCTGCAGATCCAGTTCTTTATTTGATGGTGAGTAAACATGAGTTTGCATT
Organism: Astur gentilis; assembly: GCF_929443795.1. Classification (NCBI taxonomy): domain Eukaryota; kingdom Metazoa; phylum Chordata; class Aves; order Accipitriformes; family Accipitridae; genus Astur; species Astur gentilis. Next base: position 12,753,179 of record NC_064897.1, on the reverse strand, counting down.
TTTTTGGCAAACATCTCAGCTGTGTAAGAATTTGTTGAGCCAAATTCAGTGTTGCTGTTCAACTCAGTAGTCATCCAAAATGGGAGCAAAATACTGCCAAAGCAGAAGTATAGAATTTCTGTACTTGTTCTGCCATGATGTGAAAGGCAACAGATGATTAACTGAATGAAATTAGAAATAATAATGGGATAGCGGTAAATGAGTCACAGTTAAAAATTGGATTTGGATGCTTTGGGGGATTCTTTTCCAATGATTTAAAGCTTTTTTTTTTCTTGGCCATGTCTGTCTGTGTGAAGTAAGTTGTTTTCTAATGATCCATGTGGTTTTGAGTTCATGTTTGTGTTAGAAAGGTGCTCATCAGAAGTTACAGAAGAAATCAGATTGTCTTTTGGTTGGAATCCATCACGCAAGTTGTTTTTTCTATTTCTACAAACTGTCTAGTCAGCATCCTTGCCAAAGCATAAGGTGCATGTACTCTGCGTGGTTCCCCTCCCTGTCCCCAACAGTAGTCATCAGCAAATAATCTTTAGGTTTTAAAACACTAGTTTTATAACTTGGGTAGCTATTCATTGTTTATCCCTGAGGTACCTCCTGACTGTAAGTACACAAGCAAATGCTGAGTAACTAAGTCATTACTTGCATGTGTGTCACAAAGCCTAATGTCATTTCATGCAAGTGGTGATTTGAGTCATAATTATGTGTTTCCATGGTCCTTAACTATGTGTTTTGTATGATGTACTGTGGACTTTATAGCGAGATCTATTTTGTTGTAGTTTGCATAGCTAAAAGGAGCACAGTATTCCTAATTTTTTTGTTTTAACAAACAAATCCACTGGTTGATGCGTGATGTACGCGTGACAGGAATCTGGCAAGTGGTGGCGAGTATGTCGCTAGATACTGGCTGCCTATTTAGGAAAGGTTCAAGCTTTCATGGAGCTTAGGAAACTGTCTTGGAGCTACAAGTCAGTTATTGGTGTATCTTTCTTGTGCATTGTCACCATTTGTTTTCAATTATGGATGACTTTTTCCAAAGCTGATTTCATTCCAAGCAGTGCCTAAGCATGAGGTCAGTGAGGAGAAATGATTGCTTGGGCAGGTTTTATCTTTCCAGTGGTTAATTTATCACCTCTGTAAATAAAAGACAATCCGGGCTCTGTGTTCTTCTATATTTCTTTGTTAAACCCCTGCAATGCCGAAGAGTAGAGATGGGCAAGTTATTCTGCAGTCCTATATGAACAAAATTGCCAAATGATAATCCCATTTTTATTCCAGATGGATGAGGTGATCCATTTTGCATCCACCATAATTACAGTTTATGAAGCAGCCAACTCGATACACAAGCTGCCATCTGCACTTCATCCGTTCCTTTTATAATAAGGGACAAAGTTTTAGCTGTCAGTCGCACAGATGATGTCTTTTGAGTGATTGTATATTTTCAAAGTAAAAGTCCAAAAGTCAGCACGTCCTTCTGTTCTTGCGTGCGCTTTCTTCCTCTTTCCCCCTTTGTTAGATCACTTGGCTCCAGTTTGGGGGCTTTTTTGCTCTCTTGCCATGAAAGAAGCTGTGCTGTTTTGTCACTGAAAAGGGGCACCCACAAGAAAGGAACAAATGGTTCACAGGTAAAAAGCATAAAAGGTGGCCTGATATTGCCAGTTTACTTCCAAGCTGACCTTCATTAGATTTCCAGTGCTAAAGCATCATCCCTACCTGGAGGCTTTTCAGGGCAAATCGGGTTGGGGGAGGAATAGAGTAAAAACAATTAATATGCACCCTCCGTTGGTGTCCAGCAGTTTCTTCTTCATAGACTGTCACAACTCACAATATCGCTACTCCAAATTCTTCCTTATGTTTCGCTGCTGCTGCAGTCCTCCGTGTTGCCTCAGACTCCTTTTCTCTGGCTCAGCTGTGCTGTGGTTTCCCAAGACACCAGTGACAGCAAGGGATTTGGAGGCAGAAGACCTAGGTTCTGTTTCTGCTTGGTTTAGGGAACTTGCTGGCAATGGTTGCTTACCCTTCCCTGCTTTGGCAATTATAGGAGCACCTCACCTAAGCATGGCATGTTTGCCAAAGTTGATAGGATTTCTGTCCAAATGATGACCGAGCAAAAGCGTGAAGATTTGGTCTCGAGATTGACATTGCAAAGTAAAAATGAGGGGAAGAGTGAAGGAATATGCTTCTTACAAGCTTCTTATATCCACAGCTGCTTGAAACATTAATTTTGCTCATTAATAGTGGATATAAAAATGTGTTTTCAAGCATCCAAAATTATTTTGCTGTTTCATTCCAGCTCAATTTTTACACTACAAAAATCAGAAGGGGTTCCTGCTTTACTTTTAAAAGTGTTGCCAAGAAGAAGCTACACTTACAAGTGTTGAAATACAACAGAAATGTGATGTAGTGGATTTGTGTGTGAGAAATTTCTTCACTGATGCACAATTGACCTCAGAAATCCATCTTTAAAATAAATTGAGACCCAACACTTCAGTAATGTTCAGATGGTCTACATCTGATAATTTATATCTTTATTGATTAGCATACACAGCTTTTTCCACGTTAATTTTCTAAAATGTTTCGATGAAGGAGAACCCATTTAGTCTAAGCTTCCCACAAAAGAGGGCAGTTTTTGTGTACTGTTTCAAACCAGTTTTATCAAGGAGCGGCTAGAGAAACTTCCATGTTATTCACAGACAAAGGAATAAAATGCCTCCTCTGTGTTACATGAGATCAACTATCCTAACTGTTCAGGTTAACCTAATCCTACCTGAAGAGAATTAATGTGTAATCACCTGAATGCTTTGTGATAAATGGCTGGAATGGTAGTCTCTAAAGATGGACCTCTTTTGCTAGTGCATCTAGATCTGGAAGAGTGAATTTGCCCAAAAGCTTACACTGATGTAAGAGATGAATTCCTTGTAGTCACTTTTGTGCAGCGGCACCAGGGGTTTTCTTCAGCTAGATGTATGTGAGAAAGAACATCAAGCCAGGCTGAAAAGTGGCTGCGATAAATATGCTGTTGTGCTTACATTGGTAGGTGAGTTTAACTTGTATTGGTGCGTTGTACTGGTAAAACTTTTGTTTTCTCAGTGTAAAGGCAGCTTATAGTTCAAGTGTATTAAACCATACAATATTTGATGTCTGTGAGTCTAGATGCTGTATTTCTTTTAAAAAAGGAAGGACACTTCTAGAGGTAAAGGGGAAACAGAAAAGGGCTAGAGCCTGAAGAAGTCTCTGTATCATCACTGAGGGGGGAAAAGCACCCACAAACCATATTAAAATGGCAACCTATTTTCCTATTAATGCCTTAAGCTGCCTCTCGGTTGCCCCACTGGTCAGGGGACTCAGTTACCTTTGTGTGAACTTCTGGGTTCTGGCATCATCAGTCGTTTTGCTACATTCCTGGTCTGTTTAATACTGTTAGATAAATGACCCCAAATGACTCCAGTCTTCTGGACCTGTTCACTATTATTAGCAAGGTTCCATGAGAAATACAGGGGCTGATGCATTAAGCGAGTCTTTCGGTAAACACAAGTTATCGGAAAGTCCTGTTTTAGCAGCAGAGAGTACAGCGTGTCTAGGACTGATGCTTGACTTAGCCGTACTAGTATTTCTAAATTAACAAAGTTCTCACTGTGTTAATACTGTTTTATCAGGCAGCTGCCTTTGAGACGATTATGTGAAAGGAAAAATTTTGTAAGTTTTCTTCAGTGCAGGCTTAGTTTTCCAGCCTTGAGATAGTGATGGATTAACTAGTCTTAGCCCGAAGTGTGCGTGCGTGAATGAAAGACGTAGGCTCTAATGCATGAGTAAGGGTAGGTTTAGTAACGATTAGCAGACTGCTGCTGGTTATAACATAGCAATAAAATATGAGGCATTGGAAATTGCATCTCCCTGTAGTATAAGAGCAAACCATGAGGTCAAATAAGGTTTGAAACCAGGTTGTAAAAGAGCTAGTACAGAAACTACGCTTAAACATACTGGTAGTTCTGTGATAAATGTCTCTCCCTCTGAATGATACTTGTCTTCTTGATTGCACTGAAAGCATATATGCAAGCAGAGCACACAACTTTTCCTTGTGTCTAGGTTCTTAAAAGGTGGTACAATGCTTAGTTCCTCAGCTGCAGATCAGAAGGCCCCAAGTTTCATTTTCTGTCTTTACATGAATTTGTTTGAGTACCAAAATCAGCCTAGCTGCTTGGCTCTGCTGGCTACTGCCTTCTGATTCTTGTTCTGATGGGTCAGCGGTGCTAAGAAACGCTTTGGAGACCTCAGTGTTACCAGGTTTGGTGTCTTTGTTGGTGTAAGTTCTGTGGGTCAACTTCTGCCACCCTCCCCTCCTTCAAGGTTCACTGGTTTCCAAAATACAGCTTCAGTCTTTGCGGTAACCAGGAGTTTGGTGCTTAGCTGGACCTAATTAGTAACATGTCCTGCTTACCTTGTCTGCATGCCCGGTGGTGTAGTTGTATTCATGACATACCTACCTGATCAGAGGGTTGGCACAGAGCGTCTGTTAGACTGCATGTCCTTAATGGAAATTCCTTACAGACTATCATTAAACAACTTAACTTGCCCTGCCATTTACTTCCCTATACCCTTTCCTTCAAATTTGGTTTCTTGTCCAGTGTGTGTTTAAAAGACTGAGGATTCAACAAAAATTATTTTCCCCTTTCAACTGCTGCTCTCCCTTGTTTAGTCTGAAGAAAAATTTCTGCAGTAAGTCAGTTCTGAGCATCTAGTCACAATAATCATGCCTACATACAGTTCATATGGCTAAGTCATATTTTGTGTACCTGACCTTATGACAGAAATCAAGCTCTGTAACCGGTCATTTTATTGTACACAAAATTTAAAGACCTATATACAGGATATTACATGAAATGGATAAAGTATGAGACTGGCTGTAGTTAGATATCACTTCAATGCCTCTGAAGTCAAGAGCTAAACTAAGGAGAGTGTTTTCAGGTAGACGGGTTTCATCATCCCCCAAAGAATGACTATGCATTATTTAAATTGAATATCAGATGTGCTTTAATATACTACTGGGATTTCCAAAACAGCCATAAGTCCGTAAAACTGCTAACAGATAAAGCTGCCTGTTGATCTCTTAAACTTTATTTTGCAATATGACATAGTTGATAGAGAACAGGATATTCTGTATTTATTTGCATATAATATGAAACAGATATGTATTATATATACGTTATTATATACAAAGAATGTATATACCATGCTTATCAGTGTCTCTGGCATTTTGATTGATAACAGTATACTATGCATGTCATAATATGGATAAATTTTGAGGAAAACCAATGAGAAATTAAATTATATTTAAAACTGCACACTGCAGGAGGGTCAGCTGTGCTGCGAAGGAAAAACAAATCATGCATGTTTGACTTTTCTTTCATATTCCTCATTTATTTATTAGGGGTTTAGAGGTTTTTGTGTGTTTTTTCTATTGTTTAGTGTAAACATCTTGGGTACTGCTGGTGCTGCTTGGACAGGTCTATTCCTAAGCGTGATAAAATTAAATATAACAGGGTAATATGGGGTTTTCAGAAGTGGTAGTCAATGGCTGCGTAATTTGTTGTGAATCTTCTTGCATGAAAACCTCATTTAATTAGGTTTTCCTTTCTCCATCTATCTGCTTAGTTGCTTTAGAGCTACAAGACGGAATTGTGTGTCAGGCTGCTCAATCCCATCCTGGGTAAAACGTTTACTGGTTAGAGTCCATGTTTTCCCTGATTTCTCTATTTTCAGTGCCAAAGTGTAAAGCCGTTGTTCTATGAGAAGGAGCAAGATTAATGCTTTTAAATTAAGGAGATGGCATGATGTGATGTCTTGGATAGAAAGTGCATATTTTTTCTGGTGGAGTACCAAAAGTTTGACTTTTATGAGAGGGGTTTTTTTGTTGGGTTTTTGTTTGGTTTTTTTTTGAGGGCAGATGAACCCCAACCCAAAGAGCGTGAAGGAAAAGTCCTGATCTTCCTAGGAAACTTTATGTGAACAGAAATCCCAGCAACCAAATTCTGTGCAGCTTCACTGGGGACTTTTAATGTAAGCTGTTGAATGGTGTAACTTTATTAATTGCAGCTAATACGCTTGTAACCAGGTATTTTTGGGTATTTGTGTGGAGGAGAAGCTTTCTCATAGGCACCTGAGACCTGATCTGAAAATAAGGCCTTTGGATGGGCCAGCATCTGTTGAACACAAGGATCTTCAGAGGATTGTGTGAGTGTGGAAGGCAAGGAAGTGCACATATGGAAGAGGAGGTGGAAGTGAGATCCATCAGCATTATCTCTCTGGTAAGTAGTAAGATTGAGCAGCTGAAAGCAATCTTAATTGTCAGTAGACAAGGTTGCCTTCAGACCACTGGTACAGGTGAAAATGAGTACTTGGCAGACTCATGGTATTTAGTCTCACGTAAGTTCATATAGGAGAGAAGTTGTATGTAACCCTGAGGGCTGCTGTTTTAAACCCCACTTAATTTGCAAAGTCAAGCTCTGAACATTAAATCTGTTGTTCCTGTTTTATCAGAGTAAACTTAATTCCTCTTGTGCAATGCACTGAGATTCGGTTTTGGTTTATGGTATTACAAACAATTTTTAGCTATACACTCTGGTAGTGGGAGGTGAGCCTGTAGCCCTACAATATTAAATGTGCTCCAGTAATTAGAACTAAAAGAAGGATGCTACTGGTTTTGTTCCTAAAATAATGCATGATTTTTTAATATTTTTTTTAATGTATTCCCAGTTATAGGTGAGACATCAGTGGAGAACTGAGTGTTAGGAGTCCTTGGTTATGTTCTAGGCTTTGGGAAGGGGATGTGGTATTGTTTCCAACAAGAATTGCATGCAACCATAGGCAAGCTATTCAGGTGTGAATGTTTGTTCTGTACGTGCCTTGGGGATGCTTTGACTTTGCACTGTCATATTGCAGGTGTAGGTTGTTCTAGGGAGAATTACAAGCCCTTGTTCAAACAGTGGTGATGGTGAAATGCAAAAGTGCTACTGGCAGCCTGAGGATAAGGTAAAAATACGGGATCACTGCAGGTTTTGGCACTTCCCCTCAGCAACAGCCGTTTATCTGGAAAGTGTGTGTCAGCAGGAGAAAGAAGGGGTCTCATGAAATTTTATCTTTCTTTTACAGAGGATGCCAGGTGTTTGACACTTGGCAAATCTGGAGTCACTGAGGTTCTGTAGTGGGGGCAGGAGACTGTCCCGGCCAATATCATTGTAGGCTTGGATGTTTCAAAAAATGGGGGGGGGGGGGGGGGGGGGGCAGGGAAGGTGCCAAAACGAATCAAAATGCACTGGGGTGTGGAGTGCCCAAAGCAAATTTAATTTTAAATGGCTTCTTTCATTCAGCTTTCTCCTTCTTGAGCACTTAACTTGCTTTTACTCTTACTTATATTCTGTTTCTTTTTCCTATCTTTTTGGGAACTATATTCAGTTTTTGCAAGCATGATTTAGTGTTTTCCACTGTCATAAAAGAGGCTGGTTTACGAATCGGACCACCCAAGTGTGGACTATTATGTCAAATAGGATGGTGCGGGAGGTCTGGGCTTGCTGCTTTTATTTATTTATTTATAGCTTTGGAGGTGAGTATAGTTCCCAGGAGGTTTCCAAAGCTCTGTGGAATGGGGAGTTTATTTCAATTCACCTCCAGCTAATGGATGCAAGCCCAAGAGCTTCAGTTGCTTTTGATCCAACTGTGACTCCAGTTGTTTTTCTTTCAGTCTAGGAATTTTTTTAAGCAGCTCTATGACAATGGTACCTCTGTTTCATTCTAGCGGGACATGCCAATAATTCCATTCTTCAGATGCACAAAAGAGGCTTTTCAAGAAAAATAGTTATTCAAGTAGAAGTCGGTGTGGATCTCCTGGTAAGTGTGCAGAAGCCCCAGCTGCAGTGGTATTACAGTCTTCTGAACACTGACGTCCTTCGGAGCACACGTGTCTCCCTGTGCTTCTGTTCAGGATCTGTGACCTTGACAGAGTTTGATCCTACCACTCTTGAAAACAGGATGGAAGCTGAAGAGTCTCTCATCTGCTGCTGTTTGTTTCATCCTCAAACTTGTTAAGAATTTTTCTTTTTCTAAACTTCAGGTGCTCCAAAAAACTGGAGGGGAGCAGAGAATGAGAGACTGTATATACTAGTGACTAATAAGGTGGATGGAAATCCACTCAACTTAAACCCTATTCATTGTGCAAAGGCTGTCATAACCTTAGTCACAGGACATCCCTCCTGTTTCAGAAAAGGAAACATCTGTGACAAACAGTCGATCTGGTTAGTTACTAAACTGCACCCAAAAATTGTGCTGTAAGGCTCAAAAGAACATGTTTGGTAGCAATCAAATTCTGCCAAGACTCATGCAAGATCAGAAGAGAACCTAAATGAAATCATTACGTTCTCCTGTGTACCACCTCCCGGGCTAACCAGCAGTTTGTACACTACTTCTCTACTGGAAGGAAAGGGTCTTATATTCCTGTTTGTGCTGCTACAGTGTAGATAAAAGGCAAATATTTGTAAAAAATGCTACAATGAACAATGACTCCAACTGTGGCTACAGCAGTCATCTGGGGAGCAATCACCTACCTAAATGTAGGCATTTGGTATGCTTTCTAAGCTATAGGGTATTTGCACAGAGCTGGCAGAGATGATGCAGATCCTATGGCAGACCTTGCTCCTTCTGTAGCAATAGCTGCAAACCAGGTGGGTCACACTATGATGTCTAGAATTTCATGAGACACTTGAGATTTCGTCACCTAAAATACTCCCCTGATAACATCTAGGGTTAAAAGGAAAAAAGACATTGAAGATGGGAGAGCACTCTTCTAGGGAAAGAGCTCTTCCCAGTTTCATGAATGAGATGCTTCCCTTGTTCAATAACTTGAGGGCAGTACTGAAAGCGTTGCCTCTGTGCTGTCAGGTATTGGTCCTCAGGAGGACACAGAATAATGTAATTTACCTATCACTTCCCAAGTAAGGAATGGCCACTCATCCTTTCTTTTCTCTTCTGTTTACTCCCTGTATACTAGTCTCTTTGCAAAGGCAATAGGTTTAATGTGGGATGTTTGAGAAGCCCATTAAGGTCATACCAGAGCTGATCTGGAAATGTTATCTGTTGCTCTTCATGTGGGAAGAAGTTGTAGCCAGTTTTACTCAACTACCTTCTTTCTTCCATGCTCTGGAGGAGTCTGGTTCCTTTCCCTCTTCTTTTTAAAGACGTTATCCTTAAAACTGGCTATTTTGCTTCATTTTAGAGAGAGATTCCACAGGAGGAGATTGGTTAAGTATATTTGTGTTTGTACACATATGAATTTATATGTGTACATATACGACTGAAGATATGTATGTAAAGGGGCAACTTCATATCATGTATCCTCAGGATTGTTTTTTAACTCTGAGCTTGCAGGAAATGCATATACTTTTACACAGCTGAGACTTACCAGAGAGCAAAATTATTACAAAATATATGTCTATCTGCACCTACATAGCAGGGAGTTAGCAGCATATTACAGTATGAAACTAAATAAGCTTCACTTCTGTTGAATTTATGTTCTCTACTTGTTTGTGTCTCAGGTGGTGTCTAAGTTGAGAAGATGACACTTCTTTCACCTATTAACAGCTCCTTTTCTGTTCATTCATCAGATATCCTTCCAAAAGAAACCAGTATGTGGGGAGGAGCAGGCGGAGGAAATAATGCATACTTGGACCTCGACTCTCCAAGAGTCAGTAAGACAGTAAGACTTGTGAATTTGCCCAGACTTGAGCAATAGGACCTACCCTGCTTGAATCCATGGTTTAGAAACATTCTCAGGAACCTACAGTAAGCTAATGCTTGTTCTGTTGTGTGAGGGTATTGCACTTTTTTCTTCTCTTCAAAATGGCAGTAACAACAACAAAAATTCAGCTGAGAAAGCACTACTTTAGATAATGGCTGTAATGTGAATAAACCTATCAGATGTGACTAACAATCTGGTCTGTTCTGACCTTACTAGTCCATCTGCTTATCAGACTTCAAGATTTTTAAGCAGTAGAGCTTGGACTTAGTTTGGTTATTCTTTTCCAAAGTGTCTCATTACATATAAGGACATAAGTATACAGTATAAGGACAATCTGATGGTCCTTGTGGCACTCACTAAAAGATGGCACTGAATGTGGCACCTCAGCACTGCTGATGTCTAAGATGGAGTTGGTTTTTGTGACCATAGTGTCATCCAGGATGTTACGGGGTACCAACTGGAAAGCTTGTTCACTGCTGAAGCTCTTGAATACTTCTGTGAAAATACTTTGGTCTTTTGTGTATCTCACCTGAGGTACACTTACTCAGCAAGTTCTAGTATGCAGCCACTGATACTGTGTCTACTGTTATTGGACACTGTCCAAATATTTCAGGAATTTAATGTTCTTGGTGACTTGTGAAACTCAATCCATCACACTTGCATGGTGTTCTTGGTGTCCTTCTGAAGAAGTGATACCAGATGCGTAGGCAGATAAGTTGAGCAACTCTGTGGAATTAAGCAATCTGTACTACTAGATCAGATAATAAATGTACAATATTGCACGTCCCATCTGCATTTAACTGTGCAAGGTTGGTTCCCCTTGTGCTGAGGGACCCGTGACTTGCAGTGGGATCTGTGCTGACTTCTCACTGAAGGAGGGATAAGTTACCTTGTAGTAAATTGTGACAGTTTGAGATGCGTCTGCTGTGGAACCCAGAACCTGTCTCTGCTCTTGGACTTCCAGATACTTTGAAGTTCAGTCAAAAGACTTCTAGAAGAGTCATGTTGCACCCTTGATACCTCTCTCGTGGGAGGAGGAAACAGAGTGGGACGTGTTTGCCGCATGATGGACCAAAGTTTTCAACATATTCTGGGCTTCCCCCACGAGAGGGACAAACATCAGTCATGAGATCTATGCTCACTGGTCACTCAGTGTTATTACTGGTAAGCTAAGTGACCTTTCTTTATTCTGTAAACACTTTGGGCATCATGTATATTTTGATTTCAGAGTACTGGAGTTCAGAGACACTAGTATCATTTATGGGGTCTGTAGGATTTACTGACATTGTTGCAACTGGCTTGCAAAGCTGCTGTTATCCTATTTCTTAGATATTTCTGGGATCACTGTCTTAGTATTAAGCATAGGCACCAGCTGAGTTAGAAATTAGTAACACCTGAATACACAGAAGGCAGGAAAACGATGAAATGGGAAGAAAATGTCAAGGGCCCAATCCTTCTTAGTCTAGGATGCAAGCCATTTCAATGGGGGTCTTGTTCGGCGAGTGAGATGCTTGCAGGATCAAGTCCTAAGCTGTCCAAGAGCATGTGCAAAGCTTTGAAGAGGCACTGTTTTAAGCTGTTCAGTTCCAGAGTAGCAATGTGTTGTGTGATTGTATTCCAGCCACTGATGCAAGTGTATATTACGAGGGAAAAACTGCCAGCAGCACTTGAAGGCGAGTACCTAGGCCTACAGTGTGTGAGGCAGAACAAACATCCCCTTTTTCCAATCAAAACATGTCAATCAATTTGAACTTTTTTTTATAAACTATCCTCTTTCTTCAAATAATCTTCTACGCAGGAGCTCAGAGCAGCAGTATTGTCTGGAGGCATCGTGGCTATACAGTGCACAAGCCATTGCCATAAAGCAACGTGTTCGTTGCAGCTTGGGGAGCGATGGAGGTGGTAAGTAGACAGCTGTGCTAAGACTTTGGAACCCTGTGGCTGGCTGGTGGTCCTGCCGCGGCACTGGTATCACCTGGTCGATGCTGCGGGCTGTGTGGTGCCATCAGCACCGCCGGCAGCTCCCCTTCGCTGACCTCGAGGTGCCGAGTGAGGAGATGCCGGCTGGTCACAGCTCAGCCCCGAGAGCACATTCCTGCTTTCAACCACCAGAGTTTGACCCGGATCGACCTTGCTTGTTTCAACTCTCTCTGTCTCGGAGGTCCCGAATATATAAACCCTTTAAGGGTTGGTTTGTTAAGGTCCTGAGAGCTCTAGCCTAATTCTGCTCTGATGTTTTGGGATTGTAGGGTAACTGGAAATTATGGAGAAGGGCTGCTTTTCTCGTGACGAACCAGTGTTGTTAACTCCGTTTCCATGCATCTGAAAAGACAGCAGGCAGATTCCTTTTGCGTGTTGGCGAATTAGTCTCATCCTGTCCAGAAAACCGCAAGTGCTCATGTCTTATCAGGATCAAGCCCTTGATTTCTGACTTGTGTTGATGGAAGAACAGAGCTTTGCTGTAGACCAGTGGGGATGGTAGTTGTTTACTATCCTGTGCTTTTTTTTTGCGTGGTCTCTCCACTGGCTCAAGCTCTGGATCAGACCCTCTTGGAGCCCGCATGAGATGCACCTGCTGTGTGTGTAGGTGCCAGGAAGACTCTTTGGACAGAAGTGAATTTCACCTTGGGTGAAACTACATGATGCGTGTATTCTCTGGCAATAAAACCGGCAGTTAATCAGTCTTTTCCTCACCCTGTGGTTACAACGGGTGGATGTTTGGCAGCAGGCTGTTTTACACGCCCCTGAAGTTCAGCCCTGACCCTGTAAATTAATGGGAGCTACAGCACTGTGGGATCCAAGTTATCGTCTAGCTGGACACATCGATCCATTTTTCTTGGACTCTTAATCAACTGCGATGTTTGATGTGTAGATGACTTAAGTTTGCTTTAAAAAATAGATGTTTTGAATTACCTTTTATCTTGTACAAAGTGGAACTATTTGCCCAACCCCGTGGTTGCCATAGAGACTTGTTGCAAACAATGGATATAAGTGTAAGCTTAGTAGGAGGAATGTCCAAAGGACAAGTATGTGAGTGTTGAAAATGGAAAAATGCAACATCTGTCAAAGAGTAGGAGAATATTTGCAATATTTCAATTTTATTGTATACTGGTTACAGGCCTCTGGAACCTTGGGCAAGCACCTGGCATTTGTATTTTTTCCTGAAGGCCATTAGGTGTTTTGGTCGACATTTAATCCATCTCTTCCTCTCTAAGCCCCGAGACTGCCTTGTTTGAAGGCAGAAAAAATCTGCTTGTTTTGGACGACATGGGAGAAAGTTAATTCTTAGTGTTTGGGAAACAGAAACCCAAACCTTGGAGTTCTGTTTTGGATTTTATTTGGGATTGTAGGCTCTGTAGCATTTGCCTGATGTAAAGGCCTCTGCACTTGTCGTAGTTTTAATATTAGTATGTAAAAATTAAAGGTCGCAGTTGTTGTTAAGCTTTCATTTATAAAACAGTTAAAGGTGGTTATCTAGTATATTCTAGATGTTTATAAAAACATAGAATTTGTTATATAGGCTTATAAGCCTATTATTAAAACATCTGTGAACCATTTGATACTACTCATTGCAAATAGAATATTAAAGGATACAGCAATAATGTGCGGTCAACTTGGGATCCCAGTCCTTTAATAACCTTTGCCCAGCTGGAGCTTTTAAGTTCATGCATTTCCCTACTAATACTTCTCAATTGCTTCTAGAGAGAAGTCCCAACAGAAGCTGGGATCTGTTGGCATGAATCTATTTCAGTGGAGGCTTAGGTGTTTCATTCCTTTCTTGTGCGTACATCTACATGCAGTGGAAAATAACAGTTAGCCAGCAAGGTCTAAGTTTTCTCAAATGCTTAAATAAGAAATAAATAATGACCTTCAGTCTGTATGGGAGAGGATTACCTAGCGGCTACGGAAATGATTGTAGCTACCTTAAAATCAACTCTTGGATTTTATTACTATTTTTTTAAAAAAAAGGTAGCAGAAAGGTGGTGGTGGTGTTTTCAGAGCTGTAGCATGGATACTACCTAAACTTTTCCTTTTTGACTATGTATGCGAAAGGTCTATCTTTCTGCTGGCTTCTGTGTTTAAAAAATTTGTAGCTGCTGTTATTCTCCAGCTAATTAGATCCTTGAAGTTTTCAATCAGATTTAATTCTGCAGGCTTTGAAAAGGAGGAGGAACTTTATCTTCAGGCAGATCTGGAGGGTATTTTTGAAGCCCACCTAGAACCCTGTTAAGCCTAGTGAAAGAAGGGCTGCGAGGAGACCATCAGTAAGTACAGGAGTAGCAGGTAGCAGGGTGCCCCTTCCAAGCACAGCTAGCGATAATTTAGGACTGGGGGGGGGGAAGGGGGGAAGCATATCACGGGGTGGGGTTTGGGCAAAACCTGCGTAAGTGGTGTATCTAGCTAAAATTAGTGTTTCACAGGAAAGGTGCACAGCTGAAGCGCCATAATTTCAGGATCATCACCCGATTGCAGTAGGTTATCTTGTTACATGCCACCACCCTCATCTTCTGTCTCCACCGAATTTACACATGAATAAACTGCGTGGCTCCTGTCTGGCAGGGAGGGGATCGGAAAATCCTCCTTTTGGGCTCCTTACACGTGGTAGGTGCTCCGCAGGTGGTTGTGCAGCTGGGAGCAGGGCACCCCACTAGGTGCTGACCTACGCTAGCACTAAATGTTGCTGGTCCTCTGTTCACCCCAAAGTCCCTGGTTTCTCTGAGTGTTAGGATTAGGAAAGAGTCTTTAAGGTTGTAGAAACAGGGTTGAGAACTTGGCAGCCTAATGTTATGTTGTCTGCCTTGTATTCCTGTCTTTCATTCCATTATAAATGTAGGGTAATTTTAATGAATGTCATGACAAAAAGTTTCTGGGCTTCACTGGGGGAGGAAATCACTAGTTTGACTTGTATCTCAAGACAACTAATTGATGCCTGTGGAATAATTTCACAGATACTGATGGATTTTCTGGTTTATGAGCTTAAAGGCTTTCTAAAAGTAATTCACATGTCGAATAATTGGTGCCAAACAACAGAAGCACAAATAGGACTTTCCTTCTAAGCAATTTTATTTTTCTGGGTTTTGTTTGTATTAGGGGGAGTGATCTCATTATTCTTATATGACACACTAAACCTTCAAAATGAAATAAACGTTTGTTGCGTTGTCAAGGCATCTGGTCAGTAGCTAGGAAATGAGAGCAAACAAAATCAAATTCTAAAGAGAGACAGACAGGAAGTTTTTTTAACCGTGGAACCCTATCTATGCTTGAGGATCTGTCCTGTCCAAAGCACAAGTTTGCTTTTTATTGCATCAGTGTTGCTGCAAAATTCTGAACTGCTATTCGCACATAAACTAATTGTGTTTTCAAACTAAATTTTGTCTTCCCTCTGCAAATAATGGCTTTGCCTTTGCAGATAAGAACAGAGGAACTTTTATGAGAGATCTGACTTTGCCTAGCTCTGATCTGCTTGATCTCAAGAGAGGTGAAGGCAGGATGTATGTCCTTCTAGTATAATCACCATCAGGGCTTGGCATTGCTGCAATATATGAAAAACACTTTAAAATGCTTCTTAGGGCATACAGAGTCTAAGGTAAGTAGAAGTCTGTGAGGTTACTTCACTGCAAGTGGAATTTCAGCATAAGTTTTGCTGCATGTAATACTGGCCAGTCTGCCAGCATTCTGATCATGTGGTTACGTAGCTCTTGTATAAGGTCTTAAATGCAGCTTTGTTTAGGATGTCTCAGTGGGATCACTGACCACTGTTTTTTAACTGCTCCACAATAATGCTCCTGATCAGTGTTTCTTCGCTAAAGAATCTTTGAGGCGAATTCTCAGAGACATTGCATCTGAACGTCATGTAGACCTACAGTGTCATGTTTCATATGTAGGACTTGTGCATCTGTATCCTGTTCTTTCACCCAAGCAATGGCACCTTGCTTTTTCTTCCTAGTCTCATGCCAGTGCACGCTCACTTAGTATGTCAGCTTGCAGTACGTGACGCGTGAAATCTGGGAATGGCAGGTAAGCTGCAGCATGCTGCAGCAGTGCAGTAGGATGGGCTGCCTTTGTGGTATAGCTCCGTAGCGTAAGACTGTATCTGTTGTGTGACTTGCTGGCAAAGACCTGGGCTCCCGTTTCACGTGGCTCAATGCACCGACCTTCTTTTCTTGCATCAGAAGGAGCTCCCAAGTCCTGAACGTGATGAGCCTGCATGGTGCCTGATGCACAGGTAAGGTTCAAAACGGTGGATTACTGGTTTTATGAATAGCATTACATTCAACCCCTCCCTGATAACAAGCTAAAATTCAGTGAATTATTGTACAGAAGTAGAACTGTTGTTTTGAGAGTCAAAGTAATTTAGCCAAATGCATAACTGCTGCACTGGAAAAAACCAGACAGATGTGTGGTCTGCTCGGTTTCCCGCTGCTTCCCAGATGCATTGTATTCCTACAGGATATTCCTCTTGAAAATCTTTGACATGTGCACACCTTCATTTCTTGCAGAAGCAGTGAGCATGTTAGCTAATGACTTAATTTATAGTAAAGTTGTTTTTTTCATTTATGTGAGACAATTTTGTATGCACATGTGCCTTGTTTCTTGAGAGCGAGAAAAGAAGGTCCCCTGGTAGGCAGGCTTTTAAAAACACATTAAATTCAAGCCTGTCTGTATGTATGTGGTCATAGATAATATCCTTTAAATGCTACAAAGGTCTTTGTATGTACATATTTAAATAAGAAAGAAAGCGACATTCGAGTCGGGAAAACTTCATAAATCCTACTGTGGTGTTAATCTGTATACCACACTGTATGTTTTGTAATTATGCACTTGAAACCATAAGCGAGAGTATGCTATGGCAAGAAAAGAAATTGAAAGGTAGCACCACACTGTTATGAATCCTTAAATTTGTCCAGCCAACAATGAGGATTTTTTTTGTCTTAATTTGAATCACTCACTGAATTACAGAATATTCATAGGAAAAAACCCAACCCATCATAAATCTCCAACCCGTCTAACTCCCTGAAGGACAGCTGACAACCCATGTCTAGCATAGAGAATCCCAAAATGAGAAGTGGGGAGAGCACATGCAACGCAGCATGGCCAATGCGTGAGACACAAGGTATCGGGCAGGGAACGTGAGTTTCGTGCTCAAACCTGGGGACTGAGATTGGAGAACTGATTAGACTGGAGCAGAGATGATTCTATGACACATTTCTTGATGAATTATAGGATGGCAGCCCCCAGGAAGCCCACTGCTGGCTGGCTTTTCTGAAAGACCACCTTTGCCTTCCTTAAGGACAATTAAGACCATCTCTGTGTCAGGCATGCTGTTCGAACTATGTTGTCTATAAACGTGTCTCTCTTTTTCTGCATCCTTATGAATGCACAGTGTCTGAATGAATTGCAATGGCACACATCTATGGTACAAATTCATAAATTGGAGACCAGCTGAAAAAAGAGAGGGAGAAGTATGAATGGATCAAATAGTTAAATACTGCATTAAAAAAAAAAAAAAAAAAAAAAGGTTGATTCAGCCACAGGGAAGAAAAGAGCAGTGAACTATGGATTTTGCACTGTTGCTTAGTTTGCTGTTCACAGAAAATTGCATGGTTACCCGAGCAAATGCCACATCAGATGAATTATCTGTGATCTACATGACATCTCCTTCACTGAAGCACACGTGCATGTCCCGGTCACGTGGGCTAGTTCTCGCTCAGATGTGTTCGTTGTTGGACTAGCTACAAGACGCACAGAACTGATGCTTACCGCCATGTGAGTTTAAAGCTGTACAACTCCCCCTTCCCCTCCCTCCAAACTTTTTTATGTATAAGGAGAATTACTCGGTCACTATATCCTGTCTTCTTTCTCCTGCTCCTCTCTATTTCTCTGCCTCTGTTTTCTCTGGTATCCATTCTTCCAGAATCTCATTTTTGTTAACAGGTTATAAAATCCTTAGAGTGCTCAGATGCATCTATTAATACATAGTGATCTTTTCATTCATCCCTTTCATCCCCTGATCTCCCAAGTCACTCTAGCCTCTTGGTGCCTTGCTCCGTAATGTGTTTTATTGCCCATCGGGGCAGTATTATTCCTGCTTTTACAGGCATGATAGTCCCCACCCCCCAATTTATTTGAGTCTATTTCTGCCTTCAGACATTGTATAGGATATATCTTGCCTATAGGTGTTCCCTTCCATTTTTTTTTAGATTTTTCAAAAGCATCTAATTCATTTAGAGTGACTTACATTCCTCTGGGGTTGTGCTGGAGCTGTTGGGACCTCGGCTTGTTCCCGAGTGATCTGTTACAGTGCACTTGCTATCGCTGCCTTCTTCCCTGCCCTGCTCAGAAGGGTGGTGGTGGGAAGTTCTCTCCCTCAGCCTTGAGCCTCTGCAGGTATGAATCTAAGTCTTTCCATAGGTGCCCATTCCTTTCCCCTGTCGGTAACCCCGCTTCTCCAGGGAGCCTGCTTCTGTCCCTGCTCCCAGATCAGAGTACTGAAAGCCCAGCTCTCCGAGATCCACGTATGCAAAAGGGAGGGCGTCTTTCTGTCTCGCAGTCGGCTCGCACCCAGTGCTCAAACCCCAGGTACAAGTACCTCTATGGTGGGTGGTTCATTGGCTACTTGGAGGTTCTCATTCAGCTGTAGGTAAATGTCTGCAGCACGAGGGACCCTGTGAAAAGGGTAATGGAGGACCGTTGGCGAGCTCTCGTCATCTAGGCTGCATCCTCTGCAAGGAGGGTGGTGAGGCTTTGATTTCAGGCTTTGACCTGTGCCTGCAATAACCAAACCCTGAGTTCAAAGTGGAAAATAGTGGTGTGTATCGGGGAGGGTGTGCAGAAGGAAAATGTGTGCGGACATGGGATTACAGTGCTTTACTTTTCCTGAGGTACTTTAGTAAATGTTACCCTGACTGACTTAGTCGTGGGATCATCAGAGTGAAAGCAGGATTTGATCCTGTGGTCTTTGAGTCATCGTTTGGCAACTTTCACCTGTCCCTTTTGTTTTCATCATAACAAAGGATAACGTTGACTGAGTGTGATCTGACGCTGGGGAAGCAGAAGTTATTCCTGACTTTCTTGCATCTTAAAGCACACTGAAGTGGCTCTCCTGAAAAAGCTACCACCTGACGAAGCTCTGTTTAAAACAACGAAGTAGAGACAATATATTCCAGCTGTCTCACAATTCAGTATATCGACAGGAAAAATAAGTAAAATATGTACAAAGCAAAGATATGTACTTTCCCATACTCACTTGGCATTAAGGCAAAAATGCTAATAGAACTGTGGATGTGGGGTGGTTTGTTGGGTTTTTTGTTTGTTTGGGGTTTTTTGGTTGGGTTTGGGGGTTTTTTCGTTTGTTTGTTTTCTCCAGACAGTGATTCAACAGTAATTTTTTGCTAGGTCTCTTAACTGGATTTTGCCCATAAAATTGTGTTTCAGACTTATTCCTCCAGATGTGAACTGCCAGCTCTGACGCATGAGCTGGAGCTACCTGACTCACTTCAAACCTGGATGGCCCTAAATCAATAGAGACATCTTACACCAGCAGTAGCTGTTAAGCGCTGCTAAGGGGCTACTTAAACTGCCAACTCATACATAAAGTTATTTCTGGTACAGCTCCCTGAATGGTGTAGTTCCTAATCAAGTGGATTCAAGCAAATCCTTTATATTTTTCAGCTGAGAGAGTGGTAATGATGCACAGATGAGACATAGCAAGTCCATGTTAGCAGTGGGCAGATGGTAAAACATGAATGCAGAATGAGTAACGGATGCAAGCCAGTATCACAGTGATAGATAAGGCAGTGCACTTTTGGGTAAGAAAGAAAAAAAAAAAAAGTGTTTCTGCTCGTTCTGAATCAGTGTAAATACTTACCCTAAGATTCTAAATCAAAGAATGAGGCAGGAGCAGTGATAATGCCAAACTGCTAGATGTCTATGTAAAAAGGTGTAAAGCAGACTGTCTTTTCTTTGAGGGACCTTATGCCACTTGGCTTGCTGGGATTAGACTGTACCAGCAATAGAGATGACAAACTGCACTGAGAATTCGCACCCCTGTGCAGCAGTAGCTGGAAAATTCAGTCACCAATGAGCAGTAGTGTGATCGTGTAATAAACAAGAGTGAAAAAATCCAGGCAGCCCAAGATCAAAGACATGACCAAAAAATTAGAGCAGGGAACAGAACATAGGTCATCCTAGACAGTCCAGGCTAAGTCACAAAGACCCTGATAAACCCTGATTTTGATAAATCACTTAAATTCTTTGATTTCTGTCTCCTGGGCCACATAAGAGCAAAGAGGATTGCTTGTCTCACTTAGATTTTGGGAGTTATTTTAACCTGCCGTGTTTACAGAAGCTGTTTAGGCACTATACCAATCTGCTGAAAATGAACCTATTCAATACCTGCCACTCCCTCTCCCTTTCTCTTCCCCCAGCAGTTTGAATAGGCTCAGCATGATTCACAGGCAGAGGTGCTCCTGGGTGCTAACCATGTGTCTAGTCCTTTTCTTGGGCTGTGGACTCCTGAATCTGAAAAATACGGGTTCTGGGGTAAGCGTGATGCCCTTCCTACCTCTTCACCACAGGAAAATATCTTGACTATTGGAGCTGGCCAGATAAATCCTTAGGAATGGTGTGCTTGGTAAGCAAGACAGTAGGATTAGCAAAGTGCATTTTTTAACCATAGCCTGGAAAGCTCTAGAGATCCTAACAGCCCATTGGAAAACAAGAAATGGACCCGAGTGCTCTGCCCCTGCCTGACCTCATTCCTCCCGAGCCCAGAGGCTTGGTTCGGCATCCTTGTGCCTGGCGGCTGGCCTGTCATGTGGGCTCTGCTGGTGGTCTGGGCTGGTGCTCTGAAAAGCAGTCATTTCTTGAAAATAAGCTTTGTCTCACCTCTGCCAATGTCTCGCCTCTCCCTGACCCAGCCTTACCCAGTTTCTCAGTAGAAAGTTATTCAAATCAACAGCAGTACTTTAATTGCCTGTAGAGCCAGTGAAGGAGACTTAAATGTTGGCTTGAGTGGTTCTCCTATGGTTCTCTCTCTCTTCCAAGCATGTGAAATGCACAACCATGGTGTCAGAATTGACAGGTGTTGTCAAACATCAGTCAGTTTTCAGCTGAAACTGGATATCTCGATCCGCTGTGGAGGTTAAAATGCAGAGTGAAAGTAATAATTACGGTGACATTCATAAACCAACAGGCAATTACAGTTTGACGCAGATAAAACCCTTGTCTGGCATGAGGTATTTAGCACAAGCATTGTAAATGTGCCTAAGCTATTTAGGTGAATAAGAGCTGCTGTCTTAGCAGCCTCCAAATGCTCCAAACACTTCTGAAAACAGGTCTTAGCTTCCTATGTCACTTTTGTGCTCTGAAAATGTTAGGTGCTTCTTAAAAGAGCTTTTGGAGAAGGCACCGAGTCACGCCTGAACATTGTACCAACTACCTGAAGATGCAAAAGCTCCAAAAATTTTCTGTCGTCTCAAGTCAGATATTCTGTTTAAGACAACAAGAAAAATACCAGATGTGTTAATTTATCATGAGAATTACAAGGTATAAAATGAATATGGCATAAAGATAAAAAATAGATGGTTTGCTTATTTTGATAATTAAGAAGAGCAAGCACATTATTTGCAGATATCTTAAAATTTTATGGGTAGGTAATATCCAAGATCAATGTATATATTATATCGATATACTGTTTAGCTTTGCAAATGACTTGTGGAAGTCTGCATTGTTCTACCCAGTCAACTTCAATATAAGTAGTATTAGAAAAATCTCTTTCCTTTACAGAAAGGAAAAATCTTGATTTTGATTGGGCGTGGATCTTAATGTGGATAAGAAAGGGGAGGGGGGGAAAAGATGCTCTCCTCTTGCAGAGGTGGAAACTACAAAAGGAATAGTAGTATTTGAGCTTTCTTTGAGTTAGCCAAATGGATTCCAAGGAAATAATTTGGAGTGCAGGTACCTTATGCGTATGAGCTGCCTAAGCCTTCTAGGTCTCTACCCTGTCTGAGGGCCTAAAGGACAGAATTGTCCAACTCCCCGAGTTTGTTCTTACAAACTGTGAGGCAAAGTCACTTGCTGGGTCTCTAGTGTGTTGTGCCATTCCGATAACGTTGTTGTGAGTTTGTGCTGTTACAATAACTAACTGTGAAAGGTGAGCTAGGAGGAAGCACATCAATAAAACAGCGTTGAAGCTGAAACTGCTGCTAAAGACAGTGATAGGAAGATGTTGTAATACCTCCAGAAAAATTCTCCCTGCAAAGTCTCCATGAGTCGGAATATTTGCCAAGGGTAAGCAAGAAAACGTTTAGATGCAGAGTAGTGACAAGCAGTGGGAAACCATGCATTCAGCTGGTGCTATGTGTACTATTTCTCCAGGACACTGACAAAGGAAGTGGTAGAGCCTAGCATCATGAAAAGAGAAAAACTTAAAGATGTGAGAAAGCTGTAGGCAAAGACCAGGTAATTGTAAAGAAGGACAGAAATATATAAAGGCAAGATAAGTGATAAAATTACTGACTTAAATGAAGCAAGGGACCAGGAAGAGTCAGTGGATATATAGGCCAAAGAAAACTATGGCAAATATTGGCGCAATGTTATGCAACTTTCCTGAGAAGAATCTGCAAAAGACCTTATAAATGAAAGTTATGAAGGTGAAGTTAATCTCAGCCTGCAGGATGATAAGTAGCCCAGATTTCTTCTTTAAGAATCCCTGTACAAGCATCAAAGAGGCCATCAAGTGGAAGGGAGAGGAAAGCCAGTCGTACAGTCGCAGATTTTATTTAGAAACTTCCACCACAATCCACTGAGGAATGTCGTAAAGTGTGATGTGCCAAGAAAAATATCACAAAGGTCTGATGCTATTCTTAATTCTCAACTTGAACAATTGATCCAATGTAGATGTTAGCATCAAACTTGAATGCATTCTCTCACCTTCAGTAAATAGCGTTGTTATCGACTTCATTATGAGAAAACTTGCAGATATACACACGGAGTCATTACATGCTTTGATAACAATATACTAGATAATTGCATGTAGATTATGTAGCTCTTTGATGTGACAGTTCAGAAACAAGTAAACACAAGAAAACCATCCAAAAAAGAGGGAGTTGGTCATCATTTTTTTGGAGGGGGGAGGGGAAGAGCCCTACAAATAAATTTAAAGAGAAATCTGAATCGGGACTCTAGTTTAGAAGACAAAGACAGAAAATAGTGACTCAATTTACATATCTTGGCAGTCATATCCTCATGAAAACGTCAGAAGCTGGCTAAGGCAGGGTTGCATTTGGCAGCTTAAGATTTGTTTTTGGGAAATCTGCAGTTTAAAGTGAATAACTGAATCTTCATTTTAATAAATGTATTTGAAAGTTGTAGGTGTTCTGGAAGTGCAGGAGGAGATCTAAAAACTTCAAAATGCTGCAATAAATTTCTAAGAAATACAGGGATTCAGCAACTGCCAACAACCCATTAGGTTTGAAGAAGGTATTAAGAGAAGAAGTTGGAAAACTTTGGATGCTGTGTTGAGAAAGAGTGTCTACTTGAATGCTTAAGCAATTGAGTAGTTGCCAAATTATGCAAAAGAGACTAAGGAACCTAGAATCCCTCCAGGGGTACTATCCAGAAAGGGGAAAAAATACCACTATTCTCCAGGGCACTAGAAGAAAGGCTCAATACAGATAAACATAGTGGATACTTCTTATGGATAGTAACATCTAAATACATCAGGTTTTAAAGTCAGTGAGCACAGAGTTATCTAAATTTATAGTGATTCTTGGCATATTTTTTAAAAAAATACACACAAAACTCTGAGAACGAAATTCTATTCCATGCATCTCTGATATCCTAGGAACTGAAGATTAAATGTGTGAGTAGGAGCTTTCTCTCCATGGTTTAAAAAACCCACCCATTTCATATATATGCCTTCTTTCATATCGTGCTTTGCTCTATAGTAAATCAATCTTAATACCAATGCCAGTCCTCTGGGGTTATATGCTATTTGAATAAGTTGTTCAAATTGTCTGCCTCTTTTTATATAACTAGAGTCATTTGAACTCAACTAGTTGCCTTAATGCTGAAACAATGTATATTAACTCATGACTGGATTTGTGGTGGCAAATCCAAGTTAACATTTCCGGAGAAACTTAGAAAAGCATAAATGACTGGTTTTTTTTACAGAGGCAAGGCACTGGACATGATCCTTTGCCAAGGTGTGGCCTTTTTTAAGAAATAAATGTTTGTAGAAGCTGCAGATAGGCTAGTAAAGGGGAAACTGTAACTTTATTACAGAATACGATAGAAAAAATACTCCCAAACTGTGCTAGATGTTTGGGAAACTAAGCCAGCTAAGAAGGCTGGATTGGATTTTACTCGGGAAATCTGTCACCAAACCTATACCAGGAAGGATAAGGAATGTTGAATTAATATCTTGCACTTCATTTAAGTGTCTGGAGATGCCTAGAAAAAAAAACAAACAAAAAAACAACAAAAAAGAAAAACAGCAAGGCGGTGCAGAATTGGGACGCAAAGTCTTTTGAATAGTACTATGTTTGTGGGAAGTGCCTGGAGAATTGACTTCAGGCTGGTGGTCCCAACACATTACAAAAAGAATTACTCCTCTCCTGCTTGTGAGTGCACCTTTCTGCTTTCCTCTTGTCAGATTCTTCCCTCCCTGCAGCTCAACTTCCAGAAAAGAGCCCAGAGGTTGCAGCAAGGACTCCACAAGAACTTGTCCCATGTATAGTGTAGTTCCCCATGCAGTTCACTGTGTTAATGGTCCTGGCTGAGCTGCCATCTCCTCTCACTCCTCCGCTGCACTGCTTACTGTTAGCCTACAAAGCCAGCATTGCCCACTCTTTCTAAAGAACAGCTCTTCAGTTTCAAAGGGTGCATTAAATCTTCTCATATGACTCGGTTTCTCCAACACCAGCTATCTGACAGAATGGAGAAAACCCTCAAACTCCAGTAGAAGAACATCCAGTCCCAGCTGCAATATTCTCATCTTCTCCTGGCTTCAACAGACAAGTTTAAAATTTTCCAGGATTTAATGAAGTACATGGCAGAAGTCTTAGGCATTCTCTAGAAGGCTGTCCAAGAAAAACAAGAAAACTTTTGGAAATATTGCACTTGTCAACACAAGCCGTGTAACCATGCCCATCTGGCATACACCTGTATAGACCTTGGCTATGTCCAAAAAAAGCAGACGGAAGACATCAAGCTCCTGCAAAAGCTTTTTTAACATGTTGTTTTGCTCCTGTGCCTGACTGCAGTGCTTAAGGGAATCGAGTAGAAGGTCCACCCTTAATGCATTCTGTGGGGAAAGACATCCTTGAAGCATTTTGTATGAAAGTTTATTCTGCATTTTTTTAAATGGTAGTGATGGATTATGTGATACCATTTTTTCTTAGAAAATCTACCTGTGTAACTCATTAAAGATTGCTAAACCAGCTACAGCTCCAAGCAACTCATATCTCTGCCTTCTATGTCTCTAGGTTACACTAAACATAGTCGGCACTCCAACATATGCAATGACTTGTACGGATGCCATCATGATTTTAGCTTTCTGAAATCTTCTGAGTGATCCATGTAAGAGTTGAGGACATCTGTCTGAGATTGTCTTCATCAATGGTGTATGTGAAGCTTTCCACATCATAATACGCTCTCAGGCAAGTTCTGCGGGGCTTCCGTGTCATCATTCCTTAGAAAACCAAACCAAAACAACGGAAAACTTGTGACAAGAAGCATATTTAAGTATGATGATATTCTGTCACCAACCACTAAAATTCACAGGTTTAACATGGTGGAACTAAAAAAAGGCACCCCGTGCTTTGGATGAGGCTTTCCACAGGTAGTAGGTTTGCTGATGACACTAGGAGAATTTTGCACTGTTTTTCCATCCTACTGTCCTTGAGATCTGAGGAAGACTTCATCATGAAGTTCTGTCAGATCTATTGATCTTTGCTTTCCTAAGTATATTAGGTCAGATAAATCTACACAGCTTAGTATCCTTGCAATCCCTTTGGCTGTTTTCTCTTGCTTTTTTTTTTCTTTTTTTTTTTTTTTTTCCTCCTCCTGATATTATGGGATCTTTCTTGCTGGAACTCCATACTGACCCCATATAAGCCATGTGGGCTATCCAGCTTTTTATGGTGTCCTCTAGAAAGATATGAGGCTGATTTTATTGTATGTGTAGCAGAATAGATACTGACATCAGAAGCCCTGAGTCTCAGAGTCCTGATGTGAATGAACACTGATGCATGTAGAACACCTCAAAGCATCGGTTTCTGTGGAATAGATAATGGTTCTTAAAGTTTTTGAAAGCAGTCTAGATTTACATCTAACTAAACACGTTTGGATGCAGACAATGTATGGTAGTGACTGCACATTACTTGTAGACTGCAGAAAAAGAGGAAAGAAGGATTTTTTAAGAGGAATGTGAAAGAGTGAGAAGAAACTGTACCAAAGCAGTGGCATGCATTTAAGCCTGTGCTGAAACTAATTTTTATGTACAGCCTTTCATGCAAGTTATGTAGAAAAGTCCGTTATTTCATTTTCTATTTATGGTACATGAGTACCTAATAATGGTAGCTACTGCTTTTCTTTTACATCACTTACAATTTAAAACAAAACAAAACACGAACAACAACAACAAAAACCAAACAAAAAAACAAAACCACCAAAACCCAAAACCAGATTTGGGTCCTCTCTGTTCCTTCTTGAGGATACCATGAAAGTATGCAAAACACAGTATCAGCTGGCATTCACTGAGAAGTACAAAATTAAGGATATTATGTGGGGAAGCATGAAAACCATTAGCAGTTAAATTTAAAACCAAGGAGGCAAGATAAATTTTAGCTGGCCAGAGGAGAAACTTGGGGAATTGTATGTTAAAGAGCAGGCAAAAGTCTGATTGGATCCTTGACTGATTAGGGAGACAGAACGTGTGGAAGATAATAGTCAAATAATATTATACTGGACTGAGTTAAGAGTGTTCATGCTGTCATTACTTGATTTCAGTCTTTTGTATGTGTAAGATTAGTTGAATTCAAATAAAAAAGGAGTTTTTCTGTTCTTGGAAAGACATTTGCTGACATATTGCATTATGTTACATATTATCTATCAAGAAAGAACAACTACAGTAAGATGGCTGCACAGGCTTGGAAGGTTGCTGCTAGGTGCTCTAATATGTTGTAAATACTTGTCCAGTGAAGTTGTAATCGGGGTTTATTTGGTGAGGGGTTTCCATTCTTCCTGAGACAGTCACTTTGACTGGTGTTACAAATTACTGAGCTGAAGGGACCTTTAGTCTCATCCTATTCAGCCACATGGTTTAAAGAACTTAATTTTTTATATTTCCAAGAGGTTGGCAGAAAGGCGACACAGAGCCTATATGTGGTCAATTCACAAAAGGTACACTTCTTGAGAAAACTAAAACTATAGTGGAAGACAGAGAAAAATTTGAGTATCTGAAAAGGATAAAGTAAATGGGATTAATCAATGGCAGAGACTAAACCTAAAGAAAAGGTTGGGCAAATTACTTTGACCTGGAAAATCTTTAGGACAGATACTGTTTTTATTGTTCTTTACTGGCTCTGGCATAATGGGATCCTAGTAAAGCAGCTCATCACTGCTCCCATACCGCAAACGAAATAGGAATAGCAGCTACAGAAGAAAAGAGCTGTGGCAGCCTGTCACTGTAGAAAAGAGCATGTAGGGATAATGTAATGACAGGGGAAATGTCAAATAGGTAAATACTGAAACTGGTTTACTGTAAACAGTGCAAGTGTGGCGTTTATGTTATG
This sequence comes from Astur gentilis, assembly GCF_929443795.1. Classification (NCBI taxonomy): domain Eukaryota; kingdom Metazoa; phylum Chordata; class Aves; order Accipitriformes; family Accipitridae; genus Astur; species Astur gentilis. The sequence goes on along the minus strand of NC_064897.1, from coordinate 12,725,600 downwards.
GAACAAATGATTTGCTACTTGAAGACAGAGTTAAGTCCTCTGTATTGGTGGGATGGGGGTGGGCTGGTTGATTCAAAGGACTGCTTTCACTGTCTTAGTGTTCAGGGTTAAAATGACTCTCTGGAAGAATCCTACAGCTGGAATAGCTGCAAGATATCACGGAGGGAAATATACCTACCATCTTGTAGAAAAACACCTGTCCAAGGTGGGTTTTTTGTATCTTCTAGGAATTTGTGCCATTTCATGACCAGTTCCCTTGGTATGTGTTCTGGTGCTGAAAGGCATAACTGCTCTATATCACACACCCCTGTAGAAGCAAGGTGGTGTTGCACCTAAAAAAAAATCCTGTGCTGCACATCAATCTGCTAAATGTAGATGGTTTTAACATTCAGAAACAAGGAGGAGGCAATAACATTTAATGTTCTGATGATTTCTTTCAAAAAGCTGTGTCTGAATTTCGATAGATCCAGAAAACCTGGATCAAGGTGAATTTTTAAAGCTCTCATGCTGTGTGCGCTCAGCTTTGAAAAGTAGAAAATCAAAGCACTTGCTGGACATCCAATCATTCTCTTTATGGGCTCCTCTGTGCGTGCTTTACTCTTCAGTTCCTTAGAGCGTTTGATCTCAGGTTTTTTTTCCATTAGCAGCCTTACAAATAATCCTCTTACCTATTGCTTCCCAAAGTAGTCCTGGCTGCAAAGGACTGGGACTGGGACCCTAAGAAGCAGCAATGCCAGTGTTTGAATGCCAAATAGCAGAAAAGCTGGTGAGATAAAGGAACTTTTGGTATAGATGATTTTTTCTTTTCACTTCTACCATCATCCACAATTTTAAACAGAAGTTGTTTCTGAGTTTCAGCGAAGCCAACCGTGCAGACTCCTTGGGGGTCCTGTGGCCGCAGGCTCTGGACAGGAGTGCTGTTGTCTGCAGAGAGTCCGAGGAGTTTGCCCGTGATTTGGAGCTGGGTGAAGAAGCAGTAGCAGCAGGATGGTGGGTTGTGATCAGTGCTTTCTTTTCTTTGGCTTCTGCTGGGCCTATTTAAGTCTTTAGTGCTTTTTTCAGAGGAATGAGGCTCCTGCAAGGTCCACTCTACGCCCAGCTTTCAGGCCACAGCCCTGGCCTGGAATTAGCGGTTTACCATCACACTGCTTGCACACTAGAGTTGTTACAGCTGTGAGCAATTGCAGTTGGCCCTGGTAGCCAGGGCAGTGCTATTCTTCACAGCTGAAATGAACAGAGATCCTTTAAAAAACTTGAGATCTCTCTCTGAGGTCAAGTCTGAGTAGTTGTTTGTCCTGACTGTGAAAATAACTTGATTGTAAAAAAAACGTTTATGACACTTTCAACTCAGTCAGTATATGTTGTCAAGATTATTCTGAAAGATGGAGGGTAGACCAGGGATAGAAACATGCTTGTTTTTTAAACAAGCTGAGATTAGAGCAAGCGTTTACAGCTTTGCAAATCAAAGAAGCCTGGGACTTGCGTCTTTGGAGACCCTAAAGGCCAGCTCTGTCAGCCAGAAATAAAACTTGCTAGATAAGACAACATAACTATATTCTGAAGCCTTCTCCCGTGGTGACATGATCCTGCTGTGCTGAACTGTCTTAGATCTACGCCATCGGTTGCTCCCCCGGGGGAGCGGCATGGCCTCCTGTGACCCGTCCGTGCGGAGCAGAGCCGAGCCTCCTCTGCCACCGGCACCTGCTGGTGACTCCAGCGACGGGGCTCTTCGCGCAGTCTCTGGTTACAACGGCGTGCGGCACTTCGGGCTGTGCTTCGGTGGTGTCGTCTTGGTTTTCTTTTGAAAGGACTGCTTCATTTTCTCCACTGCCCCTCATCCCTTTCGTCCTGCCGTCGGAGAATTGATTTACGATGTATATCAGACTTTGGCCAGTGCAGCCTTGACCAGTCCCTTTTTTCTAGGGGAGGAAGGAAGAGGAGAGGGAAAAAAACCCACCAAACCCACAGCAACTGTTGATTCTGGCTTTATTAGTGTAAATACCAGTGTGCTGCAAAATGAAAAACTAAGCATGCAGCTTAGATATCTAACTTTGAAATGTGTGGTGGTAGAGGTTTTTTCTGTTTTTTCTTTTTTTTCTTTTTTTTCTTTTTTTTTCTTCTTTTCTTTTTTCTCTTTTCTCTTTTTTCTTTTCTCTTTTTTCTTTTTTCTTTTTTCTTTTTTTCTTTTTTCTTTTCTCTTTTTTCTTTTTTCTTTTTTCTTTTTTCTTTTTTCTTTTTTCTTTTCTCTTTTTTCTCTTTTCTCTTTTCTCTTTTCTCTTTTCTCTTTTCTCTTTTCTCTTTTCTCTTTTCTCTTTTCTCTTTTCTCTTTTCTCTTTTCTCTTTTCTCTTTTCTCTTTTCTCTTTTCTCTTTTTTCTTTTTTCTTTTTTTTCTTTTTTTTCTTTCCTTTTCTTTCCTTTTCTCTCCTTTAAACATGATTTGATTAAAGATCCCTTTTGACCAAATTTGGAGAGATTTGGGTAAAGGCTTTTGAGGAATGCCTTTCTGCTCCAGCTCTCAGTGAAATTCATCCAACTATATGAAACAGAAGGGTTGCTGGTACAGTTTCTTTGGAAGCTGTGTCATATTTTCTCCATGTTTCAGGCTGTTTCCTTGAAACTTGCTTTCTGCCCATTGCTCTTCTCACTAAACCTGAATCCAAAACAACAAAAATTACAAAAAAAAAAAAAGGAGGAGGAGGAGGGGGGAGGGGGGGGGGGGGGGGGAGGAACTTCTGAGTCTGTTCTAAGTTCTCTTCTGTGGCTCCCAAAAAAACACTCTGCCAAGATTTCAATGAGTGTTGTATGCCTGGACAGCTGTAGTGGTAAGCTGAGACAGGGGAGTACTATTACAGTACTGTACAGGAGCCTTTTGTGGGTTCAGTAATTGTGGAAATTGATCCCGGTTTGACTGTGCCAAGCTCCATATCCCTCAGCAAGCTGCAAGATTTCCTTCCAAGCTTAGTATCAAATTTAAACAACTGTTCCTCAGGCTGTCCCTAAATTTTTGCCACTTTGGCTCAGATGTTTGTCAGCTCCTTTTCATCTCATTGGTGGTAACGACATCCCATTCTGTTATACCTCTTTCTGCCTTTTACTGAAAAATCCTTCAGCTGCAATAAACTGGACTTTTTTCCTTTCCTCTTGCTATTCTCGTAAGCCTCTTTTGAGACATCTCAAATGTTAGTGCTAAAAGTCTCTAATAAGCTAGTACAATAGTGGTCTTCCTTCTGTATTTCCCTCTTGTCAGTGGTATTCAGAGTTGCCAAGATGAGTCTTCAAAGCTAGTCCTGAATCTTAACAAAATGTCAGATGGAGAGATTGTTCCACAGACAGTAAGTTGCGTTTTGTGACTACATATTGTATGCATCCTTGATTTCAGGACTAATTGCATATCATTATAAATATTATTACTAAAATATTTTTGATAGTCTTCCATAAGAATATTCTACTAGCTCTCCAGTATGCTTACCCATCCATAACGTAAGTAATGACCTTAGAGATAACTGATCTGGATACTTTTTTTTTTTTTAAGAGTGTCCTAATTTGCTTTCTGCTGCTGCTTCACTTTTTTTTATGATTTCAGTTGTTTGGGAGGTTGGCAATATTTAGACTCTGTAAAATTCCTTACTAGTAAGGGATTCCCTATGTCTTTATGGATCTGCTTTTGCTTTGTCTTTAGGGTGGTATCTTCTGCCTGGTCTGCATTTCTATTCCCAGGGTTTATTTTTTTTTCAGTCCAGACTTGTCTGAAATTTGTTGGTTTACACTTACACATGGTTGGTTGGGGTTTTTTTTTGAGGATTGGGGTTTTTTTGTTTTGCTTTGTTTTTGAGGAATTAAGGTCGCCACACAGACTGGTGGAGGAGGTTTTCACATTTTCCATTAACAAGTCTGTTCCTGGGGAACAGTACTTTCTCATGTATTGCTATAAACAGTCACAGCATCGTACCTGCGATTGACTTTGTTAATGTGCAAGCTGTGAAAGGTAGATATTCATTGTCACTTCTGCTCATTTGAGGTGAATTAATTAACATTTTCAACAGTTCCCACTGTCTTTTATACTGTGTCTCGTGTTCTCTGCTGCATTCTTGGGATGTGAACTAACAGTAAGTCTTTTGCAGGAATTGAATTCTGTAAATATGTGACCATTCCCTTCTTCCTATGCTTCTCGACTTTTGACCATATTCTGCTCTATCAAATGTATTGTCAATCTTAAAACATTTTGAAATGTTTTCATGTTTGCAGTGACCGGTTTCTCTCCAGACGTGGAGATATGTCCCCACATGTTATGGCATTGATATGACAGATGACCACATTGGTAAGCTGAGTGCCTCTGCTTCTTTTTTTTCTTTAATCATGTTTTCCTGTTCCTTTCCACAGATTTGCCATTTTTAGGTAGCCAAGCCATTATCATTCTGACTGTTTGTTCTCTTCCTGAGAAGAAAGTTAGCAACAAGAAGTAGAAAAATAACCGCTGGCCAAATATCTGTTCTGTCAGGGCCTAGCAAGTATGGTGAGGTTACCTTTTGTGTCTTCCTGTGCTTTCAGCAGTCAGGACAACTAGGGTCGACGTGAGCCTTCACAGCCTTGTTGATGGCTGAAGCCAGTTTCAGCTTACAGTGTAACTTGTGCAGAAATGTGTATTCTACAAATCACACTTTTTAGTTTAACAAAATAATACTTAATATTAAATTACTGTTATTTACATTCATAGTAGTACGGTGCTTTGATGTTAACACCTTGGCTTAAACATAGTTGCCAAAGGCTGTTCCTCAACATGTGTTGCATGTGTGCTTCCTTTCAAAGATTTTAATAGTTTGAAATAATGAATTCTTTTATCAGACTTGAAATGCGTCCTGATGATACACATATTCACGATAATGAGTCACTGTCTAACAAAAGCAGTATCTTAATAGGGAACCTCTTCTAAGCATTCTTGGCTACTGCAGCAGTCTCTAGGATAATATTTAGAGTTGGCAGATGGATCAGGTTGCTTCCAATGAATTCCAGCATGGACTAGAGCAAAAAAATATGGATTTGTTTTCTGCCAACACTTTAAAATCTAAATCCCTATATGTTCCATCCGCTCACGCTGAATGGAAGTTGTGAACAGCAAGGCAGTAGAGTTTGAAGAGCTGCTAGTAGAAAGCTAAAGAGCTTTTGTCTGAGCACAAGTAGACCTAATAAACATACTCTAGGAAGCAGAAATGACTTTGTGCTTGTCACAAGCGCAAAATCTGGCCAGCATCCCTGGTTTAGTCACAGACACGATCTGCTACACTGAGAAAGTGACTTAGTTTCCTTGAGAGGCACCTAGATCCATTTTAGGTGAATAAAAGGTGGTGGATTTTCCAAAGTGGTAACTGCTGTTTCCATTGATTATGTTAGTGCCCAGATACAGATTATTGTGCCTAATCATCCATGTTTAAAGATGCTATCCTTAATCACTGGTCACATATGTCACTTTTCTCATCTGTAAAATGATGACTACATGTTCTTTCTCAAAAATTTTCTCTCATTTAACTTTAGAGTGTAACTTGGGTGGGACAAAGTCTGTGTCTTGGTGTGTACAGGACACCTAACGGGATTGAGCCTTGACCTTTGTTGGCATCTTAAACAGCTGTTACTTTACATATAATAATAAAAATGTGTTGATCGTTTTTTTTTAACCTGAGCATTTTTAGAATGCAACATTGCAGAAGTTGTAAGTATCACTACATTTTGCTTTCAGACCTTATTGTGATGTCACAAAATTATGTGCTTTGTATAGCCACTATCATAAGAGCGTTCACTTGGATCGGGTAACATGGAATTTATTTCAAGTCAAGTCTGGTTGTGCCAAAAAACTTTAAAGGTTCCTATCCTTCGATGCATGAGTGCCAAAAGGTGCTCTTCCGCTCCATTTATTACTGTCTGCCCCAATGCAAAGAGGTAGAAAACTAAAAAAATGATGGTGGGATATCCATCTGCTGGGATAAAACTGCTAGTTTATATCAGCAGAATATCTGTTGAGAATGAGAGGGAAAAGCTTCAGAGGTGAGATACCGTTTCTTACGCATGCTGTTAAACAGCGTGTGGGCTTTGTTTATCAAGGCTATATTCTCTACAGCACTTATTTGTGGGAAGAGAAACATATTTAGAGAAAAAAACTGCTGAAAAAAAAATAGGACCGCTTTCGATAAGTAAGCGTTGTGGAGCTGTCAGCAAGCTTGTTACTGCTCCTGGCATGTCTGCTTGCTGTGATTCTTGACTGAAAAGCACATTTTCTGGAATTTGAGGTGGCATCTGCAGAAAATGCCCAAGGTGTAATGGACGAGGTGCCCAGAACTAATTATCTGCGACATGCAAGGAAGTTTATAGCACTTCTATTTTGAATGAGTAATTCCAATTAGTTGAGGACATTTTTAAAGCACTGGAATTATTGGGGGTTTGGGGGGGGGTGGGGGTGGTGAGGACCCAAACACAGCTTGTCAATGGAATCTGTTGATGCTGGTGTTTAGTGGTGTAGATATTAACAGTGGGATAATACTTACAATTCATTTAGCTTGAAAAATAAAAGCATACAGTGGAAGGCCAAGGTTTACAATAAATGAGTCTCTAAAGATAGGCTCCTTGCTCAATGTTTATTTACTTAATAAGGAAGATTGCTTTTTAAAAGTGTCAAGTACTCATCAACTGCTATTAATACCAGCAGAATGAGTAGCAAAGGAAATAACTAAGAATGGTGCCATGATCATTAAGTTGGTTTTGTGCTAGGTAATCTGTGCATGTGGTCAGAAGCAAGCCAAGTATTCAGTCTGCGGATTCTGGCCCAAATAAGCCTACTCCCTGATGTAAAATAATATAAAAAACCAGAATTGTGTGTTACAGACAGGAAGGTAAGGGTAGTAGAAGAAAGATCGTATGGTCAACTCCGGGAGGTGTACGTTTCTTTTGTGGATTTGACGTTGTATTTTAACTGTCCTTGTTCCTACAAGGCAACATGGAAAGCAAATGTTGACAGAGAAGGTGGTTTGGCAGATGGACTTGGACAGCGTGCCCTGTGCAGAAGGGGCAGCATGGAAGGTGACACTGAGGGACCTGTATGCCTTTGAAGAAAGAGGCAGGAGATATGGACAGATTGGAACACACATGGCCAGTAAGATGTGAGCTCAAAATGTAGGCTTGCTGTGAAGGGGACTGAATTAGTTTCAGATGACATCATACATAATTACTGATTATATTTAGAATATGTAGTAATACGGTCTAAGACCTTCCATATGTTAATTCTGTAAACTTCAATATATATCTACAGGAAGTTTGTGAAATCAAAGCAAGCCTCGGTAGGGAGAATATTTTCTCTATATGAACTTTAAGCACAGTTCTGCAAAAGGGCAAGATACCACAACCAAAGTTATTTTTTTATTATCCACGTTTGTTGTCTTCAATGTATGCAAGAATTGCATACTTATGTATTCAGGCTTAGTTCATATTTTGGGACGTGAAGGTATTTGTCCATATTTATCAAGTGTAGTGGTTTTGCTGAAAACTAGAGCGTAAACATTTCTAATGTATTACATTGTAACATGAGTGTTAAGGCTCAAATACCTCTGTGGAATCTGTTAGCCAATGTTGAAAATATTGCCTCTGAAATGTCTTTACTTACTATATATGGATGCTATTGAAAAAACCCACAAACAAGCCCCCTCCAAACAACAACAAAAAAACCCAAACCAAAACCCAAAAAACTCTTGTAGCTTTACTTTTTATGTGCGAGATCTCTTACTGTCCTTCTGTCCATCCTTATAGGGATCTTAGAAGCATAGTACTAAATATTTGAAATTATGAATGTTCATCCTGATAGCAGCTTCGTGTAGATAAGTAGCCTGGGCCCTTAAACTCAGGCACAGGGAGGATTAAATTAGTTAAAACCACCTTATTAACCTAGAGTGAGCTGGGACTGAGGCAGACTACTTACAGAACATTCCTTCTACCTTTAAGAAACCTAATCTATATTACTACAAGTACTGCATGGATTTTGGATTTTGGCTGAGCATCTGTGGGACAAACTAACCTGCAAATCCATTTTTTTTTGTTTTAAATAGAAAGTCATAGTCTTTTACAGAAAGTCTAGTGAAAAAAAGGACTTCTGAAAAGACTGAAAAGTTTTGCCTGTGCACCAAATAATTTGATTTGAAAACACTGCTGAAAGAAACTGTTGGAAATTGTAGATCAGTCGTCTTATGTTCCCAATGTATAAGGTGACCCTTCATCTGGATAGATCTTATCATAAAAGTTGCAAAATTGCTGAATAGTTAAATATAATCTGCTTGAGGAGCCCAGTTCAGACAATGTACAATATTAAGTTCCTGAACTACAACATCTTATCAAAAGACACTTCAAATTTGAGATGAAATAGACATTTTCTGTAGAAAGCCTACACTTCTCTCTTTCCTACTCCTCCCCAACATTTATTAGAGAGCCCAAATTTCAGCTGAAAGTGTTTTAACAGAAAATATTTGACTGACCTACTTACAACCACTGTTTGAGAAAAATGTTTTACTCAAAACTGTTTAAAACCAAACCTTTGTTATGCCGGGAAGCTGTGATTTAGCCCAGGTCATGTGGCAACTAGGTGTCAGGGCTGAGATGTCTTTGGGAAAGATTTCCCTTCTTCCTTGTCTTTTGATTATGCATCTCTTCTCCCCCAAATAATTTCTACTGCTATTTGTGGGACTGAAATACTACTTTGGCTGTGCACAGGACGAGTACAAATGCTTTTCAGAATATTTTATTGAAGCTGTTTTTGTAGTAAATTCTGGGGTGGCAGCGTCCCACCATTAACATTTGAAATGTGAACCTGCACCTTCACATTTCACCCAATGCTTCCCTCTTTTCATTGAAGATTTCCGAATATATAACATTTATTTTACTGCCATGGTGATATGAAAGCACCATGGCAGCACTTGCTGTCACTGGAAGAATTGGGACTGTTTGTTCTTCTAAGTGTAATGAAGAAATGGAAGAACCCAATTTCATCATTCTCACATTTTTATACTCTGGTATTTTAAAAAAGAGAACTTTTTTTTTTTTCTCCTTGTGAATTAGGTGTAGTAATAAACTTTTCCATAAATTTACTAAACCAGATCACGCAAATGCTCTGGAATGGGCTCTTCTATACTGGTCAGGCAGAAGGAGGTATTTGCTGACTGGCCCTCGTAGTCCTCTTTGGTGTGGTTGTAGCTGGTGTGAAGCAGTGGAAATGACTGAATATGAACATCAGGGGGCTGGGTAACCAAATGGTAGGTAACCAGCAGTAGGGAAGTGAAATGAGCATCAAAGGGACAATATAAACAACGTATAGCAACAGTCTTGGCTGGAATATGTGTGAAGGATATTTGATCTCCAGTTAAGGCAGGTGGTTTTGCACCAGGCATTAGTAATAAAAACTTGAAGAAAAAATCAAAAATCACTTGGGAGAATGCTGAAGTAACCTCTGTTGGGCAAGTCTTCTCTAGACCATTGGGGATGGCTTTAAAAGGGAATAGAGATGTCTTTCTGCTGTTAGAAAGAGAGCAACAACTGGGAATTGTACTATTATGTGAAAGTTCAACTTCCCACATTAGAGAGAGATTGTTGCAGAGTCCAACAAAAAACAACAAAAGTGATACTATTTTAGGTTTAGTTTTGGGAAGCAGTGAAGGTCCAGAAAAAAAATAGGCATAGAAAATAACTTTGGACAATATGATTAAGCATGAATGCAGGAGTTGTTGTAAAACCCATTTACCTTCACTTTATTACTGCATTGTTGTAGTGACTAGATAGATTATTTTCTTCTCAGATATCACCAGACATTTCTTCACTACCTGTTTTTGACCGAGTTCTTCGAGAGCTGCTTAGCAGGAATTGCAGACTGCTTCCTGAGGGGTACAATGTAATCTCTTGCTTTGGTTTCCAAGTACCCAGACAAGTTCAACTGCAGCAACACTTTGTTCAGGTTTACTGTCCGTATGAAAATAATGTGCTTAGTGTTTTAAAGCTTTCTGTCCTTTTTACAGTCCTGCAGCTTTGGTGCAGGAGCTACGTGTTTCAAGATGCTGGTGGTTGATTCCTTGCCTTCTAGGGAGGTCAGTGTCTTGTTTCCTAGGAGACAGGTTGGGAAAGGCTTGATGGTTTTATTTTTTTAACTTACTTTTTGATTTCTTATAAAAAAAGAGATGCTTATGGGACTGGTGTTTTATAGTTTTATCAGTATGAACAAATAGACGAGCCAAGAGATGACACCTTGGCATAGACCTTGTATACAGTGGAGAAAACCAAAAATTCTTACAAATTGAAGTCTGTGTCCCACTGCAGACCCATCCATAGGTGAGAATGGGGAGAATAATGAGGAAAAGAGTTGTTATGCATGTGAAAAGCCAGCTGAGTAGCATCCTTTTCTAGTTTTATGCTAATAGGATTACAGCCTGCCATTGCAACTGTCTTTAATCATTTACTTGTCCAGAACAAGACACCTTGCCTCATTGAGTTATATTGCATATAATGCGATATATGTGTCATGTTGGATAATGGGCTGTAACAGACTTTTAAAAGAAATCCCTTTTCCTGTTACAGACGGGAACAGAAATTCCATTATGTCTACAGTGCAGAGGGGAACTCATTACCTAATTATTAGTTCACTGCATGGCATTTTAAATCAGTATAATGATACCAAAATTAGCAATGGATTATAACAGCAGCCTTTTCTTTGCTTCAGAAATATTTTAAATATTCATAGCCAGGATCTTGTTGAGAGGAAGCTCTGCAGAAAATGAGGGTCTTCCTTTGTTGCTGTTCTCTGGACAGTGAATTTCCCCACAGGGGAAGGATGAGAATTTGGTGACATCCAGAGGAAGCCACAAATCCTCACTGCAATGCTTACCTATGAACAGACTCACTTAAGAGGAGAAGAGAATCAAATGATGCAATCTATCACCATCTGCCTATTATCTGCAATTGTAGTTATTGTAAGAAGGAGAAATGATGTTTCAATGAGTGAGTTCAGTTCAATTTCCTTCCCCCTTGTAGTGCTCAAGGATAGGTCATTGAGTTCTTTCTGCTTAACAGGATAACTACCTTGACTTATAAAGTCACGTGGTGGGACTTACTCCTTAGACACTGAAAACAAGTAGCTTGGTCTCTGCTTGGCCTCCCAAATGTAAATAACATCACAGAGGTGTTCTGAGATTTTGAAAAGAAGCATGTGATACTTGGCTTGGATACAAGGGTAATAGAAGCAACAGAAGAGGCAGAACATAATGGATAACCTGTCTGATAAAGATGGAAAAACATTTATGACAAAGGTAACAGGAAAGACCCTCGGAGCTGCTACAGTTGTGTTCTGCTCTCTGACTGAATGGGGAAGTACCTGCAAGCACTGAAAAGCATCCTTGTGGTACTGCACTCAAGGCTAGGGATTTTTCTTGGAAACAGCTTAAGTGCAACTCCAGCGAGATAATAAAATCCCTCCTCAGACCTTCACCCTAAGAACTGACTTAGCTCTGCTATATTAAAACACTGGCTTAGTTAGCCAATGTTGTCTTCATATTCATTTCACAGTGTACAGGAGTTACAGAATTGAATAGTGTTAAAACACTTTGAATGCCCCTAAGACCTGTTTGGATGCTTCTGACTATAGGAGTTGTTATCCTGTCGTTCTTGTGTGACAAGAGCTCTTTGTAATAACTGTGTACCTCTAATTGTGCACATCAGCCGAACAGGATTGCCCCATGGCAGCGCATGGTGTTAGAAGGGTTTTGAAACTCATGTTGGTTTGGGTTTTAGAAAACTTGAAACTCTTCACTTTGGTCTGGCTTTGTATTGCTTGATCTTCATGCTCAGTTTCAAAAAGAGGTTTGGCTATACGAGGCACTACATAACTGTGTCCATAGTCACAGATGTGCACAGTCAGGCACTATCTGAGGCTTTCCCAAATGTGCTTTCATTCTTTCTTCCAGTTCATGTGCCCAGATGCTTCCTGAGAGAAGTCTAGTAGCAAACATAAGAGAAAGTATTTTGCCCTTTCAAGTTAGAATTGCTAAATGTTACTGTTTCCCTTGTTTGGGGTCAGTACAAGGTTTTCCCTGTTCTAAGCAGGGTAGAAAATTGCCAGCATCCTTTTTATTTTTTTCCATCTTCGCAGGATTTATACATGTGCAGTCACTGTTGATTGGATTCTCCCTTTTCAGGCACCCAGCTGTGCTGCCTGAATGCTCACCCCAGTCTGCTTGCCAATTTTAAATGCTTTACAGGGTCATGTTTTTATTCAAGACAATCTGAATTACATATCACATCAAAAAGCCACACACAAAAAAAAAAAAAGCCACAAAACCCCAACACCGCCCCCACCCTGCCCTGCCCCAACCCCAACCTCGCATGGCCTAATTTTTTGAGATATCCCACTGTAGAATGATATGTCTGTTATGACATATCTGTCATGACAAGAGATGCATCCAAGCAGCAGTAAGGTTGGGCCCCTCTTGAGAATTTCAGGGTTGGGTTGCACTGTTCCTCCTTGAATCTCTCACCTTTTCTGCCATTGCAGAACTCTTTCTTCAGTCATCACCTCTGCAAGCTTGAGATGCCTTATGCCATGGAAACAAAGCTCTTCTAGCCACCTTCTGCATGAAGGAAAAAATGTCTTGTCATATAATGAATGAAGTTTCATAAATCTTTTCCCATGTTGAATGCTCCATTATTTTGTACAGAAGCTCTTTTCTGTATATTTGGGTTTTTTCTCCTTTGATTTGAAAACTGAGCTACTTCTGTGAGCCAACCCATTATGAGCTTGGGGGAATCAAACCTGATTTTATGGCTAGAGGGGAGACCTTCTGAAACGTAAAGAATCTATGGGCTTTTGACTACAAACCAAAGAAACTGCAGCAGTTTTAGTCTTGATTGCCATGGCTCAGATTGCTGTCAGGGACATCTCTCTCTCTTGTATGATTGTCTTCAAAGTATTTCTCTCGACATGCTTGAATGATAGCATGCTATGTTTTGAATAGGCTGCTGAGGCTACAAGATTACAAATGTATGTTTACATAAGTAGTCATTGCTATTTCTTTTTTTTATGCTTTTATCAAAAGGGATATGACATTTGTGTCAAAATTGACGCTAACCACTTCTCCAATGTTATTGGCATAATAACCTTTGTTAAGAAGGCTTTAGGGTTCTGCAAAAACTACAGCTAATCTTTGAATAATAACATATGTAAGCTTTAATTCAAAAAACCTACTGGAAACAGTGGAAAACTGACAAAGTTGTCACGGAAACCATCTAGATATGGGTGAAAAAAGCAGCTTTCATTCAGGGACCACAATTCTTTGCAAAAGAATCTGTAGGTTTCTGAAACATTTTTTCTACTCCATTCTGATGGTAGGACTGCTTTTCATTTTCCTAAACATATGTGTGGATTCACACATGTACACAAATGAGGAACACTGTGCTTTGTGCTGGATAAATAAAAAAATAGTTTTCAAAGATGAAATTACTGAGAACCAGAGAGGCAGAGGAGGATTTTACTGGACTCTTGTGTTTGATTACAGCTTTTTCATTTTGGGTAAAAAGTGTTTAATTCTTGTTGACTGAGCAGAAGAGAAAAATGTGCATATAAAATAAATGTATGGGCACAATGTGGAATAGAGAGAGAATATCTGACAAGTCTGGCTGGTCAGGAAATAAAACAGCAGCTGAAATAAAGAATAAGAAAGGAAGACTGGGCTTATAGCCTGTATTTTAGATAACCTTCTATTGAGTTTTTCATGCTACAAGTAGTTCAGTAGTTACTCAACATTCCTAACAAATACGTAGTATGTAACTAAATATGGATTTACACAGCATTTTTTTAATTAAGTTTTTAAAATTTTCTAAACATTGGACAATGATAGGTCTGTGTCATTTAGGTAAACTTTTTAAAATGTCACTTTATCTTTACAGAGCTGTTTCAACTCAAGTATTTAAGTGTTACAATAATCTTTGCAATGTATAGAACTGACAGTTCTGCACAGAAAACTCACACTATGTTCTTGAAGGCCTATTATATACACTTTGAGAAATCTGAAGTACAGAATGACTTCAAATGAGGAAAGACAAGTCAGATCTTGAAATTTTTTTGTGTTCTTCAGGTCTGTAAGAAAAATTCATCTACAGAAAAGATGTGAGATGGTTCAGCAAGACAAGTAGAACTTAGAACAATGTTCCAAGCCTGCTGGGACATAAGAATGTTCACAAATGTGTATAGAAATTGTCTACAAAGCCCAGAAATTTATCTCTAGAGAGTGGACATACACAGACAGATGCCTGGGGAAGAGTGAGAACAGGTAAAAAATACCTGCTATTTCCACACTAGTACTTTTCAGGCTGTGACTATACTCGCCTCAGAGAATTTCATGAGCATGTTTATGCCTAGTTGGCTTTGTGATCTATAATACATCTTTATAAGCATCTGTTTGCTTTTAAACCTGCATGCACAGTGGCAAGGAGTTCCATAAGTCTACTCTATCCACTGCATTGAGAACAACCCTCCTTAAATTTGTTTTGTACCAGTCTCATGGCAGCTTCATAGGATGGACCCCACTTCACCTTGGAAGGAACAGGGAACAGTCAATCCCTATCTCTGCTTTCATTGTCATTCAAGATTTCATAGACTTCAATCATATCTCCCCATGTCACCTTTCCCAGGCTGAAAAGTCCTCTTCCTTATAGAGAAGACATTGTGTACTTTGACAAGCCTTGCTGCTCTTGTCTGAATCTTTCCTGGTACTAACATATTCTTTTTGAGGTGATGGGACCAGAGCAACACACATTATTGAAGGTATGAACAAACCATCAATACATACAATAGTACAATGAGGGACCAGAATAACATTTGACTGGATTAGGAAGATTTCCTCAATTTCTGTAACGTGGATATTCTCACAAAATGCAGGCATGGCTTTTCTTGGTTTGTTCATGAAATGTGTATATAGGTAATCTGTATTCCTATACACCTGCCATACAACACTCCTTTCCAAAACTTAGCACCATACAATAACAGGTTTCATATCAAATTTGCAGGAAACACTCCTCAAGTTGTGGTCTTTATAGACCTGAATGGGTCTCGGGTCTTTTGATGTGCTAGTGTGGATGGGGTTTTTTTTGTTGTTGTTGTTAGTATTTCTGTGAAGACCGGGCACCCAGTTCCCATTGTGTCCATAAAGCTGAGAAGGCTTAATAACATACAATAGGTAATAAGTAAGACTTAAGATGAAGCTTTTAGCTGAAAGACCAGAAACACTTGGTGAAAAATGAATCAAATACAATTGTAATTCTATTCTAGCTCAACAACTGGGTAGTCATCTAAACGTTAAATTTTCTTTCTGAAGGTACTGCAAGCATATTCTTGCTATTAGAGATGGGGGATATTAGAGATAGGTTTATAGCTCAACATCAGACTACTCTGTGCTGGCAAGCTCTTGCCAGAGTCTTTCCACCCTATCCTTCCTGACCTGGAGACCTAACAGCTTCAAGGTGTGGTTTTCATGGAGTTACTCAACCATTGATGTCTTCCTTCAATCATAGGCAGTGATGACTTCTCACCTTTTTTTTTTTTTTTTTTTTTTTTTTTAACCTAAGTCTGGCTTCCTATTCTTAATCCAATAAAAACACATTTTTAAGATTTGCATCGCTTGCTGCTGTGGTATTTGGAATATAAATGCAAATAAATTCACAGTTCTTTCTGGGGATAAGTGCCTTGGATATTTGAGGGGTATTATTTCTGGTTCGGTTTGCTGCCCTCTGTCTAATGCAGAGTTTCTAAATGATGCTGTGCTTCCTTGATAACTAATACTTAACCTTTCCAATGTGGGTTCATTTACTGCTACATACTTGGTCTTGGCTAGGAATAGTGAGTCAACATCTTTATATCTTAATCAGAATTTGTGATGCAGAGTTTATGTTGACCTTCCACTTTCAAGTCAGCACTGGGAGGACAGACAATATGTGACTCAGTAAAAATCCCAATATAAGAGTAAGAAATCTGAATCGGCAAAATGATGGCTCTTGATTTAGTAGTAGAGGCCCTAGAGACAGAGCTACTGAATAAAGTTGCAGACCCCTGGATACCTGTGAAAGCTGCTGTTGACTCACACTAACAATTACATAGAAAAGAAGTGTACGTATTCCGTAAACCTCAAGGTTTCTTCTTTTGTAAGTTTGCCCGTGAAACTTCATGTTGGGTAAGAATGGGGCAGATCCATCTAGTCCTGTATCTTGTCTCTGATAGCAACGGTAGTGGCAATGCAAGAAGAATAAGGCAAGGATATAGTTCCTGAGTCAAAGGTAGTGTCTTTGAGTTTAAAAGACAGCAATGTGGATGGCAGGTTGAGTAGTAAGCTCTTTATTCAGCCTGTCTCCTCTGGCACCAGTGTGTGTGTTGGGGGCAGACTCTGCTTATCACCGACTTCAGAGTGCTGCACTGACAGTACTGTGTACAGGCGCAGGACTGTAATGTCTCAGGCTGCAGTACTAATATCCTCCATCTGGACAGAAGATAAAACTCTGACCCAAGGAGGCAAAATATGATTTCTTATGTTTCTGAAGCTTGAATTGTGTCTTTATCTTGAAACATTAAGTGATTGCATTAAAACTGGTGTAGAAATCATTCTCACAAGAGCTTAGTTGACTGCTCTGCCTTGTTCTGTTGATACTAGGATAAAACAAGTAAAGGTTCAATAAGGATTTCAAGCAGGTAGCCCACACTATTCATTTTACATGAATGGTTATATACTCTTGTCTGTTTAGCTATTCATTACCTTGCCCTTTGGTACAATTGCCAGCTAAAGACTAATTCATTCCTATTTTTATTAAAGCAAATGTACTTGGTGCTATAATGATGAGCAACAGACTAAATCCACAGTGGAAGAGAATTACAGCTGGAGGCAGAGGGGGTTTAGGAGATCAACATAACATTTTTGGTAGAAGAGAATGGTAGTTTAATAAAATATGACACAGGATTAATGCTGTAGATGACCTTAAAATATGGAGTAGCAAAGAGCAGAGTGGCAATTATACATACATGTATAGCTGTAACTGGCTGATAGTGAATGCCTGTAATTTTTTTAAAAAGACAATCAAAATGGTATAAAAGGCCCTAAATATTGAATGCTTGTGTTCATGTAGTTTAATGTGAAACCAGAGAAGTAAACAAAACCAAACTCTATTGTTTATCCCATTCTCTGAAAACTTAAACTGGTTTTAGAAAGAGAAATTTATTACAGCAAATTTCACGGTGTTTAACTATGGTGTTATAACTGCCTGGGCAGGCTCGAGAGCCTCGTAGGTTGGCTTTCCATTCTCATGCAAACTGCATCTCTCTCCATTCCAGTCATTCCCCCCCGCCCCATACATCAGGGGTGTCCATGTGGCAGGACATGTTCTTCTGCTGGCAGCAGTCCTTAACCTGCTCAGCATGTGTAGTGCTGCCCTAAGCTCCCACAAACCGCAGATAAATTTTTTTCATGTCATGTTCTTGGAGACTGTTAGCCATGGGCCGATGCTGGGGAACGCAGTCTGCCTCCAGCAGGTTCTCCCGGAACTTTGAGGGCAATAAACTGTATTTTTCCCAAGACCTCACTTGTTATGTTTATAAATGCTCATTTTTAAAAATAAACTCCAGCAAGCATTTCTCATGTGTCTTAGTTCAACTGAGATGTGTAATAGGTCCTTGCATCAGCCTGTTGTAGTAACCTTTTCATTTAATTCACAGCAGCGTTGAACAAAACTTATGAGACAATGCTGAGATTTGCTTACACCCAGTGTCAAAAATAAGGCGTTATAAGAATGATTTGTGACTGAATTATCATTCACCTTCTGTTATTGAATTTTAGGCTATGTACACTGAAATGCCACTTCAATGACTTTTGCTAGAGTTTTAAAAGCTATTTAATGTATTTCTAATAATATCGTGACATAAGATGTTGGTTTAGTTTGATTAGAAATTGATCCATTTTTATTACACATTTTAACACTAGTAGTACCTAGACTTATGCTAACAGATGCTTCATAATAGCTATGCTTTAGTTTTATAAACGTCTACATTTGTAGTAGGCATATCAAGTAATCATGTGCCCGCAGGTATGAAGGCTTTGTTCTGCTTTAATCATAAACTGCTTTTGCCAAGCGCGGTTTACTTGTGCTGAGTATGCAGTGTGAGGATAAAGGGATGAAGGGCGAGGCACTCGCTGAAGGAACATGCCAAAGAGGTAGGGTAAAACGAGGGATTTCGCTGAAAGCTGGCAACCGTGCTGTGCTGTACCCGTCTGGACAGTGCAAGGGGTCACCGAGCTCCCTCTGAACAAACGCCGTGGCTCTGACCAAAAGCTCTGGGAGGAACTTGCCCGCAGGTCCTCTGGTCGCCTGCATGCTGTAATCACGTTGAGGCTTAAAGATGGGTATCCCTGAGCATTTCTTTTGGAGCGTATCTCTGGTATGAGGCAATTGCTGCGTGGAATGGAATTGCGTACGTATAAAAGCGATACGGCTTCTAATAATGCTCAGTTGTCTGAGCGTTTTCAGTATGAAATCCTCACTGTGGACGATGCATGCTGGTTCCTGGTCAACAATTTTAATGGGGGCTGAACAGTTTGTTGGTGGAGCAGGGTGCTGTGTGCCTGCATGGCTTTTGCAACTGTCAGCCTCTAAGCACGTTGTAGTCTGTAAGAAGTGATGCAGCTAACGTCCGTTACGTCTTGTTTAGTCCCTCAGCTTTTCTCCAGAGGACAAATGTGCGTGCAGTTGTTTGTACCATTTTGTACGGGTTCTGTTTCAAAACATTCCACAGCTGTATTCTTGTGGTAGAAAGAGAAAAGGGCAAGGTTGAAGAAGTGTGCTTTGCATACAGAGTGGGATGTGGTAAGACTTGTCTTAGCTTCTGTGGGAATTTTTTGACTGTCTTTCAGGAAACCTCGGTATCCTGCACAGCTGAGCTTCGCCCTTACGTAAACAGTCATATTGTGCTAGTGTGTTATTGCTGCTGACAACGTGATTTTCATCCTGCAGCTTTAGGAGAGGTCTTAAACATATACCTACAGTACCTGAGGGCTACTTCATGATGAGCAGATAAGAACAGTGACCTGACATTAGGCTTTTTTCTGCGGGAAGTCATGATGGGAGAGCAGAGTAAGTCAGAGCTGCCCATGGTAGGTTGAACTGCAGAGGAGGGGTGTTGCAGCATCGTCATTTATCCAGAGTTTATTAGGAGCTGTTGGGTTTCTGTCAGGGCATGCTCTGCTGTTGTAGTAGGCACGTGTCAGTTAAGAGTGTGGCATCTTCCTCAGAAATGGGATAAATCCTTTAACTGATTGGAGGTGGTAAGTACAAATGAAAAAAACATCACTTACAGTTGCTCTGCATAACTGAAAGCAGGACACTAGCATTCAATGGGGAAGCAATTTCCTATTTCTAGAAAATAATTATTTTTTTTTTACCCCCATATAATGTTCTACAGAATTTTGTGAAGAAACTGGAGGTTAGTGACCCAATACAGCAGCATACCTAAGTACTTGCTTAAGTTTAAGCAGTTAGACAGTCCTTTTGAAATCTGAAGATTAAAACCTGGCACCAGTGGAGTGAGTAGCAGAGTCCCATTGACTTTAGTGAGCCAGGATTCATTCTAATTCCCTAATTAAATCATCCTGTTCTTCAGAAAAAGTATTAGAAAGATAAATGTTCAGTAATTGCTTTGAGTATTTTCAGTGAAATCTATTTGCTTAAGATAAAGCTTTTCCATGACAGTGAAATAACTACTTTAATGATTTCAAACTGTGCAAGAGATTAATCTGAAGGTGAGGTAGTAAGTTTGCAGGCTACTCTCTCTAGTTGGTGATATTGGACTGCCTTGTTGTGGTGTATCAGTTTCCTTCATTTGCTCACTTTTCTGTCTCAGACTGTTGAAATCAAAGATGGCAAAAGATGTTTAAAATATTTCTGCAAATCAACTCTTAAAATAACATTTTAGTTTTTTACATTCAGATCTGAATACAATTATTTAGCTGAGAAAAGTCTGGAGAAGGAGGATTTTTCTCTTGTGAACAATTTCCCCATTATTCCTTCTGATCTAATTGGCCTAAAGCAATCTTCCTCTATACTTTCCATTAAGAGGAAGAAAAGGGATTGGTTTTTTTTTCTGCTTCAAGGAGAAAAAACATGATTTGGCAGCCTCTATTCAAATACATAGTTGTATTTACTACTTTTGCACTGGAGAATTATTTTGCATTTGTAGAATTAGTTGTAAAGATTTGACTAGGTTTTCTGAATAAAGTGACCTGCATGATTAAAAAAAAAAAAAAAAATCAAACCCAAAAGTTGCCTGAACAAGTCCCATTGCCACACAAGAAAGATCACATTGTTACTGAAATGTGGGTCACAGCAGGATATGCTTCATATGTTTAATTGAATCTTTTTATGAATAGCACACTTTCATGCATTTCTTATTAAAGGAAACATAGTGTTTTCATTTATTAGGAGATAGGAGCAGGACTTATACTGAAGAGATTATAGGGTATGATTTATTCATCACAGGCTGCCAGTGCTTCCGACCTGTGAGATGATACCTTATGAGAGGGCTTTCTAAGGGCAGGAGAGTCAGGATTTCAGCTGATGCCCTGAGGGAATATGCTCTTCAAGGACATGCTCTCCCCCTCCATAGAGATCTTGACTCAAAGACCAGCTGGAGGGTGGGAACGCCATTTGAACACTATCTCTGGTAACACAGCATTTGAAGGAAGGTTGGTTCTCCTTTTCCATGTCCATACTGAGCAAGGGAGTACAGCCCGGAGACACGGAGTTAGCAACCCAGCTCAGGTGAGCGTTACATCCAGCGTTGCATTACCAAGCAGACATGTAAGCTGGAAGTCAGCCCTGCTTCTGGTTCCCGTGTTAGCTAACACAGAGAGCCATCTTGGGTGTCTCTGCCCTGCATTGCGTTGTCTCCCCATTTTGGACTCACTGTGTCAGGGAGCCAGACTGAAGTCTTTATGCCAAAATATCCCAAGAATTGAAACTGATCCGGACAGAGGTTGCTAGTAGGTTAGCTGCAAAAAAATTTCTTCTCTTCCTAGGCAGGAATGATCCAAGATTACAGTTCCTGCGGACTTGGAGAGAAGGCAAGACTCCAGCAAGACTGGAAAAGATGCAAAAGCTATGCACCGGTCCTCTTTCCTACTGCAGCAATCCACAGGGATGGGGTAGGAGGATGATGTTGGGTCTTGTCTGTACAGATGGAGAACTGTGTGGGGAGTCTTTTATTTGACTTAGATGTATTCCCTGTGATGGTAGGATAACTTGCTGAAAGGAAAGAGCGTCTGATTTGGACAGATGTCTGTCATTGTAATTATAAGCTTTCAGGTCGTTAGTGGCAGCAAAAATTGTCAGATTCAAAATATTTAGGCTGCCTCCCAAGTGTGTTCTAAATCAGGCTGAGCCCTTGTGCAGAAACTTGAAATAAACAAACACATTCTCCCTGGGGCCTCTTGTACACACAGATACAAAAGAGTTTTTATCAGGGGAAGGTAAAATGCATTTGATAAAGCCAGAAACTGAATATATAAAAAAAAAAAAAAATAAAGATTAAAATGCATGTATCCCTCCTCTGTAATGTTAGCATGTGTCCACTATTGCCTTTCCAGTAACACCTAGAATTGGGCCACAGTTTCAGTTCTCCACTCCCAATTTGGAGCGGTAACAGTAACGGCAGAGGGGTTTTAGAAAGTCTTTTTGTTTGGTGCCCCTTAGGAGTACTAGAATCAACTCAGCTAGAGATTTAGGGTTTTGGTTTTAAGATCTCAGCTCTGCTGCTCTCTTGTTTTATCTTTTTCCACAAGGTCCTCAGCTGGTGCAATTTCTTATCAGGGAATAACCTGTTCTGTGTCTTGCAGGGGAAGCATAATCTTTGTTGTTTCTGTTAGTCAAGTCAATAGCAGGGAGAGAGAAGAATATTTGAGGCTCTTGAGCAGATTCGTTGCTTGGATTTCTTGCTTGCTTGGGAGTGTTTTCTTCTCCCCAAACACCCATTCAAGGCAAGCACTTTTCCTTGTCCAAGCCCCTCTCGTTACCCAGGACTCCCTTTCAATACCAGATTCATATTAGTCAGTGTTTATGCAACTTTCCAAATGTTACAGGAGAAGGAAGAATTCTTTGCCAGCTATAATTTTGGGATGCGGGCATACATGATGGTAATAGCCCATCACATGAGCTAATTAGTAGATGATCACTTTAACAGGAAAGGAAAACATACTATCAAAACTTTCTTCTATTCCACTTGTCCTCATCAAGCACTAACTCTGACCTAAGCCATTTCCATCTCTTTTTTCCTTTTTGTTTTGATATTTTAGGAGATTTTTTTCCTAGGGCTGTTAAATCTGCTTTACTGCTTTACCATATCTTATTTCAAAACATGACCTTAGGCAGGATTCAGTTCATCAGTTAACAATTAACAAACAGGCTTGTTTCCAGTCATAAATACTTAACTTCTCTAAATGATGTTTATTCTGATCTCTCTTAAAGGAGAATCATTAATGCAGACTCCTCTAACCTGGAAATGGAATTCGGATTGCCTGCAATTACCTGCAAATGTTTGGATTAACATAATAGAAGCTTTTCTCACTTCACAAGCCTTTCTCACTTCACAAGCATTTTTTTGAGTTCAGGGTCACTCCTTAGCCTTACCTACAGAAGGGTGATTGGTTTTGGTTTTCTTGTGTCCTGCTTTCACATCACATCTTCCTAAGAGGATGAGCAGCACTGGCACTCACACTGTGCAGCTAGAGAGGATTTGTGTAGGCTGGAAGACGGGTCACTGCCAGCAATCGGCAGCTTTTGACATCTCCATGTCTGTGAGAGAGTGAGTGGCTTGGGGATTTTCTCTGCTGGAGTCCAGCAGTTGTGGAATTTTCTGTTTAGATAAAAATTCGTTGGTTTTGAAACTGCACCTGCGTTGCAACTAAGATTACCTGTCTTTTTTTTTAAAGGACTCAGTGTGCAGCTGGCTTCTGACCTCTGGGAAAAAAAGCCATGTGGAGATACTCCTCTCTTGAGGACTCCCAGGTTCATAGCCCACTGCCAAGAAGCTGGCAGAGCCTAGGTTGATCTGCAGCGAAGCCTGGGATCCCAGACCACTTTGAGAGGTGGCACCAGTGAAGCCAGCCTATAGAAGAGCTGAAGGCTGGTCTGTGGGTGCTTCCAGGCTTTCAGCTCCCTGTCACATGGTGAGGAAGACTTCTGGGATTAAGGGTAAGGAATAAATCAGCTTCCAAGCTGATCTCTCTCTGAACAAATTCATTCCAGTGGAACGTTTCAGTGAGAGCCATTTCCCAGTGGAAAAATGTAGTGCTGGAATATCATCTGGCCAGCTCTGGTTCCTGTTTTATTCAGGACTTGAGCACTCTGGTCCTAATTCTTCAGTTCCTTAAATTTCATCCAGGCGTTTACACCTGTCGGATGTGGGTTTAATAGGCTTTGCTGTTCTGCTTTTATGCCTTTCTTTGTACTTTTCCAATATAAATAATACTAGAACAGTAACAAAACCAGAATAAATGGCTAGGAGAGATGGGATGCGATAGGAAACCAAGGTGCATGTCATTTTCAAAAAAGCGAGGTATGTTCAATCCACTGCCTCTGGTTTTTAGGTACTGTTCACTCAATAAGGGAATAAGGTACACTGGAAAATTTTGGAAAATCAGTCCCTCAAAGGAAAGGCAAGGACTGTACCCACCAACAGATGGTTTGGTTTGCAGATACCTATGGTTTTTGCCATGTGCCAAGAGTTTTGCTGAGTTTGTTGAAAAGATTGAGATGTCAGGAGGAAATGGCAGGACACCCTGAGTTCTTAGGCTAATGCAATAGAGGAGTTATCTGCCACTCTTTGACCACAGATGCTCTGAAATTTAAGCAAGGTTTTCTGTCATCTTGGGAAGCACATGCTCTGATCCTCCGCAGCATAAAATTCGAGCAGAAGACCGTAGGGTTAGAATAATGCAGAGATTTCTTAGCAGCTCCTTGTGGCTCTTGATCTGTTAGTGGAGGGTATCTGGCTGGACCATCCCCGTAGCTGGCTGCTGATGGATTTCCAGAGCTGGTCCTGGGAGCTTAGGGCAGCTGGCATGCTCTTGAAACAAGATCATTTGTGATATGGAGTTGACCAGGCACCCGCTTCTCCCTCAGGTTCTCTAACACTCTCAGTGCGGCTTAAGTGATACAATTAGCATTTTAAATAAAGACCGTGCTTCAAAGAAATTATTTCAATTAAGATGACCATGTGGAAGGGTTGCAGTGTATGTTTTATGCACTCATAATAGCCTGCCTCACCTGAAAGACTGTGGTCTGTAGTAGCTAAGGCTTTTGGTGGAGTTCAGAAACTTCTTCAAACAGAACTGCATTATGTCCAGTCAGCTTTCAAATAATAAAGCTTTGCATAACCAGGAACATGAACTGTCCTGCTCAGTGAATGCGTGCACTCTCCAGGTCATCCTAAAGTAGCGGAGATAATTCAATGCCACAACTGGCACCCAGAAACGCAGCAGCAAGGATAAGGTACATCAAATCTCTGATCCGGCAAACCACTGGCAGTACCTAGTGTGCTGTGCTGTATGAAACACAGAGCTCTGAAAGAACAACTTGGTTTTTTTCCTTAGCTCTGGTTCATAGAGCTTATGTCTGTGTTTGTCCAGGCTTACTGGAATACACAGCAATGCCTCATCCCCTTCTGCATGCTCAGGATGAAGTGCAGCTTGGTCCTGTCCTGACCAAAGGAGCACTCCTCCATCCTTCAGTTCAGGTGGTGTCACAGCTCCGTGTCAGAAACATGGCAGTCAGAAAGGGCATCACACGGGCTAGAGACAAGTGTGGTTGTGAAGTGGTGTAAGTGCCTGCAGAATGAAAGGAGGACTCAAAGGAAAGGAAACAAGCAAAGAGTAATGGGAAAAAAAGACGATTCCCACCCAAATTGAATCAATAGGTAAACCTTCTGTAAGTAAGTCCCTATGTTTGTAGCATTCATAGTAAGATAATGCTGAGATGAAACTGTAACAAGGTAGTCTAGCTCCTAGGTTACTGAGTTGAATTTGGAGAAACTGATGTACCTGCGTGTTGCTTTAACAGAGAAAAGTGTAGGTGTCTGAGTCTGTGGTGTATGTTTGTGGTCTTGACATGTATCCTAAAGGCCAGAGATCTACAGAAAGGAGGGACTTTATGTAAACCTATGCATATACACCACCACCTTCTTGACAGTAAAGTGAGTTAACTAGCCAGTTGAAAATTTTAAGGTGTCTGAACATACCAGTTGGTCATAAGATGAATGGCTGTTTAAGGGGAGACGAGACCTGTTTATGCCTAATTAGATTACTGCCAGCTGTATCTGTATGGCTTAGGTCTAGTGAGTCCCAAGAACATCTGGTCCTCATAAAGACTATGAGCACAAAGAGGGATTTTGGTTGATGGGAAGAACGCATTGCTCGTGACTGCGAGGCAGATGGCAAGAAGTGTGAGGGTAGAAAAGCTCCTCTGGGAGTCCCTGGTTAAGGGAAGCAAGCAAGAATCGGTTTCTAAACACTGTAGGCCATGTTAGCTGGAGGAATCTTCTGCCCAAGAAATTGTTTCCTGAGGCAAACTGTATCTGAACGAAATACATTTTTTTTATGTCATTTGTTTTCTTCCTGCCTTGATGAGGTAGCTGGCACAAATATCTGCAGAAAGACATCACGGCCCTTGTGTTATTTTCTGCAAGGGATAATCTGTACTGGTCCTGAAACAGGGAAAGCTTAGCCTTTTCTCCAACTTGTTCAAGAAAGTGGTTGTGATTAAAATAATGAATGAGGGAAAAGAACTTGGACTTCCAAAGTTAAAATGTTCTATATTTCACCAAATTATTTAATGCATTGAGCTTCAAATCTTGTTACTGCTCGGTTGAAAATAACAGGACTTTCACTAGCTGTAGGCAGTCCTGGGTCCCTGGAGCTTTGATAAGCAGAGAGAAAAGTCTAAAAGTTCAGCATCTGAGAAAAGAAGTCCAGATTCTTTTCCTGATAAATAATAGCAATGAAGTAGTATTGTTCCTGTGTTTGCACTAGAACGTGGAAGTCATGCAATATTCCCCTTGCGCGACATCATTTTGCCTTTACATCCTCTCAACCTGACTATTGCAGCTCTCTGGCCCCAATCCCAGCTTTTCAGCAGGAGCAGAATGCTGCAGTCTGCCCTCACATATATGTGTCAGGAAACATGAATGTCAACCTCATTTTCTAATAATTATGTTGGCTCCTGTCTGCTTTAGAATCCAGCTCAAAGCACCCTGCATCTATTTAAAACTCTATTTGACAATCTGTATTTTAGCACAAAGAGGCTGTTTAGCTTTTTCTTGAAAACAAAATACAAAGAAAGGGAAGAATTTTGTTGAGATATATTGGTGGATATTAAAAGCTGCAGCTTGTTTCAGCCACTACGTTCTCTATGCATCTGGCAGAAACAGTGCCTGGCTTATCTATTACAGAATACTCCTGTGGTCAAAATGTATTTCTGCTGCTGGAAACAATTGTAACTTTCTTGTTGCTCATTATTTACATCAGGAGAGTGAATCCTAATTAATTTTTGTTAGGTACTTACTGTGATTGCTCAGCTTTCTAAAGGGAAGATGGAGGTCAAGAATCAGAGTTCATGGAAGGATTTGCTTTTTTGAGGTGCATTCCAAAGGTCTTCATTGCACCTGGAATTTGTTAGCCATATTCTTTGCAGGGGGAGTGTTATTCATGAAGTTCTGGAGCTAGTAAAAGAGCATGGTCCAGGGCTAGAGCCTTAAGCAGTCCCACATGCTTTTCTTCCCATTTCATTTCACCTTCTTCAGTCCCAGCACTCCCAGCCCTGACCTGTATTTCTGTGACAGAGATGAGACTTTGGGGATAGACAACGTTAGAACCGTGTAATTAAAATGTGAGTATCTTGTGAGACAAAATTCACAGCCTTGCCCTGTTCAGGTGAGATTAAAACTCTACAGCTCAACTTAAAAACGTTCATGGTTATCTCTTGATGGTCCAAAGACCATCTCATCCAAAACCGAGGAGAGCTTCTCCTTGTCTTTGGAATTCATTATTCTTAAAATTGCTGCTTAGACATAAATTATCAGTATTTAATGAAATTAAGTCCTTTTTAATAATGATGTCTATACTGCACAGTAGTAAGAAATAAAACATTGCAATGGTGTGTTATTTAATGAACAGATAAGCAGCAACTCTTCTAACATATTGAAATGAGTTTAAGGAAGTGGCTTTTTTGGTTATGATTTTTGGGTTGGATTTTTTGTTTGCACAGTAGTAAGAAATAAAACATTGCAATGGTGTGTTATTTAATGAACAGATAAGCAGCAACTCTTCTAACATATTGAAATGAGTTTAAGGAAGTGGCTTTTTTGGTTATGATTTTTGGGTTGGGTTTTTTGTTTTTGGTTTTTTTGGGGGGAGGGTACCCCTTTCAATGACATTTGGGCATTTAAATCTCAGGCTGCTTGGAAAACAGAAGTCTTACTCCTTATTTGGCATAGAATTCAAATAGGGAGAAAAAACTGTCAGAGTCTGTATCTGGATTAAAAATTTCCCAGATTTTATAGAGAGTTTGGACTTGGGATATTGATTTCTTGATTACATTCATTCTACAGAAAGAAGCCAGTCAATAAGTTATATGTATTAAAATACTATGTATGTATTAAAATACTTGTATGGCTCTCATCACTAGTTTTTGAGTGAATAGGTTTGGATCTGAATTTCAGCAGCAGTCAAGAGTCTGGATCAAGGCTTTAATTTAGGGCCATCTTTCATTCTAAATGGCTTCTGTGGGTTTATGGTCCAACTTGGGGTTTTTTTTGCTTGAAACTCAATATACTTAGACACTTTAGGCAGCACATTGATTTAAATTGGCAAAGTATAGCAGAGTTGTCTGCAGATAATGAACTTGTGGATATCATTGGAAGCTGACACTTGTGATTGTCAACCTTGACCTCCAACCCTCTTTGCTTTAATTAAAATCTTTGTGAAAACTTTGTTTAGTCAAAGATCTCTGAGGAAAGGGCAAAACGTAAGTATCATTTGTAGTGAATGCACCATAAAAACTTAAAAAGAGAAATCCATTTCTAATGATGGAAAAAAAAAAAACCCAACAGAAAAAAACCCACATATATATACACTAGCTCAAGCTTCAGGATAAATTGCCTAGGGATATGGGAAAATCTGAAAAGGCAAAAAGTTCTGTGTTGCTTCCTGACATTTGAGCAAACAGGTTTTTGCAGCTGTGTGTAATTACAAGAAGTTAGAGGACTGTTTATTTAACAATGATATATTTATACATTTACTAGGAAATACACCATTAGTCAGAAAGGCATTAAAATATCTGTTAAGCTATCTGTTATATTATCTGCAAACCAAAGCCTTTAAGAAGTAGTATTCTTCCATACAATCATTTTTCAGTTTCCTGTAAACACAGCAAGAAAGGCATAATCCAAGGGGGAAGTTCACGGGGGTTCACACAGAAACAGCGATATGCACCTTTTAAATTTATTTCTCTCTCCGATATAAATTTAACACCTGTTTACATCTCAGGACTTCAGATTTATTTTTTTTTTATGTTTGTCTTTGTGTCACTTCTGTTAGGTTAGGAAATTAGGTTAGTATCTCCATTCCTGAAGGGGGAAAATGAGCTCTGGACTGATAAATGCAAAAGACTTCAGGACAGAGGGGAGTTTTAGATGCCCAGATCCAAGACAAATCTCTAACCTTCACAGCTAGTCCTATAGACACCCTTGCTAGTGAAGTGGTTTTTGTTCACATGAGGTAATGCATGTCCTGAATGGCTCCTGTTATGTTATGGTAGAGCAATCTGCTGGAGCTCTGTGTGGATCCAGGCAGAATTTGAACACTGGTGGTGCATTCCCTCTGTGGCCTGGCTTCAGGATATCTGTCAAGGTATATCTTTTAGACTAGGCTCCGCATGGAGAACAGCAGCAACCTCGGCACTCGTGACAAAAATGTGTGGAGACGGACTAGATGGTGACGGTACTCCAGTTTACACAACAGTCTCGTGGTTAGAGCACTTGATGGTGATGTGATGCAGTCCCTTCCTTATGGTATGTGGGATTACAGTCCACGTGCTGTAGACATGCTATTCTCGAAAACGTGCCCCAGCTATCGGAGGATAGTTGATGTATTGAAGATACTTGAATTTCAATTCCTCCTTTAAAAGTTTTCTGTCAAGTTAAATAGCACAGGGAACTGAAGCCAGTTTTTCAAAGTCAGAGGCTAGCATCCTACCCACTCATATTAAAGCCAGAAGATGGAATTTAGTTTTAGTATTTTTCTTGTGTAATTTCTTTTTCTTTTTTTCATCTTCTTGAATTAATTTAGTGGTGCTGAAAAGTTCTGAAATTATTTCCTGGACTAGATTAATTAAGACAATGGGAGTTGTTTAGTTTACTTCACTGGGAATTAGAACAAGTGATTTATTAAAAGGCAAGATACAGCATGAACGAGCAGTAAAGCCAACTCTCTCTTCTCTTGGTCCTCCTACAGAGACACACAGGCACTGTCACGTGTAATTTCAGCTTTGGTCTTTAATTGTGAAAATAGGTTGTTCTCCAGGCTTTTTCATTTCTTAGTGATTTGAGGAGAGGTCACTGGTGATGATGTGGGCACCTTCCTACTGCAGACTGGATTAGTATCATGAATTCTTCTCACAGGTTTTATCAAATAAGTGCCAGAGCATAACATTCAGTATTTAGAGTAGATTTTTTTTCTGGTTTGAAGCAGTTATGTGGTGTGATGTTCAAAATGTTTAAATGACTCCCTTGCTGGCACATCTGCCCTGTAGATTTTAGGGGAGGGGAGCAAAACAGAGACTGACTGAAAATGACTAACCAACCAGTGGGATGTATTTGTAATAATGCATCATCTTATTAATAGTACCGATGTCTATATTGCCCCTCCACCAGTAGACAGCATAAGTCATTACTGATGTACTGTTATGACAGCTGCAAGAGCATTTATGGAAAAATCTCCTCAAGTGTGCAAAGCCCCCGCACAAGCTAGCTGCTTTATGCATGTGAAGGGTAAAGGTGAAAGCCTTTTTTCTCTGCCCACAAGAACATAAGTACTTGCCTTAATTACTGATTACTGCTCCTGTTCCAGTTGGGGTTAGATCTTTGCAGCTGACTTCAGTGAGATTGTAATCAGGGCAATAGAGAAGAGGGTGCCTCACAAAGAAGAAAAACACTTTTACAATAAAGCTTAGTAACTATGAGCGATGTTATAGCTTTCTTTTCCCTGCAAAAAGTTGACATTCAGTTTGCTCTAAAAGGCAGACTATGCACTCTCAACCCATTCTAGGACTTCTTCCATAGATAGAAAACTAAGCAATCTCAGAAGTAAAAATTAAAAGATGCTGTGAACCTGAGGAAATAGCACCTGCAAAAATGCCAGGTTGTCAATCAGATGGAGAAGTTCTAAGTGGTGGAGAGAGTATACCATGTTTTGTCTTACAGTGGAGAAAGCTGAATACTTACCTGATGTATTCTTTTGGGCCACAGTTAATAGGACTGTATCTGTTTTGATGCCACCAGTTGTGGTTAGAAAACCAGCACTGAACAATGCTGTGACACTAGAAGGGAAAAAACCAACCCACTGACCTTTTCTTTTGCTCTTATGCTTTTAAGCTTTCCTAAAGAGGGATAGAACTGATTGAATTACTTTTATGGAGAATCTTAAGGCTTTTGCCTCTTTCTGCTGTTAGCAATACTATTGGAAAGCTGCATGTATTGCTCTGCTAGAACGATCATAACTACCCATTGACTTCAAGTTCCATCTTATTTACTTCAGTGACAGTGACTTGTGCAAGCATGATTGATTTCAGACAAGGTGGTTATTTGCATGGCATGTTCTGCCTTAAAATTATTAATGTCTGCTTATTCTCCTTAATCTTAAACATTTTGATGCATTACTCTACAAATGTCCTTACCCTACAAATCAACCTGAATCTGGTTTTGAACACTCCTGTAATTTTAATAATACATCTCACTCTGCTCTAGGATGATTTTCACAAGCACTCATCGTTGATCTAATCCTTTTCCCGCTGAAGTTAACAATAAGGCTTCCATTAAATTCAATGGGAGGCAGAATTAGGCCAACTTGACTGCTTTTCAAAACAGTACGTGGTTCATAGACCTGCTTGCTGCCTGAGCTCTCAGATAGGAAATGATGAGATTATAGTTTGATAATAAACCTCTTTGTCTACAGTAAGCCAGATGACAGGCTGGGTCCCAACCTTGATGGTAAGGGAAGTTTAGGTCCCTACTTGTCTGATGCTTGAATCTTCTGCAAAACAAAATAAATAATTTGTCACTTTTAAGAGCCAGAAGGCTATCTTGTCACAATTTCTTCTGTTTATTGCCCCCATCTTTGCATTCAGTGCAGATAACTACTCCTGTAAGTAAAGACTCCAAACTTCTTTTCCTCATAGTAGCCCTAAATTGACTCCTTATTAATTCTCTGTATTTTCCTGGCTGTATACAGGGGTGGGAATGCAGAACTTATGGTGGACTGCTGTGAGGTTACTCTGCTGATAGCAATATTACTCTAAAGATCTATTTCTATAATACATTGTCTGACTCTGAACCCCTAATTCACAAGGAGCACATAATGAATTCTGACTTTTCCTATAGATTCCAGTAATACTCAAAATCATGGGCAATCTTTGCTTTTCCATTCTCTTTAATACCCAGTGGTCCTGTATCTTTTAGAAACAGTCAACATTCTTATTGTTTGATCTTGTTGCTGGTTTCTGACTATTTTAATTCTTCAATTAGTTATGTGTCCTCCACAGAGCTGTGTAGAAACATAATCAACTTTTCTGTACAGACAGGGGATGCATTTTGCAATTGGCGTGTTGTGATGAGTCCATTTGGGACACTAATGAATACATTAAACAGGTTGGGGGAGATGGGAACTGTTTTGGATTTATCTGAAAACGATCTTTGGAGCAATTGAGCAAAACAAAATAAGGAAAAAAAATGTTTTCAGTGCTTCAATTGCGACATTGTTTGCTTCAAAATGAAATGCTTCAGTTTTAGGTGACTTAAACTTCAGGCCCAGTTCCAAAGAAAAACATCTTGGTTTAAGAAAGAATATTTTAGCAAAAGTTTTTAATTATTTTGATTCATTGCTTCTTCTTTGTGCCTTTCCCTTTTCTGTGTCTGAAACTGACAAAGTTGTGGCACTAGAGCTGTAGTTTGACCTTTACTGTTTGCCACTGCATTTTTTGCATAGTTCCAGTTGCATTGTCCTCACATCACACCAGAGTGGAAGACAACACTGGAAGCAGAGCCTGGACAGTCAGAGTTTCCTTGAGTGCCCTCACAGACCTTGAGTCACTTTTGAAGCCACCTCTCTGGGCTTCGCTTATGTCATCTACAGAACAAATGGAATAAAGATAAAGGCTAAGAAATTGCATTCAAGAAAAATGTTCTGGAAGAGATTTAAAAATTCCTGGCTGAAGGATGCTACTACTACTGTAACTACCAGAGATGAAGGGGTTATAAACTCTTCTCTGCTTATTTTCTGGTTTCCGATTCTGCCTCTGGAGCAACTGTGCTGGCCACTGTAAGGAGTAGAAACACTTAACGAGATAGAATACTAGTTCAAGCTGGTATGTCCACTTCTAAAATCTTCCCTCCATAGCAAGATGATTATAATTAACTGTCCTTTCTGGTGTTTGTTAAGATACTCAAATATAAAAGACACTATAGAAGAACAAAGTGCTATCAGTAGGTAAGGCTGCTGAATGCAGTTACTGGTTCAACAGAGCACTCATGGGAGTTTGACCAGGATTAATCTTGAGGTCCTAGCACATTTACAGGTGAAACATATTCTGAAGTGAAATAAGAGGCTAATCATTAGAAGACAGCTGACTGCTCTAAGCAACAGCCTTTTTTCATCAATGCTTGTGATGCAAATAAAAAAACCAAACAACCCTACAACTAAATATAGCATAAAAGTCCTCAAAAGCCAGTCAATAAACAGTAATTATCTCTCACAGCTGGAAGCATGTTTTGCTTTGAGTGTAACCAACAAACTGTGCTTGACAGTGCAATGATTATTTCAATCAGGTTATAAAGGAGAGTGTTATTTGGGAGCTGCTCTCTTGGAAGGTGTTCTTGTAAATGTGTGCATATTTCCGACCTCTTCTCCTCCTTTCCAAACTGCTGCAGACCTTGATAAATGGTAAAGCCTGGCTGCTTTGGACACAAAGGCAATTTGTGATCCAAATACTGCTGTTGGGCAGAGCTTCATGAGATCTCTTCCCTGTGCTCCCACTTGCTACTCCTGTGCAACCACTAGTCTCAAAATAGCAGGGCGGACTTTCAGTATTTGATTGATCCTGCCAGGTCCCATGGATGAATGCCACTTGAGAGGTGGTGAATCACAGTATTTCGGGAGGGGAAGAAGGAAGGGAAGAAGCAAGAAGGCAGCTCTTGGAAGAAGAGTTAAAAAATAGGGCTGGCATGTTTCATGGTCCCTGACACAGTGATTTATTCAGACACCTCAGCAGTGCTGGAGAGTCACCTAAACTATGAGAGCTTGAGAATCATGATCCTCATGACTGGATACCCTAATGCTGTCAGACTGAAGGACAAGTTTTAATTGATTCTCAAAATTAACATGTCAACAACCAGATCAGGAAACTGAGTTTTGTAGTGTTCCTGTAATGCATCCTCCTTGTCCCAGGAAATTAAATTCTCTGTGTTGTACTATCAAATTGTTCATAGAAATCCTGGGCTGGTATACATAACTCCCATTTCAGTAACAGCCACATTTTTTAGTATCTTCTTGCAAATCATGTGACCTGTTTTAGAAACTGCATGACCTTTGAGGGTTTCTGTTTCCATGCTAGAATGATGGTTGTCTTTTGAAAAATAGCATCTAATCTGGTGTTCGGTCTCGATTTCTAACAGTATCCACATATCTGATTGTTTTCTCAGTGCATAAATAAAATATTACAAGGCCCTTGTAAATGGTTGTGCACTACATGTCCGTAGTCCAAATTGTTATAGACCTTCCTGTATGCAGTGTGTTCTGGGTTTTGAAGAAATTTCTCTCTGAGATGCAGCTGCAGCTTCTAGACAGACACTTCACATATTCTCATCTTCTTTCTTCCAAACTGGCTTGGTTGAGGTTTTCCCATTTGTTTTCATATCTTTGGTATATTTGAGAAAGAAAAGAGGCTGCCAATCATTTTACTTATTAGTTAAGCAGATCTCTGTTTTGCTAGAATGACATGAGCAAGGAAGAAATTTTGAACTCCCACAAGGCATGTTTTACGTTGTTTGGTTATTTTTTCAAACAATAGCCTCTTTTTCTTGGAAGACATTTACATTTTCATAACTAGCATTTTAGGATGCTGAATGTAACTTTTGCTCCATTGTGCTGTTCAGTTTGCATTTTACTACTTTAAAAGTATTTAGACTGTCATTAAAAGTTAGTCGAAAATAAAAGCTGGTTCCTTTCTAGGTCAGGTGCTGCTTTCTTCTCTCTTTTGATTTTAAATTATTTGTGCCATGGGTTACATATGAAATTACTTCAGTTCACATGGGGAATATGAAGCTGAGAAGTTTTGTGGAACATCTCCAGACACGGCATATTTTTTTTTACCCCTACTGTAGCCAAAAGGGAAGGATCCCCACTGTAGTTAAAAATTGTGTTTGATTTTTCTCAGTATTGTATTCTGTCTTACTATGCTTGTTCTAGGGCTCTTTATAAACTAGTACAGAACAGCAATATCAGCAATGATTTCCAAGACACAAAGAAATACAACTGCAAAGCAAGTGAGCTGTTGATTGAGTGGTAAAAATTCGTGTTGCTTGCTGTAAGATGTTTAGTGTCATGCAACCGGATGGCAGAGGGATCTTGTTGGGATTTTTTTGATACACAAACCATTCTTCTAAACTGAACGTTGGGCAGGACACATTAGATACATCTGAGGGTTTTGCAGTGGTGTCATTTCCAGTGTGTACCTGATGTATCCTTGAGAACCATAAAGCTTGCTCTAGTCGAGAGCCTTTCTTCCCTTCTTCCCTTCTTCCCTTCTTCCCTTCTTCCCTTCTTCCCTTCTTCCCTTCTTCCCTTCTTCCCTTCTTCCCTTCTTCCCTTCTTCCCTTCTTCCCTTCTTCCCTTCTTCCCTTCTTCCCTTCTTCCCTTCTTCCCTTCTTCCCTTCTTCCCTTCTTCCCTTCTTCCCTTCTTCCCTTCTTCCTTTCTTCCTTTCTTCCTTTCTTCCTTTCTTGATTGAATCTCCCTTGATCAGAGCCACTGAGGAATAGAATAGATGGAGTTGGGTGGTCATAGGTTTAGGTAGCCCTAAACATTGCAAAACTGTGATAGAGTGCAAAAGTATGATACAGTGCAGAAATTCATCACAATCAAAAGAGGTTCTCCCGAGATTAGCATAGAACAACGAATCTTGGTGGTGTTCAGATGTTCTCTCAAGGCTACATTCTTGGCAGCAGCTCCATTTGGCTGGTCTTTTTGTTTTTCCAACTGTATATGGACTTCTTTTGTTTCAAATTAGTCTGTTGATTGGCTGCAGATGTACACCAAAATGTCCTTTGTTTTAGTGTACATTTTCAAGTGACTAATGATTAGCATTGGTTGGAAACTTTTCTGTTGAAATGATTTGACAGACATTTGTGGTTACAGCAAAATTGATATTTTCTGTGGAAATGCATCACTTTTGCCAAGGGAAAAAAAAAATAAACTTTTTTGTCAAGTCATCCTGAAATTCATGGTTTATTTTAGGTCAGTTTGTTAATGGCTCTAAGTTGTTGCATTGTTTCAGGGCACTACTTAAGATTTGTTTTTTATGACCTCTTCTTTTGTTGCTCTGGGCTCCATTAATCAGTCTACTTCATACATCAGTATCTCCTGTTGGAGACAGCATGATAGTGACCTAGGCACTGTAGTAGCTGTGATGCCTTCAGAGAGAGAAAATATCTCATAGAGGAGGTTGTGGATAAGTTCATAACTCTTGTGGGGAAAGTGCAGCAACACCAAGTTTGCACTTACAACTTGGTAGGGGTTTGGGTACTTCCTGTGCAAAATGTAGCTGTGGAAAACATAAAGCTTCCTTTTGAAAACATTTCTACCCACTTCTAATAGGATTAAAATCTTATTTATATGATGCCTCCTGTAGTTTTAGCACTTTATTTCTTTTTGCAGAGGTGTTTTCGTGCTGAGTTTTAAGGCTTAAAAATCAGAACAACAATAATAAAATCTTTTGTTCCTTTTTATTTGAATTTTGAGAGTATTTTTATAAAGCCTTTAAAATTCCCTCAAGTCCCATTTTCAAGCTCTTCTCTACAAGTACAAGGGCTTGAAACTTAGCTTTCATTAAGAAAATAAAAGTTCGTTAATTAATTAATTGTTTTCCGGAACTCTAAAGGAAAAAAATAACATCATAAGACTTTCATTGATGTCCTGAGAACTGGCAAATATGGGATAATGGTAGTGCAAGTTTTCCAATCGCATGTAAGAGCCGTTGCACAGGGGTAGTTGTGATACTTGTTCTGGTGGTAGCTCAGAGCTGCTGCGAGCTCAAGTTTGTCTTGACAGTGAGAATATACCGAATATTAATAGTTTTCCTTGAACTCAACGGTGGGGCAAGGAAACGTCTCTGTAGCCTGCATTGATGTGCCAGGGATGAATTGAATCTGCCAAGTGTAATTTGGGCCAAAGTAAGGTGGGATGAAAGCAGATGAAGAACCCAAATTCATTGGAAAACTTTTAATCTCCAACATGTCAATGTCCTGAGGTGAAAGATTGCTAGCATTTATCAGTCTGAGTTGGAGCTAAGCTCATTTCTTCTTTACTCCATCATTTGTATACCTCACAGGGAATTTTGTTATGGTTTGTGCAAGAGAGAGGAAGTCATTTTTGCACTGCAAACTTAGTTTATGATAAAATCTATAAGTTTTTAAATAATTGTAATTAATATTAATAATTTTAATTTTTTAATTAAAAAAACCTTTATTTTTTAAACAAAAATAAATGGATGCATTTTTCTCTTTTGTATCCTTTCTCACGCTTTTGCTAAAATGGCTATCTCCATCTCTGATTTTTGCAGTGGCTCCCATCTCTATGATCATAAGTCATTAAATGTTCACAAAAGTGAATAAGCCGCTTAATATCCTATTCCCTTGTGACTTAAGACTTTATCTAAAAAATCCCCTAATAAACATCCTCCCAATTACTTAAACATCTGTCCTAGTACCATGCAATTGGAGCATGGAGGAAACAGAAGGGACACACTAATCAAATGTAATTCTTGTAAAACAGGGACATAAGGAGATCAGATTGATAACTGAGCACATCAAGGATTTAATGTTATCCAAATACTTAAAGTCCATGCTTATGCAGGTACTAATAACCTCAGACAATACCTACAATATCCTTCATTTGAAGAGAGATTAGAAAAGCCCACTCATTTGTACCCAGTAGTGTGCATGCATAGGGGCGCTAACTTATTAAAATTAATTTTACAATTAGAGAACATGCTGAATTTGTGAATTAGCACCATAATGACAGGAACAGCTGTCACTTGCTGCTGAATGAGCAACAGAAAATATCAGGAGTGTACTGTGCAATGCTGTCTCATGCTTTCTGACAGCCAGCTCCAACTCCCTGAAGTCAGCCTGCTCCTTAAAACCCTTACCCTAACGTTTGTCTAGCCAGAGGCATATTGCAGTGGTGACAGAAGGCACCCCTGCTGCAAGTCCTAACCCCCTCCATCCCCTTTCCTCAGTCTGCCAGAAACCCTGGGCAGAGTCTATTCAACGCAGTCATTCCCCTCAGGGATCTGTCAAACAGAAAATCAAAGTTCTTTCTCCAGAGACCTCTCTTGGACCAAACCACACACAGATCGAATCCTAATTATATGGTTTTCTATTGCCAAGCATCATTTCACTGGGTCAAGATGTTACTTATGTCTCATGAGAATGCAATTTTATTTTTCTTTTAAGCATTAGGTTAATTTAAGGCAGAGATGTAGACTCTTGGTCCCACAGCTCTGTGATGCCAGCAAAATCATAGGAAGTTTTTTAGAGGAGGGGTAGAAGAATTGAACAGGTACTTTTATGTGATTACAAAGAGAAAAGTGAAAATATGATGACTGGAGTGTAAAGGATGAACAGCCTACAGGTTCCGCTAGAGCAGACATTGCTGCTGCTTTAGTGATGGGAACCGTCCTGTAGCTTTTGTGTATTTGATTAATAAGCAAGATAGGGTTGGAAGGGTTGAAAAGTTACGCGTAATGTAGGCATGCATACTTGGTTGCACATTACTGAAAAAGTGAAAAGGGGTAATTGATAGCTGGGGGTCATCTGTAGGGTATCTGAGAAGACCGGGCGGAAAGATTAGCCATGCAGTAGTTCTTCAGCGTCCTCCCCAGCACTAGAACTCTGCAGAAAGCTATTTCTGTTTTTCCCCCCTCCTCATGACTTCACAGGAGAAATGGTACAGACAAATTACCTCCAAAACCGATGTGACGGTTTGATACTAGGTAGTTTTTAATTGGGTGGTGTTATAGTGAGAGAGCCTCTAAGAGAGGGAGACCTCATTCCAGTCTGTTTACACAATTACGTGAATCTGTCATGGACATGGATGGTCATATAATCCAGATCTCCTTTTTGTGAACAAGCCAGGGTCGAGTTTCTTCCTACATGCCCTGAAAACGGGAGTAGCGGGGTTTTGTCATAGAGCGCCCTTTGCAGCAGTATGACATGTGACGTTAGGCACTTGAGGTTTGTTGGCCATACAAACCCTGTTCCCGTTCTTGTTCGGTTCAACGCAAGTGATTTTGTGAGGAAGTAATTAAATCAAATGAAAGCATTATGTTCTCCAAAGAAACAGCAGAAAGCTAGCATGGCATTTACAAACCATATACTCTTGTTGAGCCTCCAGCTTGTTCAGGAGGCCTTTTCTGCTCTAATTCTTTTGATTTGCTTTGGTGAGTCAAGCAATTGTGTGACTTAACAAGCGCTCCTATGGACACGTACGCACCAAGGCGTTGGATACATGCGAGTTAAGACACGGAGTTCTTGTGAGACAACAGTATGGTCGAGATGGAAGCGTTCCGATCCTGTCTCTTGAAATATTAAGCTTAAAGCTCCATGTTTTGCAGTCATCACTAGCAGTTGCCATGCCCTCGTTTCTTATTTTGGAAAGCTCGGTTTCCTCTCCAGCTCCTCAGCGCAGAATGGCCGGCAGGCGTCTTGCGGTTCCAAGAGAGACTCGCAGGCGTCATCTCCAGGACCTAGCCTGTCCAGCCTTGGGTTTTCCACTAAGGCGCGTTTGCAACCTGAATATACGCACGTTGCATCTTCGTAGCCCGCCTGTCCCGGTCCCGGTTGCCGGGGAAGTACACTTGCCCGTTCCTGGTGGCATCTGAGCGTACTTGGTCAGTGCGTGTACGAGACCCTACCTTTCTTTAAGCGAATTCTGTTCATCGCACGTTCTAGCCGGGGTGCCTCCCGCCCGGCAGCCCCGTACCCGGCGGGACCACGAGAGGGCACCCGGGACACGCCGCTCCCGGCCCCGCTCCCGGCCCCGCTCCCGGCGTGGGCTGAAATCGGCGCTTTGCTCCTCCGTGGAAACACGGCGGCAACCGAAAGGGAACGGGCGGTCCTCTGCCAGCAGCCGCTTCTCCTACTCGTCAGAGCGACGATTTTCTAGCACAGGCGGGACGTTCGGAGGAATAACTCGAGCTCGCGAAAGCGAAGAATGAAATGGGACTGAAGCGCTTTGGAGTTCCGAGTTTAAATTAAGTTTGTTCTTGTCTTACTGGGCAAACTTTAATGATTTGCCCGAGCTACTGTCATACGTGCCGTTGGTTATGGCACTCATTCTCTAACTCCTAGTTTGGGTAACACATTTTCAAAAGCTAGATATAGATCCAGGTATCGCTCGTGAGAAGGTGGAAATCAGATCATTCCAGTTCTCTGTGGCTGGGGGTCTGTCTTGTTGGTTGTTTGGTTGGTTTCCCCTGTCTCTAGTTGAAAAGGGCTACTGTTGGAACCAGACAGAAGTTGTCAGAAAGGTTAGCCAGATTAGAATATGCTTCTGCCAGCTCTCCCTAATTTCTTGGGAAGGGATTGACGAAACCTCAGCTTAGCTGCCTAAAAGCTACAATCCAAATAAGTCATCAATCTGCTGTTAAACTGTCACAGAAAAAACACCTGGGTAGCTGTTCTTCCTGTCTACCTTGAAATAGTCTCACAATGGGAAGAATTGCTCCTTTGAATATTCTTTTTTTTTTAATTTTCTTTTTTTTTTTTTTTTTCCTTTTCTTGTTTTGCTAGAAGACTTCAAACAATATGTGCCAGTGATTTTAAAGCTATGGGCGATTTCACAACTTCAGAAATAGGAAGCTAAACTTTGAGTGTGTGCTGAGCCTGCAGAAACACTGCACAGGAGTTGGGAAGATAGTGAATATATTCCGTGGCCTGAAGGCAGGACTGACACTAAACCACTTTTCTTTGATTGGGCAAAGCTTGTCTCTTTCTTTGTGTTATATAAAGATTTGGACAACATGAACAGAAACCCAACAGGACTGGGACTTTTTGTGAGCTTGTAATAAGGGTGATCAATGACAAACCACATAGGTATCTTGTATGCTCTCCAGTACAACAGCATCATGGTTATCTTGTCCTGGGTTAGGCACACAATAATTTTCATTAATATAGAGAGCTTTATATATAAAAAAGGCCATTAATATGCATAGAAAGTGCATATTTATAAAAACATGGCCAGATTGCAATTTTGTTTTCCTTCTGGAAGTTGGATATTTTCAGACAAACATTATCTAGCCTTTTACCATGTTTTCATAAAGTTTTAAAACACAAGATTCAAGAGATCTGCGATCATATTTTAATCCATCATATCCTTTCCACAGCTTTAAAGAAGTTTTCTTATTTTCCCTACTCCTTAGTTTAGTTTCTCCATTTGCAAAATATAGGTAATTCCATTTTTCAGGGGTGATGTGAGGGCAAAATCCGTCAATGATTTTGTGACATTCATATTAAAGTTGTGAGGGCCATATAAGTACTGAGATGTCAAGAAATATTAAACAATCTGCTGCAAATGTCTCTGCTTTTTTCTATGTAGTTCATTAGTGCGCACTCAGAGGTGACCTTAGTGTTTCTGGTGGCACCCCCTTCAGATCCTGTTTAAAACAACTGTTGAATGACTCACTGTTTTAGGAATACGGAAAGTTTCCCGGAGTGCGTTTATACTCTACTGTCTTAGACTTCAGGAGATGGAGCTGATCAGGAAGGCTGTCAGAGATGACTGAATGTACTTACAATGGGTGGACTATTCTCCCTTGCTTTGGAACATCTGCTGATGATTTTAAAAATAAATAAATTAAAAAAAAAAATAATCTGTTGGCTCTGCCTGGCAGGAAGCAAATACAGGTTGTTTTTGTGTCGCTGATGATGTATCTTCAGAGGGTTAGGCATGCCAGTTGCTTGACTTCAAGGAAAATTTTCACAGTGGAGTGATGACACAGATGTAGTGTTGATCAAGAATAATTTTTCTTTTTTCCAGTACTTCTGTTCTCTCTTTGCTACTTTAGGCATGGCACTAAGCATTACAATTCAAATCTGAACTCCAAGATTCTTAAAATGTGAGTTAAGATGTAGGTTTTTCACATGGGTTGTTTTCAAAATTGGCATCTCCTCCTTCCCCTGGCCAGGTTCTTTTCTTCTGTTTGTTTCTTCAGTGAAATTTATATGCCCATGTTTTTTCCCATGGCACACTGTCGCTGTGGAAATTAGTATGATGTCATAAACCTGACATCGTGACTTCAGATTCAGAGGGAACAGACTGCCAAGAAGCAGACAGGAGCTTGTTGAAGGTACAGTGGTGTTGCAAACAGATGAGTGAAGATTGAACTGAGGAAGCAGAATCTAAATTTTAATGAGAATTTTCTCAGAACTGGAAAGAGAAGAAGTCAGGATGTGGTCTTCAGGTCTGTTCCTGACACAGTCCTGAGGGTAATGGATATGGCAAGCTGTATCACAATTGTTTATTGTCTAAAATTTTAGAGGAAAAAAGGAAGTTATACAGATATGAGTGGCATCTGAGATTTTAATTTGAAAATGAAAGGCATTTAAGACTAGTGGGATCAGATTTCTTACTTGAATTGCAATTTCATTTTCTAGATTCTCCCTTTCTCTTTTCCTCTTTTTTTTCTCCCTGACTGGAAGTCTTCAGTAATTTAGTTGGGAGAAAAACTTTGAAATTTTCAAAGTGTTCACATCTGCCTGCAAATGAAAGTAGTATGAATCAGTTGGTCTGGAAATGAACAGATCATCTCATCTGGAATAAATGTAAATATCTGGTTTAAATGTCAACATGAACTATTTTACTGCTGGTCAAAAAATTAAAGAAGAGATAATCAGTGGAGGAAAATTTGCATGAGTTCTTATCTTCATGCAGCCAGTGAAAAATACCTACAAGACTGAGTGGATAGCCTTTCTAAGTTTTATTTGGTTTTCTTTCTTGAGCATGGAGGAAGAAAAGAGAAAAATATTAATGGAGAATGGTGTATCCGTTGGACCATCTAATTAGTAGATGACGTTATAAATCTGAACATAGCATCCAAGCTCAACAGAGAAGCAAAAACCCTGATGCTCCTATATTCTGCTAAGAGTTGAGGATACCAAAGGTGAATTATGTACATTCATAGTTTGAACATCTGCTGCTAACTAGCACTAACACCTTTCTCTCAGTTGAATTTGAATACTGGAACACAGAATCACAAATTCATATATTTAGCTGTAGCAACACTCTGAGTGGGTAGATTGAGGGAAAAGATGGCCTTCTCAGATAACAAGTATCTTCAAAAGCGGAAAGTTAAAGTATGTTGTGCTTTGTCTAAGGTATTCTGGTTACATGCAAGAGTGAGTGAGCGGCTGCGTGGTGCTTAGTTGCTGGCTGGGGTTAAACCATGACACAGAAATAAAAAGAACAGA